>NC_133717.1:3677660-3996163 GCF_048934315.1 Petromyzon marinus
TTTCAAGAGGGTCCTGCCAAGTTATTTCGGTAGGGGTGATGACTGCTGCTCTGTATAATCTCAACTGAGTAATTCGTGTGGGTCAGTTTTACAAGTAAGCAAATTTGGACTGTGGCACCGGCACGCATCACGATTGCAAGTGCACTACGAAAAATCATACCTGAATGTGAAAAAAATATGAGATGCTTAATCCCTATTCCACTTATATTCATAACTCTTTCTGCAATAAAATTCTACGAAAAATATCTTCTAATGGTGTTGTGATTCTTTGTGTGAGTGGGAGCAGCGGTGGTTCATTGGTTAGCACACTGCACTTACGAAACTGTTGGCCCACGTTTTAATTCCCCAAGCTTGATTCCCAACCACAGATAATAGTTATTCGTGACCAGTGTGGTGAGGTATGGTCGAACAACACCCCATGACCAACACGGTGTGCGAAGGCCTTCATCCCAAAAGCGGTCTGACAAAGGGCTGCAAGTTGTGATTATCAAACTTGTCTGCTGTGTGTGTAACATTTAACACAATGCATCCTTTTAAAGTATGACAAATAAAAATAGGGTTTACCCTTTCTGGCAATAAAACAGGTGTTAAGATATTCTTGGTGCTTTCTACGTGACTTTACCGAAAGAACCAAGAAATAGAATCCCTGCAGTCACGAAAGCTTTAAATTAAAATTTAAGGTGTTAAGATGTTCAAACACGTTTAGCAAGGAATCAAGTTTGTATTAACCACACGTACTTGTGGTGAACATGCAAATAAACTTGCTCTGATAATAATATATGTATTGTCTTTGGCCTACACCAGAGACAGCCTTCTTTAGCACCTAGTTTCACCAGTGACAGACCAGAGAACGTCAAAAGGCGAACAGTACAAGGACAATGCACGTATCAGAGCATTTATAGCTCGGAGTAAAGTGTTAAGAAGACATGTGAAGCAACAGAAACGCTCACCACCTCTGGAAGCAATGAGCAGCACTCACAACCCAGCGGTCACTGAAGAGGGAGCCCCCACAGGTCAGTCTGTTCAAGTTGTGCAGGCTCTCATGCCAGGGCCATTCTCAGAGCCTTGCTTCGTAGTCTCCCACGATCCGGCTGTTCACTCTGCGTTCTGCTACGGGGATCCAGCCACATTCTGAAAAACGACAAAACACAATTACTTCTATACAGTTTTTTTTGGGTTAGATCGCGTAAAAATAGAAATGTCTAGTCAAACCCGCCATCATTCGTAAGAGTTGTCACGTAAACAGAACATGCCGATTCATCACTAGTACAGCACACCGGTGTGTTGGAGAGACAAGCCGCAACATTTACAATCTGAGTACGAGGTTTTGCTCGTAAATGCGTGCGCATTATGCAAGCCCATTGATCTGGTACTTCCTGTCCATTGCTTGTACTAAAATAGCCGTACCAGAGACAGCCTTCTTTAGGGCCTAGTCTCACCAGTGTCAGACCAGAGAACGTCAATCATTGTTTTCCATCTTCATAGATTCATCTATCATTGTAATATTTATCAACCATGGTCTATTAATTGCTAGATGAAGATGTCTCTAATACACAAGGATTTACGCAAGGCACTATATTTGGCAAAACAATAGTAGTTCATGAAATCACGTTTTGGACTTAGAATTACTGTCATAAAATAATAATTTACCCATTTTTGTATTACTCACGGAATTTGTACAAGAAGCGCATGAACCAAAGGATGGTCAGTTCATAAACCGGTAAATTAAGAATTAATAAATACCTCTGCTGGCTGGTATTGGGTCAACTTTGTAGAACTCCAAACTGAAGCCATATTCTGAAACAGGAAATGAGAAAACATTTTGCGTGAATATCGTGTACAGTACAAAACCTAACACAGTTATAACCGAGTCAGATGTCTTAGCAAGCAGCAACAACATCGCGTACAGTACAAAAACAGTTATAACCGAGTTTAACACGTAGGCTTTTGCGACCAATATCCATAAGAGGTGTTTTGGGTTAGATCACGTAAATATATAAATGTGCCGTTAAAACCCGCCACCACCCAACACAGCCAACTAGTAAGAGTTGTCACGTAAACAGAACATGTCAATTCGTCACGAGTACAGCACAGCGGTGTGTTGGAGAGCCAAGCCACAATATTTACAATCTGAGTATGACGTTTCACCAGTAATTACAACTAGCTTCATCAGGCGACAGCCAGATTTGTGGAGAAGTCTAAATGTTTCGTTCCTTATATAGAGGCGTAGATGTGGTGATCACACTTCTGCGCTCTTGCGCAAAGTGGGGGGGGGGAGAGTGATGAGTCAACGTACATCATGCATGTGCATTATGAGAGCCCTTTCATCTTGTCCTTCCTGTCCATTGTGTGTATTAAAATAGCTGTACCAACGGTAATCCCGATTGAAATATGGTGCCCTTTATAGGCATGCATTTAAATAATGTATTATTTGATTATTCTCTTCCACGCAGCACTAAGGAGGTAGCTATCTGAACGGTTACAATTATTTATAATTCTTTCAATTTCGAAAGATTCTCTAATTAGTCTTGGCCAGTAGTAGCTGGTTTTGCACAGAACTTCAACATTTTCAAAATCAATTGAGTGTCCTTGTTGGCACGCGTATTCTGCTACTGCTGACAGTTGTATTTGGGAGTATTTAATATTTCTCTGATGTTCTTTTCGTCTAGTGCTGATCATTCATCCTGTTTGCCGAACATAACATTTGCCACATGTGTGTTTGCCCAACATAACATTTGCCAGGTATTTGACACATTAGGGCAGCTGACAGTTGTTGTATCTATAGGCCTTTTCCAAAATTGGTATTAATAATACTTGACGGAAATTTTGTATAAATAAATAAATAACACCCGCTACGACAAGGGCCAGCAACTGGAGATCGTAAAAAGGCAATTAAAAATAAATAAATAACACCCTACGTTGCAAAGGGAGGTTAGTGACTATTTGAAAAATCTCCAGATTGCCAAAGGACAATTCACCTATTTGATGTAACACAGCCGCCCGGGGTCACCAAAAGGGAAGGGGGAATTCCAGGCTTCAGGGACCCCCCCTCCTCTGTCAGCCCGCTAAGTTGTGATGCCACGCGCACAAGCGAGTTTAAACAATTGTCCTCTTCTTTGCTATTAAAACAACGGTTAAAGTTCTGAACTCAACTACAAGGATAAGCTAACATTATCAATCCTCACACTCACTCCAATTAAAAACCAGGCCACAATCTACATCAATGAATCATTACCCATTTATAAATTCGATACTAAATGACCGAAGCCTCAAGAATAGTTCTGGCAGTCAGAGTTATTTCTAAGTCAAAACGAATTCTCTAACCTCAGGACATCAGGAATAAAATAAAATAAATAACTCATACACAATAGCGCGGACCCTCGGATACAGGCGAGGAGCAAAAGTTAATACAATGTTAAATCACAAATCTTGGGAACAGAAACAGATAATAACGATGCAATGTTACATCAAGGGTTATCGAGATGGAATCAGGCGGAATGGGACGGGCTTACACAGCCAAGATAGACTGTGTTCCATTAAGAAGGAGCCTCCCGGCCGCCTTTGTCTTCCCGCAGCCCGGGAGAGCAGGAATTTAACACCAGAGAGAGGGAAATTTATTATCGCGGGGGCCATCTGTACCCACTGCGCTGGACTTAATGATACACACATGGACTACACCCCCCCCCCCCACAACGCAGAGTGGGCATCTGTTTTTTTTCTCTCTCGCAAGAGACGCGGAGAGAGGAGAAAGAATTTCACATTTAAGCTCGGTAAGGGACAGCGAGACGGCAGATCGGAAGAGGACATCAAGCCAGCTCCAAGGCATGGCCTCGAGACATTAGCAGTGGGTGCTGTGTCCCGCAAAGAAGAGGGGCGAGTTGATGTTAGGTGCTGATTTCGGCATGGACCGATAGAGTATCGCTGAAAGTTATTCTACATTCATCTTGATGTTTTGAGTCGCTTGCAGAAGCGAGGATTGCGATGAGCTGTATCGTACTAAGCTATCAGAGTTGTGTAAGAGGTGTGCAAATACAATTTTCAAGTTTTGAGAGTGAGCGACAATAGCTCTCGACAGTTCAACAAGGCACAGCTCGGCGAGCCCCAGAAGAGGGCGGCGAGCGGCCGGCTCCAAGGGGCCCCGCGATCAACTGAGGATGGCGAGGCTCGCCGAGTAGCGATGTATCAACGAGCCTGAGTTCAGAGCTGAAAGACGAAGTATCGCTCAAAGACTTTTATTTCTACATCGAATGCCAGCTCCCAGCTGCAGCGCAACCAGCCGCCCGTGAGCAAGAGTGCCAGCGAACCAGCGGCGAGCGTGATCGTGCGCATCTCCACGGAGAGAGCGCGTGCGGCGCAGCTCATCATCCAGCGGTGGAAAGAGCCCGACCAGCCGCCCATGAGCAAAAGAGTCAGCGACCAGCGGATCAGCTCAGCATCGGCCAGCGGAAGAAGACGGCGACCAACCTGAAGACCAGCCAACCAACGACGCAGAAGAAGACTCTACAACTCGCCCAGAATGGCGAGACTCGCTGTTTAGCGACATGCTACGCCGTGCGAATGCAGCACCATCAGAAGAAGTATCGCGTGAAAAGCAATCCGCTCTGAACCTTGACACTCAAAGGTCACTGCAGTGATAGCTAAGCTGACGAGAATCCCAGCATCAGCCACCAGAGGGCGGTCATCGCCAGAGAGAGCGCCACCAAGCGACGCCAACGGCGAGCACCTTCGCCAACAGCAACAGACGAGCTGCGGGCGCCGTCTGCCGACGGATCATCGCGCCTACAGCGCACCGTGTCAACTCGTCCACCTGCTGCGGGGCCGAACTCTGGCCGACCGCGTGAAAGAAGAAAACCCCGCTGTTCGTATGATATGCACTCTGCCCCACACTGCCACGACACCACCTGGCGTCTTCTTGACGCAAAGAATTGATGCCGAACACTGGTCCACTCAACCCAATTCATATCACTCAACACACACACGAACCATTAAGAAGCCTAATCGTCAAGTACGTGAACCATCAGTGGCAACGAAGGCATCGCGGCTCACCGAGTGATGAGAATACGTCGTTTTAAGTACATTATTTTTTTTTGTAATTTGTACTTCCAATCGCATAAATTACCAATAGATTCATCAATATAAATTAAGCCTTTGAAACCTTCGCCACGAAACTCTACGCTCACGGGGAAATGAGTGTGTAAACCGGTTTCCTTATCAGACAATCTTGTCCACAAATTAATTAAAGTTCGGCCCAAGTTAAGGATCTCGTGGGAGAACACGCACACCATCGCACGCCCTTACTCTAAGCCATTTCTTTAATTATATAATCTTGCCAATGAATCTATTTACGTATATTTGTGCCTTAGAGAATAATAATTGTTTTGACTGCCTTTTCGCATGAATATCGTCGGATGAACTTTTAAGGACTTTTTATTCGTATTTTCCGTATGCTCGTGGTACTCAGAGGAAATAATCAATTGTTCTGTTACCCAATTACAACGTGATTATTGAGGGTTGAAAAGATGGATCAATGAATGAACATCGCCTGTAGTACTGTGCTGACAATTTAAAGTACAAGAATTTGCATATTAGAGTGTTAAGGTTTTTGTTTAGAATAGAGCACATGCATGTTTTAACGACTCTCTCTATCACCAATTAAGCTCACGTTACGCGGTGGAATTAATCATATGTGCAGTTGCCAAAGTGATACAACGCAATCGTTGATGTTTACTGTGTTGATGCTGTGTTGAAAATTCCAAGCTTGAGAGTTCGCATGTAAAGTTAAGGTTTCGTTTAGAATAAAATTGATCAACGCAGAAGTGGTTGCGTGTTTCTTTCCTGATTTCATGCGTAACAATCTTATTTATAAGAACTGTATTCTGTGCTGCGATCTGAATTTGGAGACCTGACGTAAACACACTAATACATACTCAGTAAATGTTAAAGCGAGAATAATTGTATTACCGAGCGTTAATACGAACCTACAGTGAGGGAAACAAGTATTTGATCCCCTGCTGATTTTGTATGTTTGCCCACTGACAAAGACATGATCTGTCTATATTTTTAATGGTAGGTTTATTTGAACAGTGAGAGACAGAATAACAACAACAAAATCCAGAAAAACGCATGTCAAAAATGTTATAAATTGATTTGCATTTTAATTAGGGAAATTAGTATTTGACCCCTCTGCAAAACATGACATAGTACTTGTTGGCAAAACCCTTGTTGGCAATCACAGAGGTCAGACGTTTCTTGTAGTTGGCCACCAGGAGGGATTTTGTCCCACTCCTCCTTGCAGATCTTCTCCAAGTCATTAAGGTTTCGAGGCTGAAGGTTGGCAACTCGAACCTTTAGCTCCCTCCACAGATTTTCTATGGGATTAAGGTCTGGAGACTAGCTAGGCCACTCCAGGACCTTAATGTGCTTCTTCTTGAGTCACTCCTTTGTTGCCTTGGCCGTGTGTTTTGGGTCATTGTTATGCTGGAATACTCATCCACGACCCATTTTCAATGCCCTGGCTGAGGGAAGGAGGTTCTCACCCAAGATTTGACGGTACATGGCCCCGTCTATCGTCCCTTTGATGCGGTGAAGTTGTCCTGTCCCCTTAGCAGAAAAACACCCCCAAAGCATAATGTTTCCACCTCCATGTTTGACGGTGGGGATGGTGTTCTTGGGGTCATAGGCAGCATTCCTCCTCCCCCAAACACGACGAGTTAATATTCTTATTTTTTTCGGTAAAGTCACGTTGAAGGGAAACATCAAAATAATAAAATATATATAAAACAATAAAAAATTCTCACGACGTTTCGACCATAACTCAAACGGTCGTCTTCAGGTGTGTTGGTTTGCATAAATGTATTTGTAAACGGCGCATTTATTTATTTATAAAAACGTTAGCGCAACGATTTGGCAGTTTATTTAGGACTAGTCCATCTATATTCTGAAAAGAGGAGGGGGGAGACGAAATGTATTGTTTTATATATATTTTATTATTTTGTTGTTTCCCTTCAACGTGACTTTACCGAAAAAACTAAGAATATGAATTACTGCTGTCACGAAAGCTTTAAATCAAAATTTACTCGCCTCTACGGGGAGGGTTTTTACATAACTTTAAGATCCTTCAACAAACTCCGGGATAAGAAAGCTCAGCTGATCGAGTCTTTCACCTTCCTGAAGAGATGCCGCGACTCTGGGGTAATACCAATCGCATTTACACTGACCTCTGCTGCTGTAACTTCTTCTAATGCGAAACGAATTCTTTTAAAAACTAGCTTAGCTCTTATCTCAGAAAAAATCAGACTTATACGCACCGAACTAGATCAGTTAGACAAGACACTCTACAAATCACACTTATCATTGACGGCAACAATGTCCACATCGGATTGGGAACATGTAGACAATATGACTGCCTCTTCAGCTGCTACTATGTCGACCAAATGTAAGGAAAACCTGATTTCCAAATTTAACCTCCTCTTCAACAAAAGACCGGACCCACACACCAAAAAGTTAGACGTTAACAAAGTCGTAATTAATCGCAGTAACAGTTCTATTTCCGATGGTCTGAAATCCGTTTTAGCTAAAGGTCTAAACTTTGCAGTCACACCTAAACACATGCCAGTTAATGATATAATTGCCCAAGTAGACGTTGCTCTCAGGGGCCTGGGTCACATCGCTGCAGACGTAGCAAGATCTGAAATCGCTGCAACCCTCAAAAACGCTAAGATGCCAGCTAGCAACCGCAGCAAAGATGAGCGCTTTGAATTATATAAATTAAAAAAAGAGGAATGATATTGTAGTCCTCTCAGCTGACAAAGGCAATGCTACTGTCATCATGGATAAAATAGAATACAACAACAAAATTAAAGAATTACTCGACGATGGTAGTTATACAAAAATAAAAAGAGATCCCACCAACAGCCTCGTCACACAAACCAACAAAATAATTTCTGATTCAACCGCATTAATTGATCAATTTAAACAGTTTTCGTTGAAACCTTCTGCTGCCAGGCCACCAAGATTATACGGCTTACCAAAAATACATAAAGTAGATACACCCCTTCGTCCCATAATCTCTACTATCGGCTCCCCCACCTACAAACTAGCTCGTTTTTTGTCTGAAATCCTGCGTCCTTTCACTGGAAAGACCACCTTTGCGGTACAAAATTCTACTCACCTGGTATCGACAATCAAGGGTATTTCCCTGTCCCCAGACGACCTGCTTGTCAGTTTTGATGTAGTTTCCTTATTCACCAAGGTTCCTGTACCTGACACCATTGCAACCATTGAAGACTTGGTTCATCAAGGACTAAACACTGAGGTACCCCCCTGGTGAGACACTGTTTAACCAATACATACTTCACTTGGAATGGAACTTTCTACAAACAAACTGAGGGCACCCCAATGGGCTCCCCCCTTTCTCCAGTTATAGCTAACATTTTCGTGGAGAAATTTGAGACTGACGCCATCCAGACTGCCACTCTGCGCCCAACCTTATGGAAGAGGTACGTGGATGACACTTTTGTCATCTGGCCACATGGCCGGCCTGCTCTAGACCAATTCTTCGACCACATCAATTCCATACACCCAGCCATCAGATTTACCATGGAAGTCGAAATAGATGGCAAGATACCTTTTTTGGATGTCCTAATTAAAAAGAGACCTGATGGTTCAATGAGCCACTCTGTCTACAGGAAAGCTACCCATACGGATGCTTATCTGAAACCGGATTCCCACCACCATCCATCACAGAAGAATTCTCTCATCAAGACTCTGTATCATAGAGCCCAATGCATATCCGACCAGGAACACATAAGCAGTGAACTCAAGCACGTACACCAAGCTCTTAGGGCTAATGGTTACTCCGACTATACAATCCGCAAAGCTATCACTCAAACCATGAAGAAGAACCCTCTTGAGGAGCCTTTCAAAACCATCACTTTACCCTACATTGCGGGGATCACAAAAAAGATCTCCAAAATCTTGAATAAACACAAGATCCAGGTCCGTTTCAACACATTACATAAAATCCGTGATCTGGTTCCGTCTGTAAAAGATGTGATTCCGGACAACACAATACCCTGGTGTCTACAAACTAAGTTGCCTCTGTGGTAGTAGTTACATTGGAGAAACCAAACGCCATGTCTCGGACCGCATTTGTGAACACAAAGCAGACCTTAAACACGGTAGGACCAACACCTCGGCCGTGGCAGATCATTGTTCTAATTCAGTAGGCTCACATGCCATTGACTTTTCCAAGACAGAGGTTCTTTGTAAGCCATCTGGCTACTGTGAGAGATTCGTTCATGAGGCTATCCACATATATAAGCACAGAGACAATTTCAACCGAGAAGATGGATTCTATCTTAGCAATCATTGGAAAGATTTGATAAACCATTTCAGGTTTTAATCGATTGTTCACGCTTACAGTGGCTTTCAGACAGCATACATTATAAAAAATTTCGTCTCCCCCCTCCCCTTTTCAGAATATAGATGGACTAGTCCTAAATAAACTGCCAAATCGTTGCGCGTGGCGCTAACGTTTTTATAAATAAATAAATGCGCCGTTTACAAATTAATTTATGCAAACCAACACACCTGAAGACGACCGTTTGAGTTATGGTCGAAACGTCGTGAGAATTTTTTTATTGCTTTATATATATTTTATTATTTTGTTGTTTCCCTTCAACGTGACTTTACCGAAAAAACTAAGAATATGAATTACTGCAGTCACGAAAGCTTTAAATCACGACGAGTTAAGTTGATGCCAAAGAGCTCCATTTTGGTCTCATCTAACCACAACACTTTCACCCAGTTGTCCCTTGAGCAGGGGGACCTTGCGGGCGCTGCAGGATTTCAGTCCTTCACGGCGTAGTGTGTTACCAATTGTTTTCTTGGTGACTATGGTCCCAGCTGCCTTGAGATCATTGACAAGATCCTCACGTGTAGTTCTGGGCTGATTCCTCACCGTTCTCATGATCATTGCAACTCCACGAGGTAAGATCTTGCATGGAGCCCCAGGCCGAGGGAGATTGACAGATCTTTTGTGTTTCTTCCATTTGCGAATAATCGCACCAACTGTTGTCACCTTCTCACCAAGCTGCTTGGCAATGGTCTTGTAGCCCATTCCAGCCTTGTGTAGGTCTACAATCTTGTCCCTGACATCCTTGGAGAGCTCTTTTTTGTCTTGGCCATGGAGGAGAGTTTAGAATCTGATTGATTGATTGCTTCTGTGGACAGGTGTCTTTTATACAGGTAACAAGCTGAGATTAGGAGCACTCCCTTTAAGAGGAGCACTTTAGGAGCACTCCCTTTAAGAGTGTGCTCCTAATCTCAGCTTGTTACCTGTATAAAAGACACCTGGGAGCCAGAAATCTTTCTGATTGAGAGGGGGTCAAATACTTATTTCCGTCATTAAAATGCAAATCAATTTATAACATTTTTGACATGCGTTTTTCTGGATTTTCTTGTTTTTATTCTGTCTCTCACTGTTCAAACAAACCTACCATTAAAATTATAGACAGATCATGTCTTTGTCAGTGGGCAAACATACAAAATCAGCAGGGGATCAAATACTTGTTTCCCTCACTGTAGGTTCGTATTAACGCTCGGTAATACAATTATTCTTGCTTTAACATTTACGAAGTATGTATTAGTGTGTTAATGTCAGGTCTCCAAATTCAGATCGCAACACAGAATACAGTTCTTATAAATAAGATTGCTACGCATGAAATCAGGAAAGAAACACGCAACCACTTCTGCGTTGATCAATTTTATTCTAAACGAAACCTTAACTTTACATGCGAACTCTCAAGCTTGGAATTTTCAACACAGCATCAACACAGTAAACATCAACGATTGCGTTGTTTCACTTTGGCAACTGCACATATGATTAATTCCACCGCGTAACGCGAGCTTAATTGGTGATAGAGAGAGTCGTTAAAACATGCATGTGCTCTATTCTAAACAAAAACCTTAACACTCTAATATGCAAATTCTTGTACTTGAAATTGTCAGCACAGTACTACAGGCGATGTTCATTCATTGATCCATCTTTTCAACCCTCAATAATCACGTTGTTAATTGGGTAACAGAACCATTGATTATTTCCTCTGAGTACCACGAGCATACGGAAAATACGAATAAAAAGTCCTTAAAAGTTCATCCGACGATATTCATGTGAAAAGGCAGTCAAAACAATTATTATTCTCTAAGGCACAAATATACGTCAATAGATTCATCAGCAAGATTATATAATTAAAGAAATGGCTTAGAGTAAGGGCGTGCGATGGTGTGCGTGCTCTCCCACGAGATCCTTAACTTGGGCCGAACTTTAATTAATTTGTGGACAAGATTGTCTGATAAGGAAACCGGTTTACACACTCATTTCCCCGTGAGCGTAGAGTTTAGTGGCGAAGGTTTCAAAGGCTTAATTTATATTTATGAATCTATTGGTTATTTAAGCGATTGGAAGTACAAATAAAAAAATTAATGTACTTAAAACGACGTATTCTCATCACTCGGTGAGCCGCGACGCCTTCGCGGCCACTGATGGTTCACGTACTTGACGATTAGGCTTCTTAATGTTTCGTGTGTGTGTTGAGTGATATGAATTGGGTTGAGTGGACCAGTGTTCGGAATCAATTATTTGCGTCAAGAAGACGCCAGGTGGTGTCGTGGCAGTGTGGGGCAGAGTGCATATCATACGAACAGCGGGGTTTTCTTCTTTCACGCGGTCGGCCAGAGTTCGGCCCCGCAGCAGGTGGACGAGTTGACACGGTGCGCTGTAGGCGCGATGATCCGTCGGCAGATGGCGCCCGCAGCTCGTCTGTCGCTGTTGGCGAAGGTGCTCGCCGTTGGCGTCGCTTGGTGGCGCTCTCTCTGGCGATGAGCACCCTCTGGTGGCTGATGCTGGGATTCTCGTCAGCTTAGCTATCACTGCAGTGACCTTTGAGTATCAAGATTCAGAGCGGAATGCTTTTCGAGCGACACTTCTTCTAATGGTGCTGCATTCGCACGGCGTAGCATGTCGCTAACAGCGAGTCTCGCCATTCTGGGCGAGTTGTAGAGTCTTCTTCTGCGTCGTTGGTTGGCTGGTCTTCAGGTTGGTCGCCGTCTTCTTCCGCTGGCCGATGCTGAGCTGATCCGCTGGTCGCTGACTCTTTTGCTCAAGGGCGGCTGGTCGGGCTCTTTCCGCCGCTGGATGATGAGCTGCGCCGCACGCGCTCTCTCCGTGGAGATGCGCACGATCACGCTCGCCGCTGGTTCGCTGGCACTCTTGCTCACGGGCGGCTGGTTGCGCTGCAGCTGGGAGCTGGCATTCGATGTAGAAATAAAAGTCTTTGAGCGATACTTCGTCTTTCAGCTCTGAACTCACGCTCGTTGATACATCGCTACTCGGCGAGCCTCGCCATCCTCAGTTGATCGCGGGGCCCCTTGGAGCCGGCCGCTCGCCGCCCTCTTCTGGCGCTCGCCGAGCTGTGCCTTGTTGAACTGTCGAGAGCTATTGTCGCTCACGCTCAAAACTTGAAAATTGTATTTGCACACCTCTTACACAACTCTGATAGCTTAGTACGATACAGCTTATCGCAATCCTCGATTCTGCAAGCGACTCAAAACATCAGGATGAATGTAGAATAACTTTCAGCGATACTCTATTGGTCCATGCCGAACTCAGCACCTAACATCACCTCGCCCCTCTTCTCTGCGGGACACAGCACCCACTGCTAATGTCTC
Organism: Petromyzon marinus; assembly: GCF_048934315.1. Classification (NCBI taxonomy): domain Eukaryota; kingdom Metazoa; phylum Chordata; class Hyperoartia; order Petromyzontiformes; family Petromyzontidae; genus Petromyzon; species Petromyzon marinus. Next base: position 3,690,390 of record NC_133717.1, read on the forward strand.
GAGGCCATGCCTCGGAGCTGGCTTGATGTCCTCTTCCGATCTGCCGTCTCGCTGTCCCTTACCGAGCTTAAATGTGAAATTCTCTCTCCTCTCTCCGTGTCTCTTGCCAGAGAGAAAAAAAAACAGATGCCCAGTCTGCGTTGTGGTGGGGGGGGTGTAGTCCGTGTGTGTATCATTAAGTCCAGCGCAGTGTGTACAGATGGCCCCCGCGATAATAAATTTCCCTCGCTCTGGTGTTAAATTCCTGCTCTCCCGCGGGAAGACAAAGGCGGCCGGGAGGCTCCTTCCTATGGAACACAGTCTATCTTGGCTGTGTAAGCCCGTCCCATTCCGCCTGATTCCATCTCGATTACCCTTGATGTAACATTGCATCAATATTATCTGTTTCTGTCCCCAAGATTTGTGATTTAACATGGTATTAACTTTTGCTCCTCGCCTGTATCCGAGGGTCCGGGCTATTATGTATGAGTTATTTATTCTATTTTATTCCTGATGTCCTGAGGTTAGAGAATTTGTTTTGATTTAGAAATAACTCTGACTGCCAAAACTATTCTTGAGGCTTCGGTCATTTAGTATCGAATTAATAAATGGGTAATGATTCACTGATGTAGATTGTGGCCTGGTTTTTAAATGGAGTGAGTGTGAGGATTGATAATGTTAGCTTATCCTTGTAGTTGAGTTCAGAACTTTAACCGTTGTTTTAATAGCAAAGAAGAGGACAATTTTTTAAACTCGCTTGTGCGCGTGGCATCACAACTTAGCGGGCTGACGAAGGGGGGGGGGGGGTCCCTGAAGCCTGGAATTCCCCCTTCCCTTTTGGTGACCCCGGGCGGCTGTGTTACATCAAATAGGTGAATTGTCCTTTGGCAATCTGGAGATTTTTCAGATAGTCGCTAACCTCCCTTTGCCCCGGAGTTTATTATTTATTTATGTAAAATGGCCTTTTTACAATCTCCAGCTGCTGTTTGCTGGTCTTTGTCGTAGTGGGTGTTATTTATTTATTCATAAAAAAATACCGGCAAGTATTATTAATATCAATTTTGGAAAAGGCCTATAGATACAACAACTGTCAGTTGCCCTAATGCGTTAAATACCTGGCAAATGTTATGTTGGGCAAACACACATGTGGCAAATGTTATGTTGGGCAAACAGGACGAATGATCAGCACGAGATGAAAAGAACATCAGAGAAATATTAAGTAATCCCAAATACAACTGTCAGCAGTAGCAGAATACGCGTGCCAACAAGGACACTCAATTGATTTTGAAAATGTTGAACTTCTTTGCAAAATCAGCTACTACTGGCCAAAACTAATTAGATAATCTTTCGAAATTGAAAGAATTATAAATAATTGTAACCGTTCAGATAGCTACCTCCTTAGTGCTGCGTGGAAGAGAATAATCAAATAATACTTAATTTAAATGCATGCCTGTAAAGGGCACCATATTTCAATAGGGATTACCGTTGGTACAGCTATTTTAATACACAGAATGGACAGGAAGGACAAGATGAAAGGGCTCTCATAATGCACATGCATGATGTACGTTGACTCATAATTCTCCCCCCCCCCCCCCACTTTGCGCAAGAGCGCATAAGTGTGATCACCACATCTACGCCTCTACATAAGGAACAAAACATTTAGACTTCTCCACAAATCTGGCTGTTGCCTGATGAAGCTAGCGAAACGTCATACTCAGATTGTAAATATTGTGGCTTGGCTCTCCAACACACCGCTGTGCTGTTCTCGTGACGAATTGGCATGTTCTGTTTACGTGACAACCCTTACTAGTTGGCTGTGTTGGGTGGTGGCGGGTTTTAACGACACATTTATATATTTACGTGATCTAACCCAAAACACCTCTTATGGATATTGGTCGCAAAAGCCTACGTGTTAAACTCGGTTATAACTGTTTTTGTACTGTACGCGATGTTGTTGCTGCTTGCTAAGACATCTGACTCGGTTATAACTGTGTTAGGTTTTGTACTGTACACGATATTCACACAAAATGTTTTCTCATTTCCTGTTTCAGAATATGGTTTCAGTTTGGAGTTCTACAAAGTTGACCCAATACCAGCCAGCAGAGCAGGGGTCGGGAACCTATGGCTCGCGAGCCAGATGTGGCTCTTTTGATGATTGCATATGGCTCGCAGATTAAACAAAATATTCTCACTTGTTTTAATCCATCCATCGATTTTTCACTGCGCATGTCCTGTTCAGGGCTGCAGGAGCAATTGTCCATTATTTTAATTGGATGATACTGGCCTACGTTTGCCGTTGCTGGGTAAAACAGGTAAACGCCCCCTTTTGAATCAGTCTGAGACTGCGTCTGCTCGGTCATTAGCTCAAAGCTAACCCTTCGACGAAGAAGATGGCGAAAAGAAAAAAAGACGACGAGTATCGTACATTTCAGGACGAATGGACCGAAGAATTCGCCTTTGTGGAGAGAGCGGGTTCTGCGGTGTGTCTAATTTGCAATGACAAAATTACATCGTTGAAACGGTCGAATGTAAAGCGGCACTTCGACACGCGCCACGCTACCTTTGCATCAAAATACCCTGCGGGAGACAGCAGAAAGAAAGCGTGCCAAGAGCTTCTGAGCAGGGTGCAAGCTAGCCAGCAGCAACTCCGCGTATGGACCCGGCAAGGTGACTATAATTCGGCTAGCTTTGCTGGTTCTTTAGCAATAGTGAGGAACGGAAAACCATTCACAGATGGCGAGTATGCTAAAACGTTCATGCTGGATGTAGCCAATGAACTTTTTGATGATCTTCCGAACAAAGACAAGATAATCAAACGGATACAAGACATGCCTCTGTCGGCAAGAACTGTTCATGATCGTACCATCGTGATGGCAAACAAAGTGGAGGAAACGCAAGTGAAGGACATAAATGCAGCGCCGTTCTTTTCTCTGGCTTTGGATGAGTCAACAGACGTGAGCCATTTGTCGCAGTTCAGCGTGATTGCAAGATATGCTGTTGGTGACACACTGCGCGAAGAAAGTCTTGCTGTTCTGCCATTAAAAGGGTCCACAAGAGGTGAGGATTTATTCAAGTCTTTCATGGAGTTTGCTCAAGAAAAAAGTCTACCTATGGATAAACTTCTCTCAGTGTGTACTGATGGTGCTCCGTGTATGGTGGGGAAAAACAAAGGATTTGTGGCGCTTCTCCGTGAACATGAAAATAGACCCATCCTAAGTTTCCATTGCATTATACACCAGGAGGCACTTTGTGCTCAGATGTGTGACAGGCAGTTTGGCGAAGTGATGTCGCTGGTCATTCGTGTGATCAACTTTATTGTTGCCCGAGCCTTAAATGATCGCCAGTTTAAAACACTGCTGGATGAAGTTGTAAATAACTATCCTGGTCTGCTTTTGCACAGCAATGTGCGTTGGTTGTCAAGAGGGAAGGTGCTTAGCCGTTTTGCGGCTTGCCTGAACGAAATCCGGACTTTCCTTGAAATGAAAGGCGTCGGGCATCCTGAGCTAGCCGACACCGAGTGGCTCCTCAAGTTTTACTATCTCGTAGATCTGACTGAACATCTGAACCAGCTCAACGTGAAAATGCAAGGCATTGGAAATACAGTGTTATCCCTTCAACAAGCTGTATTTGCTTTTGAAAACAAGCTGGAGCTTTTCATCACGGATCTTGAAACAGGTCGTTTACTACATTTTGAAAAACTGAGCCAATTTAAAGATGCATGCACAGCAAGTGAGCCCATTAAAAACCTTGATCTCCACCAGCTAGCTGGCTGCACATCCAGTCTCCTACAGTCCTTCAAAGCACGCTTTGGAGAATTTCGTGAGCACACTCGTCTTTTTAAGTTCATCACCCATCCAAACGAGTGTTCACTGAACACAGCCGACCTGAATTACATCCCTGGTGTCTCCGTCAGAGATTTTGAAGCAGAAGTGGCTGACCTGAAGGCCTCAGACATGTGGGTGAATAAGTTCAAGTCACTGAATGAAGATTTGGAAAGAATCACACGACAGAAAGCGGAGTTGGCGAGCAAGCACATGTGGACAGAAATGAAAAAACTCCAACCCGAAGACCAGCTGATTCTCAAAACTTGGAACGCGCTTCCTGTCACATACCACACACTGCAGCGTGTGAGTATTGCTGTATTGACCATGTTTGGATCTACGTATGCATGTGAGCAGTCATTCTCACATCTTAAAAACATCAAGTCCAACCTACGATCACGTTTAACGGATGAAAGCCTCAACGCTTGCATGAAGCTTAACCTCACCAAGTACCAACCCGACTACAAAGACATCAGCAAATCCATGCAGCACCAGAAGTCGCATTAATGGTGAGTGTTATAACAACATTATTTAAAAGAATAAATTCAGAGGCTTATTATACTGACATTTAGTTGAATTCACTTTTAAAATATATTATATGGCTCTCACTGAAATAAATTTCCAAATTTTTTGCTTTCATGGCTCTCTTAGTCAAAAAGGTTCCCGACCCCTGCAGCAGAGGTATTTATTAATTCTTAATTTACCGGTTTATGAACTCACCATCCTTTCGTTCATGCGCTTCTTGTACAAATTCCGTAATACAAAAATGGGTAAATTATTATTTTATGACGGTAATTGTCAGTTCAAAACGTGATTTCACGAACTATTGTTTTGCCAAATATAGTGCCTAGCGTAAATCCTTGTGTATTAGAGACATCTTCATCTAGAAATTAATAGACCATGGTTGATAAATATTACAATGATAGATGAATCTATGAAGATGGAAAACAATGATTGACGTTCTCTGCTCTGACACTGGTGAGACTAGGCCCTAAAGAAGGCTGTCTCTGGTACGGCTATTTTAGTACAAGCAATGGACAGGAAGTACCAGATCAATGGGCTCGCATAATGCGCACGCATAATGTACGTTGATTCATTAATCCTCCCCCCACACCTTGGACAAGAAGAGTGCACAAGTGTTGTCATCACATCTACGCCTCTATATAAGGAACGAAACAGGTGGACTTCTCCACAAATCTGGCTGTCACCTGATGAAGCTAGTTGTGATTACTAGCAAAACATATTCTTTGGGTCTTTCGGTAAAGTCACGTAGATGGTTCAAAGAAAATAACCATCTACGTGACTTTACCTAAAGACCCAAAGAATTTGAATTCCTGCAGTCACGAAAACTTTAAGTCAAGATTTACTAGCAAAACGTCGTACTCAGATTGTAAATGTTGTGGCTTGTCTCTCCAACACACCGGTGTGCTGTACTAGTGATGAATCAGCATGTTCTGTTTATGTGACATCTCTTACTAATTATGGCGGGTTTGACTAGACATTTCTATATTTACGCGATCTAACTAAAAAAAACCTGTATAGAAGTAATTGTGTTTTGTCGTTTTTCAGAATGTGGCTGGATCCCCGTAGCAGAACGCAGAGTGAAGAGCCGGATCGTGGGAGGCTACAAAGCAAGGCTCTGAGAATGGCCCTGGCAAGAGAGCCTGCACAACTTCAACAGACTGACCTGTGGGGGCTTCCTCTTCAGTGACCGCTGGGTTGTGAGTGCTGCTCATTGCTTCCAGAGGTGAGCGTTTCTGTTGCTTCACATGTCTTGTGAACACTTTACTCCGAGCTATACATGCTCTGATACGTGCATTGTCCTTGTACTGTTTGCCTTTTGACGTTCTCTGGTCTGTCACTGGTGAAACTAGGTGCTAAAGAAGGCCGTCTCTGGTGTAGGCCAAAGACAATGCATATATTATTATCAGAGCAAGTTTATTTGCATGTTCACCACAAGTACGTGTGGTTAATACAAGCTTGATTCCTTGCTAAACGTGTTTGAACATCTTAACACCTTAAATTTTAATTTAAAGCTTTCGTGACTGCAGGGATTCATATTCTTGGTTCTTTCGGTAAAGTCACGTAGAAAGCACCAAGAATATCTTAACACCTGTTTTATTGCCAGAAAGGGTAAACCCTATTTTTATTTGTCATTCTTTAAAAGGATGCATTGTGTTAAATGTTACACACACAGCAGACAAGTTTGATAATCACAACTTGCAGCCCTTTGTCAGACCGCTTTTGGGATGAAGGCCTTGGCACATCGTGTTGGTCATGGGGTGTTGTTCGACCATACCTCACCACACTGGTCACGAATAACTTTATCTGTGGTTGGGAATCAAGCTTGGGGAATTAAAACGTGGGTCAACAGGTTCATAAGTGCAGTGTGCTAACCAATGAACCACCGCTGCTCCCACTCACACAATGAATCACAACACCATTAGAAGATATTTTTTGTAGAATTTTATTGCAGAAAGAGTTATGAATATAAGTGGAATAGGGATTAAGCGTCTCAGATTTTTTTCACATTCAGGTATGATTTTTCGTAGTGCACTTGCAATCGTGATGCGTGCCGGCGCCACAGTCCAAATTTGCTTACTTGTAAAACTGACCCACACAAATTACTCAGTTGAGATTATACAGAGCAGCAGTCATCACCCCTACCGAAATAACTTGGCAGGACCCTCCTGAAAAAGTCCTGAGACTCAATGAGGCTTACCTTGGTAAAAAAAAAAACATAATGCCCTATATTATTTGATGCTGAATGTGGTGGCTGTGTATTTACCCCCCTAGTAACAACCCAAACACCTGGACGGTATACCTGGGCCTGCACTCTCAGAACGATCTCAGTGCTTCAACTGTCGTGGCCAGAAGCGTCAACAGAATCCTCATCCACGAGCGCTACAACGGAAGCAGCCATGACTATGACATTGCTCTTATGGAGCTGTCAGAACTTGTTTCCTTCATCGATTACATACAGCCAGTTTGCCTCCCACCTCGCTTTCAGAAGTTTCCCTACCCAGGGAAATCATGCTTCATTTCTGGTTGGGGAAAACTTTTTGAAGGTGGTAAGTCTATAGGTGAAATATTCCAAACCTGGGAAAACACGTGATTTCAGAAGATACTTTGACCACTAAATAGAGCATAGTTTGAGAGATTATTTAGTATCCATATCTCAGTGTCTATGGTGTAAGAACAAAGCAACCACAGTATTGTCATATTTTGAGCCTCCACACGAACTGATTAACATTCTAATAAAATCGATCTTCTCATAGAAATCAGTTCCCTTCTGTTTAAACTCAGGATTACAACCCTTGAGTTGTTTACATTGGGTTAAATGTAGCACCTCTAATGTACAGCATATACAAATATTCAAAAAATCCATTGATATACCCACGATTCAAGGCATGTATCGTGATTATAATGTATAAATCGGTGCAATGTTATTTTCCGACAGCACAAGTTAAACATAATTGATAGTTTAACATTCATGTTATTTCGGGTGAATGTTTGTATAATGAAAATAAATATAATATACACATATCTTCTACTGAACAAATCCTTTGATTTAATGGAGGCCCAAATCTTTGTTAAGAAACATTTTTTTGTAAAAATCCATTGGAATAATGATGGCAGTTGGGTAGCAGAGCTCTCTGGTGCTCGAGGACTATATGTAACAGGCATTAAGCTGATATGCAGGTGATATGTTGTTAACATTTAAATGTACCACGATCTAAGTCTTGATGAAATATAGTACTTCACTTTAAGATGTTTTCTTGTTCGTTTTTTTTTGTTGTGGTTGCACCCGATTCAAGAGCCGAATGGCTCACAGGGCTATACCAAAATAAATAAATAACTAAAACTGAAACACGGTTTCCAACACGAATTCTTGTACTGAACAGGCTACACACCCGACCAGCTTCAGGAGGCTTCAGTAGAGATCTTGAAGACGTGCGTCACCCCAGGGCCGCAGGCCTATAGCCCATCTCTAATCACCAACAGGATGCTGTGTGCAGGGTACCTCGAAGGAGGGGTGGACACCTGACAGGTGAGCTGCGATAACAACCAACAAGATGCAACTCTCTTGCGTAAAAACCATCTGGAGCACATAACGACTATGGGCCCAATTATGTTCCACCAGGGGGATCTTGGAAAGCAAACTTCTCCAGTCAATTCATGAACACATTTTGGTGCCAATTGACTGGAAGGAGCATGGGTGGGCCAACATCAACTGGACCTTCAACAAAAATGTCCTCATTCAAGATCCCAGTCCCATTGAACATTTCAAGCTGGCCTCAGTTGTACTGCTCTTTGCACTGAACATTTAAACCTAATTATCGGGCCTTCTGACATCCCCTCTTTGGTATCATGACATGTCATTGCTTATACTGGATCACTGTAATCATCGCTCCATCAGGCCTCCTTGTTCGTCAGTCATCTTCTAACATTGGTGTCGTGTGTCTGTTGCAGGGAGACTCTGGGGGTCCCTTGGTTTGCCAGGACTCAAACGGCCGCTGGTACCTCTCTGGAATCACCAGCTGGGGCTATGGCTGTGCACGGGCTTACCAGCCAGGTGTTTACAGCAGGGTCACCAAATTCTTGGACTGGATTCACCAGAACATGCAGTAGTCTATTACACCATCCTGCACCGACATAACACTATAGATCATGGATATTAATGATGGGAACTGTAAATGAAAATAATTAATGCAGGCAATCAATATGTAAAAATAAACGCATTGTAAATTGTTGTTAAAATGTTCATTTATATCGCTGAATACTATATTTTAACTGCACCAGAATGCAATAAGGTTTGCAAGTCAATTGATGAACAAAGGTTTTGGGTCAAATCAGACAACTCTTTTTTACACGGTATTTTGGTTTTGCAACACCTGTAATGGGGCCTGGCAGAGCAAAAATGCATATGATGTAAAAACCACTGGACCAAGGCGGAAGGGTGATTGATGACATTGGCAGGAAATGAATACAGAACTTTATATTTTTCAATGTTGCTTAATTCTTTCAACATTGACACAATGGACAATTGATGGACTGTCTAAAATATTTGACCCAACCTGATTATACATGACAGCAAAATTAATTGCTGTCTAAACTATATACGATGCATTTATTTGTTATATTTTGACCTGTGCCATCAACTCGCGTCTCTCATACATTAATTGCAATGGCTGTTGAGCAGTAGGGGTACTCAGAGGCGATCTATATATCTTCTAGGGGACCACTGCAATGATCGGTGCATCCAGACGAGATGATGCGTTCCACAGGGAGAACGTCCTTCATGGAGGTTGTCTAAGAGTGTGTCCGTGGCAAGGTTATCGGTGATTTACCTTCACCTTCCCTGGTCAACACATCCCATGAGTTTGTGAGCTTTGGTTTAATAACTACGTAAAAAAGAGACTGGTTTTGCACAAGGAGGCTGCAAAAAAAAACAAGTTTGTGATGCAATTCGCTTGTCACATTAAAGTTACTTAAGACGCCTCTGTGTAAATGGCCTGATATAAAAAGCATTGTCATAGTGTGCGTAAGAAAACTATGGGAAAATGTAATGAAGAAAATACTTTATGGAAATATATTAAAAATATATAACATTTTAACTGTTTTTGTGGTATTCCAAAAATCATGGCATATTTGATTGGGTAAGATGGTTTACTAGTTGGGGTGGCAAATGGCAATGATCCTTCATAATGTGAAACACTGAAAGCTGCTCTTATGAAATTTAAACTTCTTTTTAAAAACTGATTCACATGAAGCGACATGCTATTTGCCACAACAATCCGTAATATATCTAAAGCATTTGGAAACCGATGTGTATGCTTAATAGTAATCTGGTGAATAAAGATTTAAAATGTGTAAAGTATAACATGTGCGTGCCTGTGTGACTTTTGGTCAAATCTTTAGATTAGGGATCTTATAAAAAGTTCCGCGACTTTCTATCAAAACCTCCACCGCAGGGGCCGATCTTGACACTGCTGGCACAAGCCATCAACAAGTCAAATCAGTTCCAAATCGTCTTGTGCCACATCAGTCCATCTCATTTCGAGCCTGTGGCACACCTGTGTAGACCCAACTAGTCAAACAGAAGCTGATTCGGCATGCCGTAGATGTGCATGCAGGATATATGACCCAGACAACTCAGCCCTCGTTTGACAGAGGGGCTCTGATGATGGGAATGCATCCAGATCTTTGAAGGATCTGTGAGCTCACACAATCGTCTGGTTAAACCCAGGATAGATTGTAGGCAGGCTAGCCTGAATGTTTAAAACCGGCACAGATGTTCCATTCGAGGGCTCCACATTTCGCAAGCTTAGTGAAGTGACAACTGTGGTGGAGAAAACCCAGAGCTTTGAAGTGATAGACCAAGTTCCTTCCACACAGCGTTACGCAGATAATGAAAATATACTGCTGCTCGAGTGATTCGTATTGAGGCATGGGCTCCCAAAACAGGAGCTAGTCATAATCACACTACCCAGGTATGGAGCATTTTATTAAATAAAATACCCAGGCAGGTGCTTTGTGTTTGTGGGGCTGATGGTAAGGCATCATCGATTCGTAGCGAGCACCTATGAAGGCCGGAAGAGTTCACAAGGTGTTGGATGGCCAGCACCATGGCAAACCGCCTTTGTCTCCGCAGTTGCGATGCTTACCACACCAGGTACTCATTTGAGGCTGAGTCGACCTTGGGGAGGCCCAAGATCGGTTCAGATAATCGTCACTGGTGTTAGCGGGAATCGAACTCGTGTTGCTGGGTTTATAGCGCTGCGGACTAACCATTGCACCCCATCGCTCCCCACTATTCATGTTTCTCTCAACAACAAACATAGATCCCCCGTATAGCCTTAACAGATTAATGGGAGAAGTGCTGTTAGTGAGCACCCATGAAGGCCGACACGCCACACGAGGGAGTGGGTGGCCAGCACTACGCCCGACCGCCTTTGTCTCCCTAGTGGCGATGTTTACACCGCACCAGGTACTCGTTTTAGGCTGAGTCGCCCTAGGGGAAGTCCTGGACCGGTTCAGATTATCGTCACTGGTGTTGTCCGTGAGCGGGAATCGGGACTTGGGCCGCCAGGTAGCGCAGCGCGTTAACCGCTACACTACCGCTCCCCATATTTGTTTCTCTCACAAACTCTCACACACGCTTTTTCTCTGTCTGTGTCACTCCCTCTCACGCAAACACACACTCTCTGTCCCTCTCTCATTCTCTCTCAATGATTCACTCCGTCTCACGCTCTGTCTCAACAACAGACACTCTCCATCACATTGCACACTCTCTGTCCCTCTCTTTTTCCCACACACGCATTGTCAATCGCACTCTCTGCTACATCACTTACTGTCTCTCTAAAACTAACTCTCTCTGCATCTCTCCCTGTCCATCTCTCGCACTTTCACACACTCTGTCTCTCTCTGTCACTCTGTCACTGTCTGTGTCTCTCCCCGTCCCTCTCTCACACACTCTGTATCTCTCCCTGTCCTTCTACACTACCGATCCCCACACACACAAAGCCTTTACATTTGGGGCAAGTGCTGTTTGCGAGCACCTATTAAAAGGCTGCACGTACAAAGGGGCCAGCACCACGCCCGACCGCCTTTGTCTCCCCAATGGCGATGTTTAGACACCGCACTAGGCACCCATTTGAGGCTGATTTCACCAGAAATATCGCTACATATTACCTGGTGATGCCACATAAATAATAAATAACTCATCAAATAAGGGCCTACTGCAAGATAACTTCGCCTCTTATATGTGTAATGTATTTTCCATTTAAGTCCGCAGAGTGATTGACGAACGCGTTCGTATTCTTAGTTTTTTCGGTAAAGTCACGTTGAAGAGAAACAAAATAACAAAATATATATAAAACAATAAAAAATTCTCACGACGTTTCGACCATAACTCAAACGGTCATCATCAGGTGTGTCGGTTTGCATAAATTTATTCTGAAAACGGCATATTTATTTATTTATATATATAAAAATAACGTTTGCGTCACGCGCAACGATTGGCTGTTTGCCAGGACTAGTCCATCTATTTTTTGAAAAGAGGAGGGGGGAGACGAAATTTGTTTTTATGTATGCTGTCTGAAAGCCACTGTAAGCGTGAACAATCAATCAAGAACTGAAATGATTTATCAAATCTTTCCAATGATTGCTAAGATAGAATCCATCTTCTCGGTTGAAATTGTCTCTGTGTTTGTATATGTGGATAGCCTCATGAACGAATCTCTCATGGAAGCCAGATGGCTTACAAAGAACCTCCGTCTTGGAAAAGTCAATGGCATGTGAGCCTACTGAATTAGAACAATGATCTGCTACGGCCGAGGTGTTGGTCCTACCGTGTTTAAGGTCTGCTTTATGTTCACGAATGCGGTCCGAGATATGGCGTTTGGTTTCTCCAATGTAACTACTACCACAGAGGCAACTTAGTTTGTAGACACCAGGGTATTGTATGTCCGGAATCACATCTTTTACAGACGGAACCAGATCACGGATTTTATGTAATGTGTTGAAACGGACCTGGATCTTGTGTTTATTCAAGATTTTGGAGATCTTTTTTGTGATCCCAGCAATGTAGGGTAAAGTGATGGTTTTGAAAGGCTCCTCAAGAGGGTTCTTCTTCATGGTTTGAGTGATAGCTTTGCGGATTGTATAGTCGGAGTAACCATTAGCCCTAAGAGCTTGGTGTACGTGCTTGAGTTCACTGCTTATGTGTTCCTGGTCGGATATGCATTGGGCTCTATGATACAGAGTCTTGATGAGAGAATTCTTCTGTGATGGATGGTGGTGGGAATCCGGTTTCAGATAAGCATCCGTATGGGTAGCTTTCCTGTAGACAGAGTGGCTCATTGAACCATCAGGTCTCTTTTTAATTAGGACATCCAAAAAAGGTATCTTGCCATCTATTTCGACTTCCATGGTAAATCTGATGGCTGGGTGTATGGAATTGATGTGGTCGAAGAATTGGTCTAGAGCAGGCCGGCCATGTGGCCAGATGACAAAAGTGTCATCCACGTACCTCTTCCATAAGGTTGGGCGCAGAGTGGCAGTCTGGATGGCGTCAGTCTCAAATTTCTCCATGAAAATGTTAGCTATAACTGGAGAAAGGGGGGAGCCCATTGGGGTGCCCTCAGTTTGTTTGTAGAAAGTTCCATTCCAAGTGAAGTATGTATTGGTTAAACAGTGTCTCACCAGGGGGGGTACCTCAGTGTTTAGTCCTTGATGAACCAAGTCTTCAATGATTGCAATGGTGTCAGGTACAGGAACCTTGGTGAATAAGGAAACTACATCAAAACTGACAAGCAGGTCGTCTGGGGACAGGGAAATACCCTTGATTGTTGATACCAGGTGAGTAGAATTTTGTACCGCAGAGGTGGTCTTTCCAGTGAAAGGACGCAGGATTTCAGACAAAAAACGAGCTAGTTTGTAGGTGGGGGAGCTGATAGTAGTTTCCTTATTCACCAAGGTTCCTGTACCTGACACCATTGCAATCATTGAAGACTTGGTTCATCAAGGACTAAACACTGAGGTACCCCCCCTGGTGAGACACTGTTTAACCAATACATACTTCACTTGGAATGGAACTTTCTACAAACAAACTGAGGGCACCCCAATGGGCTCCCCCCTTTCTCCAGTTATAGCTAACATTTTCATGGAGAAATTTGAGACTGACGCCATCCAGACTGCCACTCTGCGCCCAACCTTATGGAAGAGGTACGTGGATGACACTTTTGTCATCTGGCCACATGGCCGGCCTGCTCTAGACCAATTCTTCGACCACATCAATTCCATACACCCAGCCATCAGATTTACCATGGAAGTCGAAATAGATGGCAAGATACCTTTTTTGGATGTCCTAATTAAAAAGAGACCTGATGGTTCAATGAGCCACTCTGTCTACAGGAAAGCTACCCATACGGATGCTTATCTGAAACCGGATTCCCACCACCATCCATCACAGAAGAATTCTCTCATCAAGACTCTGTATCATAGAGCCCAATGCATATCCGACCAGGAACACATAAGCAGTGAACTCAAGCACGTACACCAAGCTCTTAGGGCTAATGGTTACTCCGACTATACAATCCGCAAAGCTATCACTCAAACCATGAAGAAGAACCCTCTTGAGGAGCCTTTCAAAACCATCACTTTACCCTACATTGCTGGGATCACAAAAAAGATCTCCAAAATCTTGAATAAACACAAGATCCAGGTCCGTTTCAACACATTACATAAAATCCGTGATCTGGTTCTGTCTGTAAAAGATGTGATTCCGGACATACAATACCCTGGTGTCTACAAACTAAGTTGCCTCTGTGGTAGTAGTTACATTGGAGAAACCAAACGCCATATCTCGGACCGCATTCGTGAACATAAAGCAGACCTTAAACACGGTAGGACCAACACCTCGGCCGTAGCAGATCATTGTTCTAATTCAGTAGGCTCACATGCCATTGACTTTTCCAAGACGGAGGTTCTTTGTAAGCCATCTGGCTTCCATGAGAGATTCGTTCATGAGGCTATCCACATATACAAACACAGAGACAATTTCAACCGAGAAGATGGATTCTATCTTAGCAATCATTGGAAAGATTTGATAAATCATTTCAGTTCTTGATTGATTGTTCACGCTTACAGTGGCTTTCAGACAGCATACATAAAAACAAATTTCGTCTCCCCCCTCCTCTTTTCAAAAAATAGATGGACTAGTCCTGGCAAACAGCCAATCGTTGCGCGTGACGCAAACGTTATTTTTATATATATAAATAAATAAATATGCCGTTTTCAGAATAAATTTATGCAAACCGACACACCTGATGATGACCGTTTGAGTTATGGTCGAAACGTCGTGAGAATTTTTTATTGTTTTATATATATATTTTGTTATTTTGTTGTTTCTCTTCAACGTGACTTTACCGAAAAAACTAAGAATATGAATTACTGCAGTCACGAAAGCTTTAAATCAAAATTTGAACGCGTTCGTGTTTAGAGACCACCAGCCCTGGATATCCCGGCCAGGCAGCTCGTGGTCATGTGACAGACGCGCGCCTCCCACGTGACCGGTAGTGACGTCACGAGATAACGTTGGACGTGACGTCAATCTCAGCAGTCCACCGTCCCCACAGAAGCCGCTGGTTCCGAAGAGGAGGAGCTCAATCTGCTTCTACATCGCGTCTTGTAGGGATTTATTTATTTATAAAGATGTACATCTTCATGAAGGACATCAACAGCGCTACGATGAAGACCAACTCACAAGGTTTGTGTGTGTGTGGTCAACCTGCCGTAGCGCTCACCAATAAATCAGAATCAGTTTTTTTAGCCTGGAAAAATCCGATGAGCTATGAAGCTCTTAAATTTCGATTTAAAGCTTTCGTGACTGCAAGGATTCATCTTCTTTGGTTCTTTCGGTAAAGTCACGTGGAATGAGAATAAAATAATAAATTGATAAAATAAAATAACACAATAATATTCTCACGACGTTTCGGCCACAACACAAGCGGCCTTCATCAGGTGAAGGGACGAGACTGTCTGGAGTGCTGTCCTCCGATGAGCTATGAAACGTTATTATTTTATGAAGCTCTTGTTTAACATGTCCAGTAAAATATGTACACGATAAACTTTATTACACACCACACACACGGCCAACTCATCACTCGTGTAAAATAAACACGGGCCGTCCATAAATGACGTCTAGCACCTAGTGGGGGGGGGGGGTCAGACATTTGTGACGATCCATGTCTTGCTCCCAGCGCGTGTAGACAGCCTCAGGCCTTAGCTTGGCCCGACGCTGGGCCCACCAATTGCTGAACTATCTGGAGAATTGTGGAGGGAGGTACACATGTGCAGACACAGAGACACCCTTACACACGTGCATATTAATTCGTTCATCAACTCTAGGTTGGCTATTTCATAGCTTTACACTGCGTTTTCAGGTTTTACCATGTGAACATCCCAAGCACGTGGAGCGAAACGTCAAGACATGCCAAACAATATGCAGTATAACACAAAACATGTCAGAGAGCTGTACAGAACAACTGCTAAAACCTAAGTAGTAGCTGTTTTTCATTTAGCTCGTTGTCAATCCACTACACTCTTGTCAGTCATGGGAGTTGCTTGTCTAATATTATGAAACTATGTAGCAAGTGTCTGATCGGAATAACGCATGATACTCACGAGGTGAACTTTGTCCAGTTGACTGGTGTTCACTGCTTAGCCGGTGCACACTGCTAACAAGCTGTCGACCTGAGTTTTATTCCCAGCCGTGGCTAACCTCAGTGGGGAGTGGTATCTGAATCAGTTCTGCGCACTAGCTTCACCAACCCGAAATGAAGACAGTGGTGATGTATGGTCAGATAAGCCCCAGGACCCAACTGGCATGAGGCACCCCTCATTGAGCAGTGGATTGACAGCACTGTACATGTGCATGTGGGTCTGGAATGCTATTGCCAATAAACTTCAACTTGAATCACTACCTATGAGATCTTCACTCAAAACTGCTCTAGAGTTGTACACCCCTAGCTGCCACTGCTATTCAGTGGCCTAAAATATGGCTCTAGATTTTGGTGTTATAATTTATTTATGTAGTTTATTGTTAAAAATTCGGTCACAGTCCCTATGATCACTGTTACATTGCATTTATGGCTTTTATTTTGGTGATTTCGAAAACGTTTTTTTTGTTTTTGGCCATGTTTTTGTTTATTGTAGTACGGAGTTAGACTGATGGCCTTAATCTTAGTTGTCTTGTGGTTGTTGTTATTTGACTTGCATCCCACTGGGATTTTTGCACACAGCGTTGGTGTACGGTGCTATTTCAGGAATATTTTTATAGTTTTTTTCCTGGATTTTCTGTTTGCACAGTCACATAATCACTTTAAGATGTTTTCTTGTTCATGTTTTTTGTTTGTTGAGGTTGCACCCGATTCAAGAGCCGAATGGCTCACAGGGCTATACCAAATAAATAAACTATGAAACTATGATGATGTGTGACGGGGGGGGGTGGGTTTGAGAAATGTGACGTCACATCAAAATGCGCCACTTTAAATAAATATAGAATTGTTATAACACAATTTTTTATTTATTAATTTTCATTATTAACTATTTGATTATTTAAATTTACTAAGGTCTCCTTTTATTTATTCCATGAAGGAGCATTTTGCTTTTCCATGGGAGAATGGAGAAGCTTACATTTTGAATTTGTTTTAATGATTGTTATGAAACATTTTGATTCTAATGTATCTACCAGGGTTTTTCATTCTGTGGAATGAATATTTGATTGTTATAATTGTACTCTACATTTTGCTTTGTTATACCACAAAGTTTAAAGTATTTTTTTAATAGTTATAATTACTTTTTATATTTTATGATTATAAGATAATTTCAATATATTCTGAACATCTGCAGTTTTAGTTAGACGTTGAATATTTTCAAGTGAATTTTATGCTAAATTTAAGCTTTCCAAAGCCTCAGTTTTGTATACGTGTTTTCTCCTATAACATCTGAGTGCAGCGCCACATTAAATACGCACTACAATGACAATAGTTTAAAGCGATTAAAGCATGTTTTATTTTCAAAATGGAAATATAATTTGGGGGGGGGGGGGGCAGAGTTTTGTTGCATCATATTTGAGGGGAGGTCTGACTTTTTGTGACGAGGGGGGGGGGGGTCTAAAATCGTCCAAAATCGCTTGACGTCATTTATGGACGGCCCCATAGCACAAGCGAGAGAACGGGGGGGGGGGGGGTAGCTGTGTGGGGGGCACAGTGATGGGTAGAGGAAGACTTGGTGGTACCACTCAGTGATTGGTAGAGGGAGACGCGGTGGTGGCTCCTCTCAGTGATGGGGAGAGGAAGACGTGGTGGTACCTCTCACTGATGGGTATAGGAAGAGGCGGTGGTGGAACCTCTAAGTGATGGATAGAGAGGGAGACGCGATGGTACCTCTAAGTGATAGGTAGAGTGAGACGCAGTGGTGGTACATCTCTGGGTGCTGCTGCGCAGGGGGTCGGCGCCGCAAGCGAGGAGGTCGTGACCCGGAGGAGGAGGAGAGCGCTGCCAAGCGACAGCGGTCGATGGAGATGGACCACAAGCACAATCTGTGCATGCGGACGGTGGTTTTTGGAGGTGAGTGGAGTAGAGAGGTGAAACAGGAAAGTTCAGAGAGTGTGTGGAGGAGATAGATGAGATGGGAGAGTTTGGAGAGTGTGTGGAGTAGAGACGGGAGAGTTAGGAGAGTGGAATGGAATAGAAATTTGGTGAGGTAGGAGAGTGTGGAATAGAGTGAGATGAGACGGGAAAGTTCGGAGAGTATGTGGAGTAGAGATATGAGGCGAGGCGGTCTGTGCCCGTACCTAAGGTCGCATCTGCACCACCCCCTTGATATATTATCTTTCTCAAACCTTCCAAACGGTTCCTCCTTTCCTGCCAAATCTCTCCCCTCCAGTCCTCAGCCAATTCCCTGCCTCCTCCTGCCCAGCTGCAATCCTGCCGCCTTCCATCTTCACGAGCCCTTCTCTCACTCTCCCCCCCCCCCCCACACACAGTTAATTGCGTCTCTGCGCCACCATGAATTCCTTCGTGTAAATTCTAAACTGAAGCCCACTGAGCAATAAAGCTCTTTTTCGACCTGGCCACAAATGATAGCTCAAAGAATTGGCTTATCGGCGTGTGGTAATGTATAACAGCCAAATAATCGAAACGCAAATTGATTCTACATGTGGAGGGAAAAATCGGAGGACCCGGAGAACAATTCACGTGGCCACGGGGAGAACGTGCAAACTTCAAATATGCAGGCATCAGGGTTGGGATCAAACCCACGATATCCTCTATCACAGGCGAGGTAGTTAACATCGAGCCACTGGGGTGCCCCTGATCCACGCATTCTTACCTCCAAACTGAGATTCTTGTGCCCCGCACCCCCACACCCCCCTCTTGTATGTGCAGACCCTGACAAGCGGACAGCGACCAAGCCTGCGGCCCCACGACACAGGTCCCGGAGCCCCCTGAGAGTGCGATGCTCCGTTGATGGGGAGTCGATTGGGTCCCGCATGTGCACTGTCAGCATTGGTGGTGGGGAGCAAGGAAGAGGTGGACCACGCCGACAACGTTCCCCACGTTCCCCACTCTGCCGCTCCCATCCGGTGGATGAGAACCACGATGGGCCGAGTTCCAAGCGGCCATCGTGAGTAGAGCTGCGAGTGCACACGAGCGTGTGTGTGCATGTGTACATGCCGAGCAGGGTGCAGGGTGGTAGAGCAGTGGGACCCATTGCTCTACAACAACACCAGGTTGACCCGAGTTTATTACCAGCCATGGCTAACATCAGTGACCAGCAATAATTGAACCGGTCCCGAGTCTCTCCTAGGTCGACTCAGCTTAAAAAAGATATCACCTGGTAATGTAAGCATTAGCAGCCAAAGATAGCCAGATGTAGTGCTTGTCATTGTGCAATGTTTATATTTTAATATCTCGCTGACAATACTTTGTCCCAACAGCCTTCTTTGTAGGGCCATTGCCCAAAACGTCGCCTATTATACATTTCTTATTTTAAGGCCACAGTGTTATTGACTGACGAGTTTCTTCTCTATGCCACACGTTGGTGGGATGTAGTCTACCAGCGACTTGTAAGAAAGAAGTTAAAGCCCTGGATGTAGCCTTGACACAGCCTAACTTAAAGCGTAGGTTGGCATAGCCAGGACAATGAATCCGCGTTTGTTTTTGGTGTTCGGCCACGTGGTGCCAATGCTTGACGTTAACCCTCTACCACCCAACGAAGTCGTCAAATTTACAAGATATGTTTACACTCGCCGATGTATGGATTACATTCTGTTCAATGAATCTCCTCCCCGGTGGCTTAGGACTCTTCACTACCAACATTAACATGAATCAAACTTGACACGGTCTCCGTTTAAGTGAACCGCATGCTTCGCTCGCGTGGCTGCCTTCGGCTCCTCGTTCACCACCGCGCCCTCTCGTTGTGTTCCAATCAGAGTGTGGAGCAGGCTGGGTCCAAGTGGTGCGCCGTCGCACACCACCTCCGGTCCCGAGGGCCATCGGTGGCAGCGGCTGAGCGTTGTCCCACCTGTGACGACACGGGCCGAGTCGGCGGAGTACCGTGCTCCGGCGCGCAACGTCAGCCAGGAACCATCCACTTGGTACCAGATCACGGTAAATGCAGTGGCCGCACACACGTGGACACAGTCGGTGGTTATCTCCGTGGTGTTATTGGTAAACATACTACGTGCTATCTGCTTTACAGTGGACCTTAATTATCCAGTGATGTCATATGCTGGCATGATGGTCGGAATTAAAAAAATGAATTCAAATTACACAATTGGGATGACACATAGCAATGTTGCCCTCTCCCCCACTGCAAAAAACATGGAAGGACCCTCCACAAAAAGAGTATTGAGACTCAGTGAAGCTCTCCTGAATAAAAAGCATTGTAATAATACAGGGGCAGATCCAAAGGGGGGTAACAAGGACAATCCTTCGGAAAGCCTTTCGCAAACTGTTGGAACAGGTGCTATTCGTGGGCAACTTTTAAGGCCAGCATAGCACCTCAGGGTATAGTGTGGTTGTTACCTCAGTGCTCATGTTTACACACGACACCAGGTACTCATTTAAAGCTGAGTCGACCTAAGTGAGGCCAACAACCACTTTTTTTGGCCATGAGCGGGAATTGAACTTGGGTGGCCAGGGTTTGTAGGGCAGTGTGCAAACCACTGAGCCAGCACTCCCCGCAGACACACGTACACGTGCAGGTTTACAAATTGCTTGGGGTCTTGCTGGCTTGGTTGGAAATTTGGGATTGTGGGTCTGGGATATGACCTCATGAACTAATTCCTTTGTTGGGATCACTTTTTTGTTGTTTGTGCCTTTGTTTTGGTGCCATTTCTTAACTTGTTTGTTGATTCTTGATTTTGCTTGCTCGTAGGGTTTTCATTTGCTTTGGCAGTTGCTGTATGTGGGATTTGGTCCGAAAAATTATTAATGTCCGTTGTGGGATGCTTTTAGCATGAATGATGCTATATAAAAGGAAATATATCTTATTGTTTACTCCTGGCCACTGCTTCTTGTGTCCCCAGATTCCTTTTGGGAGGAAGTACGGCAAGGAGGGGCTTCTGCAGTTCCTGCAGCAGGGCTGCTGCACGCCCTTCACTCCGTTGCAGGTATGCGCGCGAGAGATTAAGCGATGTGTTCAAGCTGGACTGCTTACAATCCATCCTGGGTTTAACTATCCTGTGTTTAAACTATTGGTCAAATGTCCAAACTGTGATTTTCTATTCATCACTGTATGCCCAGATTAATGAAAAGGCTTTGATCTTGTATTTGAATAACAAAGTGATGGTGTCGATTTGTCAGATGTGGAGTGGGAGGGTATTCCAAACGGTAGGGGCTGTGCATGAGAAATCTCATCCATCAATGGGACCATGCCCACCACGCTACACCATTGATGACAACACTGTGCCTCTCTCCAATATTGTGTCTGTATGTGTGTTCTTCTCAGTTCCACTTTGAGGGAGACATGGCAACATTCTATGTGGTGAACTACATGGTGGCCTTGAACCTCAAGGCGCTGTCACGGAAAATTGTCTTTCCCGACAACTATAGGGTGAGTGCGCCGGGGAGGCAGGAGGTGATAGGCCGACCGCTATGAGATGTAAATGTTACATCAGCTGTTTATAGCTGGAGATCACAGCATATCAATAGATTGTTTAATACATCTGTCCAGAGCTTTGAGCGTACTTGACTTGAATGCGTACGTGTTTTTCCCCTGGACAGTGCAGCTTCTGCCTCCAACCTCAATGCTCATTCAGGGAATTTGCCGAACAATCCTAATACAGGATCCTCGTGAACAAGTCTTGAGTCTGAGCAAGACTCTCCTGGATAATGAGAGGGCATCATTATTATCCTCATGTAGCCTTTCATAGTGGCCCCAAGAGGTTACTTGGTTGTTCCATTGAAATCCCCTGGGATGGCTGGAAAAGACAGCCGAAGTGGACTGGAGGGCTAGGCCAATAGGTGTGCAATTATGCATGGGTTAAATGCATTTCAGCACACATAATGCATGCGTTTAGTCACACGTGTAGTGTAAGAATCATTTGATTTTGGGTTGAATAGCTCATATACTATGTGTGACCACCCACAGCTATAAAGATTACAGCAATCGAAATCATAACAAATAGTCATAAATCATCAAACTCATTGAATTGTTGGTGGAAGCCGGGATTCATTTAAAGAATCAATTTACTTTTTCATGTCATTTTAATCATTTCGTTTTTACTGCTTCCCATTATTCCCATCTCATTTTTACCATTTTCTTTGATCCATTTGCCAAATTGCTGCCATCTTGCTGCCATCTTTCACCCTATGTACAAAAATGAAACAGCAAAGAACTGAATGCAAATCGAATACTTTACACGTGATTGGTGACCAGGGCTCACTGTGGAAAATTAAGCATATCCTGGTTTCTTGAGTTCTCTCACACCTGGTTGCACAACATGCATTAGAATTGTGACACATACACACAGACATGCCCACGCATAAATTGATGCAACTTTCGCGAGCGAATGGGAGCATCGTCGCATCCCTGTCGGGCTAACGAGGTAAGGGAGGGGTGCCAACGTGCCCGCGGCCAGCTGATCGGTGTCGCCGCTTTGTCCGTGTTGCAGGCCATCGTCTTGATGCGCCCAGTCCTAGGCCCACCGTCTCCGCTCGCTGGGGACCTAACGAAGGACGACCAGCGGCTGATCGAGGTGAGGAGGCCATGCGTACAGCCGGCACGCGGCTGCTCTGCTCTCACCGTCGTTCTGTGTGTACGTGTTGGTACATCAGATTGTATGTTGGTATATCAGATTGTTTACGTGTTGGTACATTAGAATGTGTCTGTGTTGATACATCAGAATGTGTTGGTACACCAGATTGTACGTGTTAGCACATCAGAAGTTATCATCACATCTATCATTACTCTCAACACCATCATACTCACCATTGACATCAACTTCATCACCACCACTCACATCATCGTAATTACCTTCATTACCATCATTGTTTGTTACCAACAGGAAGAAGCTGAGCTGCCACAGCCACCCGCATCTATGTCCATGATGGTGCCCAAAGTCATGGCACCCTCTGCTCAGCCTCCGACTGTGCTTCCCGCAGCTGAGCGACCCACAGCTCTCCCAGCCACGGCTCGACCTCGCAAGGCTCAGCCTCGCGAAGATCGGGCTCCCATGGCTCTGCCACGCACAGCTCTGCCACCCACACCTCTGCCAACCACACCTCAGCCACCCACACCTCTGCCACCCACACCTCTGCCACCCACACCTCTGCCACCCACACCTCTGCCACCCACACCTCTGCCACCCACACCTCAACCTCCCACCGCTCTGCCACCCACACCTCTGCCACCCACCACTCTGCCACCCACACCTCTGCCACCCACACCTCTGCCACCCACACCTCTGCCACCCACACCTCAACCTCCCACCGCTCTGCCACCCACACCTCTGCCACCCACCACTCTGCCACCCACACCTCTGCCACCCACACCTCTGCCACCCACACCTCTGCCACCCACACCTCTGCCACCCACACCTCTGCCACCCACACCTCTGCCATCCACACCTCTGCCACCCACACCTCTGCCAACCACACCTCAGCCTCCTACCGCTCTGCCACCCACACCTCTGCCACCCACACCTCTGCCACCCACATCTCTGCCACCCACACCTCTGCCACCTACAGCTCAGCCTCCCATCGCTCTGCCGCCCACCTCAGCCGACATTCAAGGCCTCATCGCGAACTTTCTCAAGGAGTAAGGAGCCTTCCAATTCCCTGCACTCACTCAGACACGAGGGTATCCCAGCCTATGCTTTTATGTAATATTTCATCATCATCAGGAATGATCAATGCACTGCTACGTAAATGCTTCCCCAAGCCATCACTATACAACTGCCCTGCAATGGACTAACCTACCTACAATCGATAGACAAGCTCATTTATACGCTCCAACTCCTGGATCACCCAGTACTTAGTCTAGACTAATGGCCATTATTCCTTCTGCCAGTGTGTTCTGCTCAAACCCACTTACTTTTCTTATCAGTGGTTTCTTAACGCTGCATATTTTGTTTAAGCCACGTGTCTCTCGTTATTACCGTTTTCCGGATGTACTGCCTTCCTTCTACAGATAAGTCCCATTATCTTGATTCTATCATGAATTTATCATTGTATATCAAAGTGCAGCCCTGTAATTCCTTGCGCATTCTACTCCACTAAAGGGAGAGCTGTAGAGAACACTCTATCGTGTATTTGGCCTAGTCTTCCACAATGGCCGGACATCTTGGAAGGGTAGGGAGTACCCACACTTGACCCCAACACTGCCAATTGAACTAACTGTGGTGGACAGCTGGCTGGACAGAGGTGGGGGGATTCAATCACTTTGCACCTTTGCTTCAACGTTCGCTTACAGAACATTACACTGGCAACCTCTGATTTGCAAGTCCAGTGCAATAACTGTTACACCACTGCATCATCCAATTATTTATGCAACAATTCATTGCAACTCTTTTATCATCACAAGCACGACTGTATACTTGCATCGTGAACAAAATAATTGAGTTGACATTATGAATCGATGGTTGGCTACGCACTCGGTGATTAAAGTGCGTTGCGTGTGCATTGGCAGGTACTACGGTCTTTATGATACCGCAGACCGCGAGGGTCTGCTCAAGAAGTATCAAAAGGATGCCCTCATCACCATCTACACCCCCTCAGAGTGAGCTGACAAACACACACACTCTCACAAACTGGCCAGCAAGGCTGTCACATGAAAGGATTAATTGGTATTTGCCACAGACCGCTCTCGAGAGACCATGTTACAGTGAATTTTGATTTAAAGCTTTCGTGACTGCAGGGATTCATATTCTTGGTTCTTTCGGTAAAATCACGTAGAAGGGAAACAATAAAATAATAAAAATATAAAACAATAAAATTATCACGACGTTTCGACTGCAACACAAGCAATCATCATGAGGTGTGAAACATTTTCTTGCTCTGGTTTTCACACCTGATGATGATTGCTTGTGTTGCAGTCGAAACGTCGCGATAATTTTATTGGTTAATATTTTATTATTTTATTATTTCCCTTCTACATGACTTTACCGAAAGAACCAAGAATACGTGTTACATTGCTTATCATTGCTACAGGCAGTTATAAGCATTAATGACAACTTCTATAGCGTCATCAAAGAGCAGGCCATTTAAAGTGCGCCGAAACATGTGGAGTTTTTCACATAGCCGCAAGCAGCCAATCAGAAGCTTGCTTTAAATGCTTCGAAATGAAATATGGCTTCTAAAATGGAATTAAATCATCAGTATCCGCAACGATACGAGAAGAAAGAAATGCTTTGCGAAAACACGGAAATTAAAGCACACTTGTGGATGTGAGTGTAGCCACTCCGTTTCCTAACAATCCGGATCTCGTTTCTACCTCCAGGAGCAGCCTGGGAGAGGAGGGTACAGACAAGCCGACCCCAGAAGATTCACGTGAGTGTTGGTCACGAGCGATGTTTGCAGATCCGCGCGTCACTGCGTCACCGTTCATGTCATTCTGTCACCGTGCGCCATGCAGTTTTTTTCTCCTTGCTCCGCACCTCCAATGCAACAGTTGACTACGTACAGTGCAAAATAAGTTTAACATGCGCATATCTGTCGCCACTCGTATCACCACAGTTTTGTTGCCCTCCTGCCCCCTCATCCCACAGCACAGCTCAAGTGCGAGCGGCTGACGGCGGAGGACTTCATCAAAGAGCTGACGCACAAGAATCACGATATGTCCTCCTTCACCACCACTGTCAGCCGTGGCACGGTGAGCCGTGGCCTTGCACCAAAACGCCCTCATTGACATAGCCGCTGGCTCTGCTTAAACACAAATTGCTGAGCTTATGCGGCCTGAGTTACAAACCTTTCATGTGCACAAGCCCTCAATTTATGCTTCGAATTTTTACTATAATTATTTTGACTTATTCTTTGATACCCTTATATCTATGTAAATATATCCACCTTTCCAAGATTAAACGTGAATTATTACGTGAAACGTAACTCGTAAGAGAGATTAAAGCCATCTTCTTGGCCTTAAATATACATTATCCCTAGACTTGACACTCGATCCCATTATAATCCCTAGCAACATCTCTCTCTCTCTCAAACCTTGACACTAACACAAGCCAAGACTCACACTTACTCTAGCCACAGCACTAACCCTGGCCGAGACTCCAACCCTGCAGTCTCCACCTCTGGGTTGCTTAAAAATGATGGGCGGTCGTGTTTACTTGTGACTCTCACTTTACAGGATACCCAGGTCAACTTCACCGTGCACGGCTTCTTCAAAGAGAGTGAGTATTTGCATAGTCACATTCACCATCAGCTTCGTCATCAGCAGTAGCATCATCAACAGCATCACTGACATGGCATTTAACTACACCAGGTGCATTCTGCACTGCATGCCATAAGCACCACCTCACCATTCTAATTGATCCTGCCATGCGGTTTATGCTAATGGCGTGGCTCTCTCTTGACGCCCATGCACCTTTGTCGTGTGTGTCGATCCTCAGCCAAGAATTGCCAAGAGTCTGTGAAGATGTTTTGGCGGGTGGTGCAATTGGTGCCAACCATGGACGGCAGGTGAGTCACTTGCACCATGACCCAACACATCATAACAACCGCCGTTCGCCACTAAGTGGCAGTGATGTCACCACGGCGCTTGTGCCAGCCTATGTGCATGTTGAGGCCACGCGAAGTGTCGAATGCCCACTGGCAGGAGGTCACGGGGCAGACCCACGTGCTACGGGTCGACTGAGATGGCTGGCCAATGCACCACCTGTGCCCCCTACTATGCCAACTTGCTGTGCTTTGGCCACCCAGCGCTCCGCTCGTTCTTTTGAGCGTCACTCCTCCCCCATTGTTGTTGGAGGGCGACTGCCTCGAACTACCCAGTAGCATTCTTAACGAGCCTCCTCTACAGAGGCCGATTTTAACACGGCTGGTACCAGTCATCGGCAAGTCCACTCAGATCCACGTCCTCTTATACCAAATCACTCCATCTCTTCTCTAGCCCATTCCGCGCCCATTTAGCCCCCTCTATCCAGCCGAACAAAAGCTGTTTAGGCATGCAGTCGCTGGGCATACGGGCTACATGACACATCATATACACATAGCCACAAACACACACCATGTTTTCACACACAGACAATACGCGCTTTCCTGCTTCCCTTTCCTCTGCTCCCTCTCCCATTCCTTTGCTTCTTTAACGAGGTTACATACTCTTGACTTTCCAGAAGGCAGTACAGCAAGTGTGGACTAATCTCCATCTTGTCTTCTGTATGGTATAGAGTGTTGACCCCTTGCCCATGTGTGTTTCCTTCAGGTGCTCCATTAGCTTGCTCTTTAACTAAGTAATGTGTTATTATTTTTATTGACCTGCTTGTGTTGACACCCGGCAGGCCATCTGTCGCGAGTGAGCGGATGTTCATCCGCGAAGCTCTTTCAAGTGAGATGCCCCCTGCATTCGCCTCAACAACATCAGCGACGTCCAGCAGCTGCCCGCTTACTGCACTCACCTCGTCCCAGCAGGAGACAGTCAATTCATTCGCTGAAACATCCCACATGACACCGGAGTGGTCGCAAAGGTGGGCGAGAGCACGTGGGAACTGTCTTACAGCCACACACACGTGCACACACGCATGATGTCATGCTTCATTGCAAGAGTAATGAGACACAGCCCAGCAGGAGCCATTTATTCTGCCAAACCCTTAGAGGGGCACCAGAGTCTTTGGACTCGGACTGTTATGTCCTTCTTGCCCCTTCACTCCCCCCTACCCCTTTTGTCCACAGACAGAGGAAAGCGTCAGTCATTTTGTAAAGATTATTAAGGAGACAATGTATGCTTGAGGTGGCTTGCTCCAGTCCCGAGTTTAAACGATAATTTTTTGTACGTTTCGACAAATTTTGTACAAACACATTGGGCGACTTGACGGTGCGTCTCTGCTGCGTTGACCCCGTGATCTCGCGACGGCGCTATTCCAAGCGTGCGGCTCCCATCGGGAAGCGAGCCAAATGGCACTGTGTAATGGGGCTGCACAATCGATTCTCACCGGGAGCTGGCATGAACCCGTTTCAGTTGGCCATAGGAATCTGGTCCACAGCCCAGGCACTAGATTTGCAAGCTGGACTGTGGAAAAAAGGCACTGACGTTCTCTTTGCCTCCTGTCCGCGCTCGCCTCCACAGATGCCTGGAGCGGAACAATTGGAATTTCTCCAAAGCGGCCGACGACTTTATCCACCTCTACGTGAGTACCGTGCCGCCCACAATCCTGACCGACACACGTAATCGCAACTGCACCGGCGTGTTCACGTTTTGGCGACCGTCGCTAATGATGCCGCTTGTCTCCCTCTCCACTCTGTTCCCTCCTCTCCTCATTCCCTCATTGCAATCACTGCTCCGATTTTGGCTGCGGCTCCTGCACGGTCGCCAATCGTCGTTCCCGTCGTCAGGAAGCAGGGAAGATTCCGGGGGAGGCGTTTCGGTGATCAGGCGTCATCCAGAACCAGCGCCCCACCAAATGGACCCTGAGCACAACATTTATTTTTGTATCAAAACCGTGATTTTCTGTATTGTAAATACATATTCATTATATTATACATTTTGGCTGTAGTTGTGACATTTTTTTTAAAGCATTCTTGTTTGGTGACTGAATTAAATTGTGGATCTCTCCAGATAGCGGTGTACTCAGTACAGACCGCTCGCTTAGCGCTCACTTAAAGAATCAGTTTCCAACACCCTTATTTCTTCAGTATGAGGGCTTCATTGGGGTATTGGTAAAAGTGATAATACAGATTGTAACCATTTTATAAGAATTTATAACATCAGTACAATGTTCTGTACTTCATTTAAGGCTGAGTCTGCCTCGTGAAGGCCCAAGACCTGTTAAAATATGCACCACTGTTATTTGTATTAAGTGGGCATTGAACTCCGTTTACCAGGTTCACAGGAGAGTGCGCTAACCACTGTGCCACCGGCAGGGGTGGAGCCAGGATTTTGACTTTGGAGGGGCTGACTTCAATATTCTGAGATATCTAGTGCATGTTTTCCAATGGGCGCCACAAATGTATAAAACAAATATTATTGGATTTGAACGCGGAGTTTATTAATAGGTCGGAGCCGCTGATGTGGCTAATAAGTTTGATAAGTTCGAAAGGCTGCCGCTCAAGCAGCCTGCAGGGCAGCACAAGGTGGCAGCCAGCATTTTGCAGCAGCCGAATATCCGGTTATCCCGATTACCGACTTTCTCAAAATTTCAGGGGGGGCACAGCCCCCCCCAGCCCCCCTGTGGCTCCGCCCCCCCCCCAGCCCCCCCTGTGGCTCCACCCCTGCCCACTGGTCCCCATTAAGTTATTCCTCAACAACAGCAGCCGCTGCTCACCACTAAGTCGTGGTGATGTCACCACAGCGCCTGCACTATGAAAGGCGTACTTTGAGGTCACGTATAGTGATAATTGGTTTTTTACCCTTTTATCTGGCAACAAAACTGACACCTTTTTTTACAAGGAGTCATGTTTACATTGACCACAATACCTGCGGTCGGAACGCAAACAAAAAACAACTCTGATAATGTATGCACTGTCCTTGAAATTGATTGGTCCACACCCGAGACAGCTTTCTTAGAGCCTCATCTCACATGGTGTTGGACCAGAAGACGCCAAAAGGCGCACAACTCAAAGACAATGCACCATCAGAGTATGAGAGCTCGGGGTAAGCATTTACACCATTGGAGACCTCATTTGCCAGTAACAAAATATGATAATTGGTTTTTTACCCTTTTATCTGGCAACAAAACTGACACCTTTTTTTTGCAAGGAGTCATGTTTACATTGACCACAATACCTGCGGTCGGAACGCAAACAAAAAACAACAACTCTGATAATGTATTGGCACTGTGCTTGAAATTGATTGGTCCACACCCGAGACAGCTTTCTTTAGAGCCTCGTCTCACATGGTGTTGGACCAGAAGATGCAATCACGACTTGTAGCAACTACTACGACTTCTACGAGGCCTACAACTAAAACAACTGACATGACTACTATCGCAACAACATCAAGCACAACCGTGACTATTACCACAGCTACAAACATGATAAGGGCCATTTATTAAAACGACAGCCACAACCACAACCTCTATTGCAACCAACATGACATCAACCCTCACGGCATTAACCACAACTACCTCAACAACCATCGCGCGAACTTCCGACATCCACGCAGCGGTGGCTTTTGGCAAACCATCGAACAAAGACGGTCACTGCATCGCGCGCATTCAGATGAGCATCTACGGGCGTCTGGAACGCTCTTCCTTTCCGATATTAGGAAACCACTGGAGCTGTGCACTTTGACATCATATACAATGAAAACGCATTTGCGTAGAACTGCTTTTTGTGCATAGTTTGTTGTCTTCCCCCATACCTCCGATAAGTACGGTTGGCTACGTACGGTGCAAAAGAAGTTCAACATACTGTACATACATAAATCAATTACAACAAAATCCACAACCACAACAACGACAGTAATAACTCGATATACGAAGTAAATGCGTTCCTGGAGATTCGTTCGTATATTGAAACTTCATATATTGAATAACGTATCACAGTAGGATGAGGATGCGCTCCCAGCCTTCGTACCTTACTATTTAAAACTACGCGAATAAACATTTTAGAACTAACCATTCGTATTGAAAACAAAGGACAATGTATATTGAAAAAAACATTTAATATTGTACGGTATAAAAATTTAAAACCGACATTGATAAAAAAAAATAAACTTAGTTAAGAAACGTAATTTTATTCATATTTATATTGCACCAGAGACCGATGAATTCAATATTTATTGATGAAAGTTTTTATTTATTATTCACCTTTTTTCCATTAAAATAACGGTAATGAATGCAAAGTTCGTTACACTGAAACTTCGCATTGCGAATGTTCGCATATCGAGGCATTCCTGCACAACCATAACAGCCACAACCACAACAAACAACAACAACCACCACCACCACCAAGCACTGAGCGACTACAACTACCGAAAGCAACACAAAGCACAGCTCAACAACACAACTCAACACAAACTGAACGTTTTCCACCGCCTTACTTCACCCGGCGTGGTTGTAGTTTTAACTGCGCAAGTGTTACCCCGTTGCAGGTGTTTTTACAAAGTCGTTGTTTGATCGCGAATATTTATTTTCTTTTCTCTCCTCACCTTGGTGTGTGGGAGAGGAGAAAGACGCCATCCCACCACTAGATCTGCTCCGACAGAAATCCCGGCACGTGTCATAGCTCCCGGGTCCTGGGCAATGCCGCTGCGTAAGCGCACAAAACAACATCCACGATGAACCGAAGCGCAGCTGTCACGAACATGGCCTGGCCGTCACGCACACAACCTTGGGGCCCGTGTAGTGAGCGACTTACGCAAAGCTGGTAGCCAGCGACCTGTGCAACAAAACACAAATGGTGACAACACCCCCCACCATCATCGTGCTGCTGTCAAACCCCCAATGGCTTCAAATGTGTGGCGGCACTCACACTGATGATGTCTTATCGGCGAAAGTGCCCCCCTCTGAAAAACATTTGTGAAGAGCCACTGATGGGTCACGTCTGGCGGGCACACGCAGTAATAGCGCAGCGTTAGGTGATGGGTGAGCTGACAGTTTTGGTAACTTTTTAATAACAAAACTAACGCTAATCGCAGATGCGGGGGACGGCAGATTGATAACATTGAGGTAATTTATATTTTAGTTTTTTATTGGTTCACTATATAGTATTCATTATATATTGTAGTGTATACGAAGTTACTGTGAATAGCTCAGATGTGTAGGCCTTGACTTCAACATAGCCATTTCTGTGACCAGTCACAAGCTAATCACTCAGTTTTTTCAATGCTAAATTCGCCTAGTTATTTCAATGCTAAGTTCTCCTGTTTGATTTGTACTAGGTGCCTTGGTGAATGTGTATGCTCTGACTTTAACATAGCTATTTCTGTGACCAGTTACAAGCTAATCACTCAGCTATTTCAATTCTAAATTCTATGCTAATTCCTTTGTCAAGGGGTGCCTCTGCAGATGTGTATGCTTTAACTTAGCTATTTCAATGCTAAATTCTATGCTAATTTCTTTGTCAAGGGGTGCCTCTGCGGATGTGTAGGCTTTAACTTTAACGTAGCCATTTCTGTGACCAGTCACAAGCTAATCACTCAGCCATTTCAATGCTAAATTCAATGCTAATTCCTTTGTCAAGGCGCTTTGTTTTCTTCTCACACAGCTTAAAGGTCGCGATCTGAGGGTGGCTTTTTCACTCCAGCACTGTCCTCCAGACAGTCTCGTCCCTTCACCTGATGAAGGCCGCTTGTGTTGTGGCCAAAACGTCGTGAGAATATTATTGTGTTATTTTATTTTATCAATTTATTATTTTATTCTCATTCTATGTGACGTTACCGAAAGAACCAAAGAAGCTGCCTGATCTCATTTTGCAGTGTTGTATATGTCGGGTATGAAAATTTTGATGAAAATAATAAAAATTAAATGAAATTTGAAGTTTGCTTAATTATCTGAATTCATGTTGATTGATGTAATTACGTGCATAAATTATGCTAATTCGAGATATAATTGTATTAATTTATGCGAGTGGTGCGATTATGCTAATGCGAGCCGTTATGATAATCAGGCCCCGCCTCGCTGACGAGGGTCGGATTATCAATCAGGATCATACAATTAGTCGTATGAGGTTATGCCAATGTGATGCAAGCATGCCAGAGTAACTCGCTCGTTGTCTATAGTGAGGGAAAAAAGTATTTGATCCCCTGCTTATTTTGTGTTTGCCCACTGACAAAGAAATGATCTGTCTATAATTTTAATGGTAGGTTTATTTGAACAGTGAGAGACAGAATAACAACAAGAAAATCCAGAAAAACGCATGTCAAAAATGTTATAAATTGATTTGCATTTTAATGACGGAAATAAGTATTTGACCCCCTCTCAATCAGAAAGATTTCTGGCTGCCAGGTGTCTTTTATACAGGTAACAAGCTGAGATTAGGAGCACTCCCTTTAAGAGTGTTCTCCTAGTCTCAGCTCGTTACCTGTATAAAAGACACCTGTCAATCAATAAGATTCCAAACTCTCCTCCATGGCCAAGACATAAAAGAGCTCTCCAAGGATGTCAGGGACAAGATTGTACACAAGGCTGGAATGGGCTACAAGACCATTGCCAAGCAGCTTAGTTAGAAGGTGACAACAGTTGGTGCGATTATTCGCAAATGGAAGAAACACAAAAGATCTGTCAATCTCCTTCGGCCTGGGGCTCCATGCAAGATCTTACCTCGTGGAGTTGCAATGATCATGAGAACGGTGAGGAATCAGCCCAGAACTACACGTGAGGATCTTGTCAATGATCTCAAGGCAGCTGGGACCATATTCACCAAGAAAACAATTGGTAACAGACTACGCTGTGAAGGACTGAAATCCTGCAGCGCCGGCAAGGTCCCCCTGCTCAAGGGACAACTGGGTGAAAGTGTTGAGGTCAGATGAGACCAAAATGGAGCTCTTTGGCATCAACTTAACTCGTCGTGTTTGGGGGAGGAGGAATGCTGCCTATGACCCCAAGAACACCATCCCCACGTTCAAACATGGAGGTGGAAACATTATGCTTTGGGGGTGTTTTTCTGCTAAGGGGACAGGACAACTTCACCGCATCAAAGGGACGATAGACGGGGCCATGTACCGTCAAATCTTGGGTGAGAACCTCCTTCCCTCAGCCAGGGCATTGAAAATGGGTCGTGGATGGGTATTCAAGCATGACAATGACCCAAAACACACGGCCAAGGCAACAAAGGAGTGACTCAAGAAGAAGCACATTAAGGTCCTGGAGTGGCCTAGCCAGTCTCCAGACCTTAATACCATAGAAAATCTGTGGAGGGAGCTGAAGGTTCGAGTTGCCAAACTTCAGCCTCGAAACCTTAATGACTTGGAGAAGATCTGCAAGGAGGAGTGGGACAAAATCCCTCCTGGTGGCCAACTACAAGAAACGTCTGACCTCTGTGATTGCCAACAAGGGTTTTGCCACCAAGTACTATGTCATGTTTTGCAGAGGGGTCAAATACTAATTTCCCTCATTAAAATGCAAATCAATTTATAACATTTTTGACATGTGTTTTTCTGGATTTTGTTGTTGTTATTCTCTCTCACTGTTCAAATAAACCTACCATTAATATTATAGACTGATCATTTCTTTGCCAGTGGGCAAACGTACAAAATCAGCAGGGGATCAAATACTTTTTTACCTCACTGTAGGTTCGTATTAACGCTCGGTAATACAATTATTCTCGCAGTAACATTTACGGAGCATGTATTAGCGTGTTTATGTCACGTCTCCAAATTCAGATCGCAACACAGAATAGAGTTCTTATAAATAAGATTATTACGCATGAAATCAGGAAAGAAACACGCAACCACTTCTGCGTTAATCAATTTTATTCTAAACGAAACCTTAACTTTACATGGAACTCTCAAGCTTGGAATTTTCAACACAGCATCAACACAGTAAACATCAACGATTGCGTTGTTTCACTTTGGCAACTGCACATATGATTAATTCCACCGCGTAACGCGAGCTTAATTGGTAATAGAGAGAGTCGTTAAAACATGCATGTGCTCTATTCTAAACAAATACCTTAACACTCTAATATGCAAATTATTGTACTTGGAATTGTCAGCACAGTACTACAGGCGATGTTCATTCATTGATCCATCTTTTCAACCCTCAATAATCACGTTGTTAATTGGGTAACAGAACAATTGATTATTTCCTCTGAGTACCACGAGCATACGGAAAATACGAATAAAAAGTCCTTAAAAGTTCATCCGACGATATTCATGCGAAAAGGCAGTCAAAACAATTATTATTCTCTAAGGCACAAATATACGTAAATAGATTCATCGGCAAGATTATATAATTAAAGAAATGGCTTAGAGTAAGGGCGTGCGATGGTGTGCGTGCTCTCCCACGAGATCCTTAACTTGGGCCGAACTTTAATTAATTTGTGGACAAGATTGTCTGATAAGGAAACCGGTTTACACGCTCATTTCCCCGTGAGCGTAGAGTTTCGTGGCGAAGGTTTCAAATGCTTAATTTATATTGATGAATCTATTGGTAATTTATGCGATTGGAAGTACAAATTACAACAAAAATTAATGTACTTAAAACGACGTATTCTCATCACTCGGTGAGCCGCGACGCTTTCGCGGCCACTGATGGTTCACGTACTTGACGATTAGGCTTCTTAATGGTTCGTGTGTGTGTTGAGTGATATGAATTGGGTTGAGTGGACCAGTGTTCGGAATCAATTCTTTGCGTCAAGAAGACGCCAGGTGGTGTGGTGGCAGTGTGGGGCAGAGTGCATATCATACAAACAGCGGGGTTTTCTTCTTTCACGCGGTCGGCCAGAGTTCGGCCCCGCAGCAGGTGGACGAGTTGACACGGTGCGCTGTAGGCGCGATGATCCGTCGGCAGATGGCGCCCGCAGCTCGTCTGTTGCTGTTGGCGAAGGTGCTCGCCGTTGGCGTCGCTTGGTGGCGCTCTCTCTGGCGATGACCGCCCTCTGGTGGCTGATGCTGGGATTCTCGTCAGCTTAGCTATCACTGCAGTGACCCTTGAGAGTCGAGGTTCAGAGCGGAATGCTTTTCGAGCGATACTTCTTCTGATGGTGCTGCATTCGCACGGCGTAGCATGTCGCTAAACAACGAGTCTCGCCATTCTGGGCGAGTTGTAGAGTCTTCTTCTGCGTCGTTGGTTGGCTGGTCTTCAGGTTGGTCGCCGTCTTCTTCCGCTGGCCGATGCTGAGCTGATCCGCTGGTCGCTGACTCTTTTGCTCACGGGCGGCTGGTCGGGCTCTTTCCGCTGCTGGATGATGAGCTGCGCCGCACGCGCTCTCTCTGTGGAGATGCGCACGATCACGCTCGCCGCTGGTTCGCTGGCACTCTTGCTCACGGGCGGCTGGTTGCGCTGCAGCTGGGAGCTGGCATTCGATGTAGAAATAAAAGTCTTTGAGCGATACTTCGTCTTTCAGCTCTGAACTCACGCTCGTTGATACATCGCTACTCGGCGAGCCTCGCCATCCTCAGTTGATCGCGGGGCCCCTTGGAGCCGGCCGCTCGCCGCCCTCTTCTGGCGCTCGCCGAGCTGTGCCTTGTTGAACTGTCGAGAGCTATTGTCGCTCACTCTCAAAACTTGAAAATTGTATTTGCACACCTCTTACACAACTCTGATAGCTTAGTACGATACAGCTTATCGCAATCCTCGATTCTGCAGGCGACTTAAAACATCAGGATGAATGTGGAATAACTTTCAGCGATACTCTATCGGTCCATGCCGAACTCAGCACCTAACATCACCTCGCCCCTCTTCTCTGCGGGACACAGCACCCACTGCTAATGTCTCGAGGCCATGCCTCGGAGCTGGCTTGATGTCCTCTTCCGATCTGCCGTCTCGCTGTCCCTTGCCGAGCTTAAATGTGAAATTCTCTCTCCTCTCTCCGCGTCTCTTGCGAGAGTAAAAAAAACAGATGCCCACTCTGCGTTGTGGGGGGGGGGTGTAGTCCGTGTGTGTATCATTAAGTCCAGCACAGTGTGTACAGATGGCCCCCGCGATAATAAATTTCCCTCGCTCTGGTGTTAAATTCCTGCTCTCCCGCGCTGCAGGAAGACAAAGGCGGCCGGGAGGCTATTTCCTATGGAACACAGTCTATCTTGGCTGTGTAAGCCCGTCCCATTCCGCCTGATTCCATCTCGATAACCCTTGATGTAACATTGCATCGTTATTATCTGTTTCTGTCCCCAAGATTTATGATTTAACATTGTATTAACTTTTGCTCCTCGCCTGTATCCGAGGGTCCGGGCTATTATGTATGAGTTATTTATTTTATTTTATTCCTGATGTCCTGAGGTTAGAGAATTCGTTTTGACTTAGAAATAACTCTGACTGCCAGAACTATTCTTGAGGCTTCGGTCATTTAGTATCGAATTAATAAATGGGTAATGATTCACTGATGTAGATTGTGGCCTGGTTTTTTTTGTTCTATTCGGTAAAGTCACGTAGGTAAAAAATAAAATAACAAATCGCGACGTTTCGGCCACAACACAAGTGGCCTTCATCAGGTGAAGGGACCGTGCTGTCATGAGGGCAGCATTGGAGTGAAAACAGCCAAGCCCAGGTCGCGTCCTTTAAGCTGTGTGGGAGGAAGCAAAAACGCTTTGACAAAGGAATTAGCATAAAAATGAGCATGATGTACGTAGGAGGTACATGGACCATGACGGACCAGGAGCGGGGGGGGGTGGGGGGGAGTAGAGTGAGTGAGTGGAATGAGTGAGTGGAGTGAGTGAGTGGAGTGAGTGAGTGGAGTAAGTGAGTGGAGTGAGTGGAGTGAGTGGAGTGAGTGGAGTGCAGTGAGTGAGTGGAGTGAGTGAGTGGAGAGAAATAAGCAGTTGTGATTGTTTGGGATACCACTACTTGAAAAAATATCTTGTACCATTGAAAATTAGTTTAATGTTTGGTTTGATTTAGAACATGTTTCAATGATTGTCTGTGTTTATAAATCTGATTTACAAAAACAGACACAATTTCAACCGAGAGGATGGTTTCAAATCTGATTTACAAACACAGACACAATTTCAACCGAGAGGATGGTTTCAAATGAAGCAATCATTGAAACATGTTCTAAATCAAACCAAACATTAAACTAATTTTCAACGGTACAGGACATTTTTTCAAGTAGTGGTATCCCAAACTTTCACAACTGCTTATTTCTCTCCACTCACTCACTCACTCCACTCACTGCACTCACTCACTCCACTCACTCCACTCACTCACTCCACTCACTCACTCCACTCACTCACTCCACTCACTCACTCCACTCACTCACTCCACTCACTCACTCACTCTACTCCCCCCCACCCCCCCGCTCCTGGTCCGTCATGGTCCATGTACCTCCTACGTACATCATGCTCATTTTTATGCTAATTCCTTTGTCAAAGCGTTTTTGCTTCCTCCCACACAGCTTAAAGGACGCGACCTGGGCTTGGCTGTTTTCACTCCAATGCTGCCCTCATGACAGCACGGTCCCTTCACCTGATGAAGGCCACTTGTGTTGTGGCCGAAACGTCGTGAGTTTTGTTATTTTATTTTTTACCTACGTGACTTTACCGAATAGAACAAAAAAAAACCAGGCCACAATCTACATCAGTGAATCATTACCCATTTATTAATTCGATACTAAATGACCGAAGCCTCAAGAATAGTTCTGGCAATCAGAGTTATTTCTAAGTCAAAACAAATTCTCTAACCTCAGGACATCAGGAATAAAATAAAATAAATAACTCATACATAACAGCCCGGACCCTCGAATACAGGCGAGGAGCAAAAGTTAATACAATGTTAAATCACATATCTTGGGGACAGAAACAGATAATAACGATGCAATTGTTGTATATGCCCCCCTTTCCATCTTAATATTAACAAGTAATTTTTGAATACATATAGATACATATTTCTATTGTTTCTTTTAATTTTAATAATGAATAAAAACACCAAATCAGGCCTCAGCATGGCATGTGGAGGTCATATTTACCTTGACCCACTAACACGATTTTGACGTTCAGAGCCCTCCCAGGGTCAGAGGGAGCAGATAGAGAGCAGAGCGCAGCGGATTGCAAAGGGGCTGACGTAAACACAAAGCCAGGGTCACTGGGAGGTTGCGTTAGCCTAGATCTAGTTAAGTCAAAAAAGCTAATTGGTTCTGCATTACTATTAAAGTAACTTAAAGTCGGAATTTAACGACAGGGTAGGCTAAAGTTATTGATCTTCACACCCACTTCAATTGAACCCTGCCACAAGCTACGTCAATGTAACCATCACCCGTCTATTAATTTAATATGAAATTATTTACATATTTTAATAATTTCTATACGACTTGACCCGAAGCCTATAACAATCAGGTTTTCCTAAGTCAACATAAATGCTCTAGCCTCCACCCATACGCAAATAATAAGCAGGGTTAAAGTAAGAGTAGAGAGGAAAAGAAATGCAAGAGCACAGCAAAACTGCAACGTAAGCAAAGGGCGATGTTAAACCCAGGGTCGGAGAGAAAGGGAAATCCCGGCCGTCTTTGTATTCCTGCAGCGCGGGGTAGGAGTGTGTATACGCTCGGGGAAACACGAGTCAAACACCACAACGGGAAGCTGACCCAGACCTTGGATTAATACAGAATCATAACTGTGGAACTCTGATGAAATGAAATGTTAACTTAAAACTGTTTAACCATTTCTTTGTGCGTCGGTGAAAGTCGGAGGGAATATCGCCCCTCCCTCCAGGTTGTGCACCCAGACAGAGAGGCGCCTTCGAGACAATTTATAACATTTGATTGTTTTACTTGTGGGTTTTATGGTAGGAGTATGACAACGGAATATACCGTGGGTGATGCACAAGGACACACACTGACACACGTACGGACACACACACGGACACAGATACATACGGGCAAATCCTGACACAGCAAAAATTGAAAGAAACCCCGCCTTGTGGGCAGGATCCGACTGAAGGGATTTTTGGGCATAAAAAGAGTATCCTGAGCATTGAAACCTCAGTTCGACAGGAGTGGGTCGGCTCACCAGAGTTCGACCGGGGGGGGGGGGGGGGGGGTCGGCTCACCAGAGTTCGACCGGGGGGTCGACTCTCGGGAGACAGTTCGACTCGGAGGAGCAACTCGGAAAAGTTCGACCGGGGGGGTCGGAACTCGGGGAATTCGACTCGGAGGAGGTCGGAACGCGGGGAGTTCGACCAGTGGGTCGGCTCAGGAGCAGTTCTAATCGGGAACGAGAGCAACAGGTCGCCAGCCGGCGAGCTGCAGAGCAGGGGGCGGCGAGCAGAAGCCAAAGTGGCCCCGTCGCTACCCACTGACGTTGGCAAGACTCGCAGGGTAGTGAGGCGTCACCTAGTGTGATTTCCAAGAGCTGAAAGACAGAGTATTGCTAATTCTACATTGAGTCCAGCTGCAGAGCGACCGACGCACCAAGCAAGAGCTTCTGCAAACCAGAGCAAGAGCACGTGCGACTTGAGTCATCCAGCAGTGGAGAAAAACCTGCTTTCAGCAAACCAGCAACGAGCACGTTCGAGTTCTCCATCCAGAGAGAGGGAGCGTGCCGATGCAGCTCATCCAACAGCGGAGAGAAACTGCTGTCAGCGAACCAGCACGAGCGTGATTGCGCAGCTCATCCAGCAGTGGAGAGAGGTGTCCACTGAGCAGCACTGAGAGCGATCAAGCAACTCTCCCCCGTGGACAGAGGCTGGCTGCTACGTGGAGGAGGGCGGCGATTCGTATGATGCACTCCCACACACCTCACCGCTCTAAAGGGAGCGAGGCTACTTCTCCTACAAGCGATGCCAACTTCAGCGTATGGCAACGCAAATAATTAATTCCAAACACTGACTATTCAAAACAATTCATATCACTCAAACATACACAGGTCCTTAACCAGAAGCGAACACTCAAGTCCGTGAACCATCTGGCTGTGGAAGCATCGTTCGTGTGATAACAGTCCGTCATTTATAAGTATATTCATTATTTCCCTCTTTAATATTTTGTTTTGGACTGTACTTCTAATCGCATAAGTTACCAACCGATCCATCAATACGAATTAACCCTTGGCACCTTCGCCACGGAGCTACGCTCCCGGGGAGGAATCGTGCTAAACCGATTTTCTGATCATACAATCTTATTCACTAATTAATTAATTAATCTCCCGTGAGATAACACGTTCCGCCGCATACCCTCACACTAAGCCATTTCGGTAATCTTATAGTCTGTCCGGTGGATCTGTTGTTACATTTATGCCTTTGGAAATAATAACTGTTTGATTATCTTTTTATATGAATACCGTTGCATGTTAATCAATCGCCTGTGATAATGTGCTGACCATTTCAAGCATAATGATCGTTCATATTATAATGTATAAGCTTTTGTGTAGCATAGCATTTGCATGTCCTGACTCTCTCTCTCACTAACAGCAATCGCTTTATGCGGGGTCCATGTGTTATCAAAGTGAAATCGTACAGTCGTTGATGATACTGTCTTGATACCGTGTGGATACCGTGTTAAAGTTCCGAGATTGAGAGTTCACATACATATTATAGTTAAGGTTTAATTAGAAAATAAATTGATTAATACAGAAGTGGTCGTGTGATTCTTTCCTGAAATTTTTGCATAAGATCTGTATCCTGCGACGAGATATGAACTCGGGAACCTAAACTATAAACACACCAATCCACACTCATTAAACTTTAAAGCGAATGATATGAACTTGGGACCTAAAATATGAACACTCGGGGAGTGTTAAAGCGAGAATCATTGTATTATGCTGATCAATAATACGAAGTTAGACAACGAGGCCGAATTGACACTAGCGTAACTGCACACGATTGATTGCGTTATCCTGATTGATAACCCCACCTCGTCAACGAGGCGGGGCTTGATTATCACAAAGGCTATCATTAACACAACCACACCCACTCGTATAGATTAATACGATTACCTCTCTAATTAGCATAGTTACATGCATAATTACACGAATTAGCATAATTTCGGATTAATTATGCAAATTTCGAATTTCATTTAATTTTAATAATTTTTCATCAATTTTCACAAACCCACAGATACAACACAATGTTACATCAAGGGTTATCGAG
Source organism: Petromyzon marinus (assembly GCF_048934315.1). NCBI lineage: Eukaryota > Metazoa > Chordata > Hyperoartia > Petromyzontiformes > Petromyzontidae > Petromyzon > Petromyzon marinus. Next base: position 3,732,039 of record NC_133717.1, read on the forward strand.
ATGGAATCAGGCGGAATGGGACGGGCTTACATTAGGAAGGAGCCTCCCGGCCACCTTTGTCTTCCCGCAGCGCGGGAGAGCAGGAATTTAACACCAGAGCAAGGGAAATTTATTATCGCGGGGGCCATCTGTACACACTGCGCTGGACTTAGTGATACACACACGGACTACACCCCCCACCCCCACAACGCAGAGTGGGCATCTGTTTTTTTTTCTCTCTCGCAAGAGACGCGGAGAGAGGAGAGAGAATTTCACATTCAAGCTCGGCAAGGGACAGCGAGACGGCAGATCGGAAGAGGACATCAAGCCAGCTCTGAGGCATGGCCTCGAGACATTAGCAGTGGGTGCTGTGTCCCACAGAGAAGAGGGGCGAGGTGATGTTAGGTGCTGAGTTCGGCATGGACCAATAGAGTATCGCTGAAAGTTATTCCACATTCATCCTGATGTTTTGAGTCGCCTGCAGAATCGAGGATTGTGATAAGCTGTATCGTACTAAGCTATCAGAGTTGTGTAAGAGGTGTGCAAATACAATTTTCAAGTTTTGAGAGTGAGCGACAATAGCTCTCGACAGTTCAACAAGGCACAGCTCGGCGAGCGCCAGAAGAGGGCGGCGAGCGGCCGGCTCCAAGGGGCCCCGCGATCAACTGAGGATGGCGAGGCTCGCCGAGTAGCGATGTATCAACGAGCGTGAGTTCAGAGCTGAAAGACGAAGTATCGCTCAAAGACTTTTATTTCTACATCGAATGCCAGCTCCCAGCTGCAGCGCAACCAGCCGCCCGTGAGCAAGAGTGCCAGCGAACCAGCGGCGAGCGTGATCGTGCGCATCTCCACGGAGAGAGCGCGTGCGGCGCAGCTCATCATCCAGCAGCGGAAAGAGCCCGACCAGCCGCCCGTGAGCAAAAGAGTCAGCGACCAGCGGATCAGCTCAGCATCGGCCAGCAGAAGAAGACGGCGACCAACCTGAAGACCAGCCAACCAACGACGCAGAAGAAGACTCTACAACTCGCCCAGAATGGCGAGACTCGCTGTTTAGCGACATGCTACGCCGTGCGAATGCAGCACCATCAGAAGAAGTATCGCTCGAAAAGCATTCCGCTCTGAACCTTGACACTCAAAGGTCACTGCAGTGATAGCTAAGCTGACGAGAATCCCAGCATCAGCCACCAGAGGGCGGTCATCGCCAGAGAGAGCGCCACCAAGCGACGCCAACGGCGAGCACCTTCGACAACAGCAACAGACGAGCTGCGGGCGCCGTCTGCCGACGGATCATCGCGCCTACAGCGCACCGTGTCAACTCGTCCACCTGCTGCGGGGACGAACTCTGGCCGACCGCGTGAAAGAAGAAAACCCCGCTGTTCGTATGATATGCACTCTGCCCCACACTGCCACCACACCACCTGGCGTCTTCTTGACGCAAAGAATTGATTCCGAACACTGGTCCACTCAACCCAATTCATATCACTCAACACACACACGAACCATTAAGAAGCCTAATCGTCAAGTACGTGAACCATCAGTGGCCGCGAAAGCGTCGCGGCTCACCGAGTGATGAGAATACGTCGTTTTAAGTACATTACATTTTTTTGTAATTTGTACTTCCAATCGCATAAATTACCAATAGATTCATCAATATAAATTAAGCCTTTGAAACCTTCGCCACGAAACTCTACGCTCACGGGGAAATGAGTGTGTAAACCGGTTTCCTTATCAGACAATCTTGTCCACAAATTAATTAAAGTTCGGCCCAAGTTAAGGATCTCGTGGGAGAACACGCACACCATCGCACGCCCTTACTCTAAGCCATTTCTTTCATTATATAATCTTGCCGATGAATCTATTTACGTATATTTGTCACTGTGAACAGTGAGAGACAGAATAACAACAAGAAAATCCAGAAAAACGCATGTCAAAAATGTTATAAATTGCTTTGCATTTTAATGACGGAAATAAGTATTTGACCCCCTCTCAATCAGAAAGATTTCTGGCTCCCAGGTGTCTCTTAAACAGGTAACAAGCTGAGATTAGGAGCACACTCTTAAAGGGAGTGCTCCTAAGTGCTCCTCTTAAAGGGAGTGCTCCTAATCTCAGCTTGTTACCTGTATAAAAGACACCTGTCCACAGAAGCAATCCATCAATCAGATTCTAAACTCTCCACCATGGCCAAGACAAAAAAGAGCTCTCCAAGGATGTCAGGGACAAGATTGTAGACCTACACAAGGCTGGAATGGGCTACAAGACCATTGCTAAGCAGCTTGGTGAGAAGGTGACAACAGTTGGTGCGATTATTCGCAAATGGAAGAAACACAAAAGATCTGTCAATCTCCCTCGGCCTGGGGCTCCATGCAAGCTCTTACCTCGTGGAGTTGCAATGATCATGAGAACGGTGAGGAATCAGCCCAGAACTACACGTGAGGATCTTGTCAATGATCTCAAGACAGCTGGGACCATAGTCAGCAAGAAAACAATTGGTAACACACTACGCCGTGAAGGACTGAAATCCTGCAGCGCCCGCAAGGTCCCCCTGCTCAAGGGACAATTGGGTGAAAGTGTTGTGGTCAGATGAGACCAAAATGGGGCTCTTTGGCATCAACTTAACTCGTCGTGTTTGGGGGAGGAGGAATGCTGCATATGACCACGTTCAAACATGGACGTGGAAACATCATGCTTTGGGGGTGTTTTTCTGCTAAAGGGACAGGACAACTTCACCGCATCAAAGGGACGATAGACGGGGCCATGTACCGTCAAATCTTGGGTGAGAACCTCCTTCCCTCAGCCAGGGCATTGAAAATGGGTTGTGGATGGGTATTCCAGCATGACAATGACCCAAAACACACGGTCAAGGCAACAAAGGAGTGACTCAAGAAGAAGCACATTAAGGTCCTGGAGTGGCCTAGCCAGTCTCCAGACCTTAATCCAATAGAAAATCTGTGGAGGGAGCTGAAGGTTCGAGTTGCCAAACGTCAGCCTCGAAACCGTAATGACTTGGAGAAGATCTGCAAGGAGGAGTGGGACAAAATCTCTCCTGGTGGGCAACTACAAGAAACGTCTGACCTCTGTGATTGCCAACAAGGGTTTTGCCACAAAGTACTATGTCATGTTTTGCAGAGGGGTCAAATACTAATTTCCCTCATTAAAATTCAAATCAATTTATAACATTTTTGACATGCGTTTTTCTGGATTTTGTTGTTGTTATTCTGTCTCTCACTGTTCAAATAAACCTACTATTAAAATGATAGACTGATCATTTCTTTGTCAGTGTGTAAACATACAAAATCAGCAGGGGATCCAATACTTGTTTCCCTCACTGTAGGTTCGTATTAACGCTCGGTAATACAATTATTCTCGCTTTAACATTTACGGAGCATGTATTAGTGTGTTTACGTCAGGTCTCCAAATTCAGATCGCAGCACAGAATACAGTTCTTATAAATAAGATTGTTACGCATGAAATCAGGAAAGAAACACGCAACCACTTCTGCGTTGATCAATTTTATTCTAAACGAAACCTTAACTTTACATGCGAACTCTCAAGCTTGGAATTTTCAACACAGCATCAACACAGTAAACATCAACGATTGCGTTGTATCACTTTGGCAACTGCACACATGATTAATTCCACAGCGTAACGTGAGCTTAATTGGTGATAGAGAGAGTTGTTAAAACATGCATGTGCTCTATTCTCAACAAAAACCTTAACACTCTAATATGCAAATTCTTGTACTTGAAATTGTCAGCACAGTACTACAGGCGATGTTCATTCATTGATCCATCTTTTCAACCCTCAATAATCACGTTGTTAATTGGGTAACAGAACAATTGATTATTTCCTCTGAGTACCACGAGCATACGGAAAATACGAATAAAAAGTCCTTAAAAGTTCATCCGACGATATTCATGCGAAAAGGCAGTCAAAACAATTATTATTCTCTAAGGCACTAATATACGTAAATAGATTCATTGGCAAGATTATATAATTAAAGAAATGGTTTAGAGTAAGGACGTGCGATGGTGTGCGTGCTCTCCCACGAGATCCTTAACTTGGGCCGAACTTTAATTAATTTGTGGACAAGATTGTCTGATAAGGAAACGGGTTTACACGCTCATTTCCCCGTGAGCGTAGAGTTTCGTGGCGAAGGTTTCAAAGGCTTAATTTATATTGATGAATCTATTGGTAATTTATGCGATTGGAAGTACAAATTACCAAAAAAATGAATGTACTTAAAACGACGTATTCTCATCACTCGGTGAGCCATGACGCTTTCGCGGCCACTGATGGTTCACGTACTTGACGATTAGGCTTCTTAATGGTTCGTGTGTGTGTTGAGTGATATGAATTGGGTTGAGTGGACCAGTGTTCGGAATCAATTCTTTGCGTCAAGAAGACGCCAGGTGGTGTGGTGGCGGTGTGGTGGCAGTGTGGGGCAGAGTGCATATCATACGAACAGCGGGGTTTTCTTCTTTCACGCGGCCGGCCAGAGTTCGGCCCCGCAGCAGGTGGACGAGTTGACACGGTGCGCTGTAGGCGCGATGATCCGTCGGCAGACGGCGCCCGCAGCTCGTCTGTTGCTGTTGGCGAAGGTGCTCGCCGTTGGCGTCGCTTGGTGGCGCTCTCTCTGGCGATGAGCACCCTCTGGTGGCTGATGCTGGGATTCTCGTCAGCTTAGCTATCACTGCAGTGACCTTTGAGTGTCAAGGTTCAGAGCGGAATGCTTTTCAAGCGATACTTCTTCTGATGGTGCTGCATTCGCACGGCGTAGCATGTCGCTAAACAGCGAGTCTCGCCATTCTGGGCGAGTTGTAGAGTCTTCTTCTGCGTCGTTGGTTGGCTGGTCTTCAGGTTGGTCGCCGTCTTCTTCCGCTGGCCGATGCTGAGCTGATCCGCTGGTCGCTGACTCTTTTGCTCACGGGCGGCTGGTCGGGCTCTTTCCGCCGCTGGATGATGAGCTGCGCCGCACGCGCTCTCTCCGTGGAGATGCGCACGATCACGCTCGCCGCTGGTTCGCTGGCACTCTTGCTCACGGGCGGCTGGTTGCGCTGCAGCTGGGAGCTGGCATTCGATGTAGAAATAAAAGTCTTTGAGCGATACTTCGTCTTTCAGCTCTGAACTCACGCTCGTTGATACATCGCTACTCGGCGAGCCTCGCCATCCTCAGTTGATCGCGGGGCCCCTTGGAGCCGGCCGCTCGCCGCCCTCTTCTGGCGCTCGCCGAGCTGTGCCTTTTTGAACTGTCGAGAGCTATTGTCGCTCACTCTCAAAACTTGAAAATTGTATTTGCACACCTAGTACGATACAGCTTATCGCAATCCTCGATTCTGCAGGCGACTTAAAACATCAGGATGAATGTGGAATAACTTTCAGCGATACTCTATCGGTCCATGCCGAACTCAGCCCTGACATCACCTCGCCCCTCTTCTCTGCGGGACACAGCACCCACTGCTAATGTCTCGAGGCCATGCCTCGGAGTTGGCTTGATGTCCTCTTCCGATCTGCCGTCTCGCTGTCCCTTGCCGAGCTTAAATGTGAAATTCTCTCTCCTCTCTCCGCGTCTCTTGCGAGAGTGAAAAAAAACAGATGCCCACTCTGCGTTGTGGGGCGGGGGGGGGGGGGGTGTAGTCCGTGTGTGTATCATTAAGTCCAGCACAGTGTGTACAGATGGCCCCCGCGATAATAAATTTCCCTCGCTCTGGTGTTAAATTCCTGCTCTCCCGCGCTGCAGGAAGACAAAGGCGGCCGGGAGGCTCCTTCCTATGGAACACAGTCTATCTTGGCTGTGAAAGCCCGTCCCATTCCCCCTGATTCCATCTCGATAACCCTTGATGTAACATTGCATCGTTATTATCTGTTTCTGTCCCCAAGATTTGTGATTTAACATTGTATTAACTTTTGCTCCTCGCCTGCATCCTAGGGTCCGGGCTATTATGTATGAGTTATTTATTTTATTTTATTCCTGATGTCCTGAGGTTAGAGAATTCGTTTTGACTTAAAAATAACTCTGATTGCCAGAACTATTCTTGAGGCTTCGGTCATTTAGTATCGAATTAATAAATGGGTAATGATTCACTGATGTAGATTGTGGCCTGGTTTTTTTTGTTCTATTCGGTAAAGTCACGTAGGTAAAAAATAAAATAACAAAAATCACGACGTTTCGGCCACAACACAAGTGGCCTTCATCAGGTGAAGGGACCGTGCTGTCATGAGGGCAGCATTGGAGTGAAAACAGCCAAGCCCAGGTCGCGTCCTTTAAGCTGTGTGGGAGGAAGCAAAAAACGCTTTGACAAAGGAATTGACCCCCTCTCAATCAGAAAGATTTCTGGCTCCCAGGTGTCTTTTAAACAGGTAACAAGCTGAGATTAGGAGCACACTCTTAAAGGGAGTGCTCCTAAGTGCTCCTCTTAAAGGGAGTGCTCCTAATCTCAGCTTGTTACCTGTATAAAAGACACCTGTCCACAGAAGCAATCCATCAATCAGATTCTAAACTCTCCACCATGGCCAAGACAAAAAAGAGCTCTCCAAGGATGTCAGGGACAAGATTGTAGACCTACACAAGGCTGGAATGGGCTACAAGACCATTGCCAAGCAGCTTGGTGAGAAGGTGACAACAGTTGGTGCGATTATTCGCAAATGGAAGAAACACAAAAGATCTGTAAATCTCCCTCGGCCTGGGGCTCCATGCAAGCTCTTACCTCGTGGAGTTGCAATGATCATGAGAACGGTGAGGAATCAGCCCAGAACTACACGTGAGGATCTTGTCAATGATCTCAAGGCAGCTGGGACCATAGTCACCAAGAAAACAATTGGTAACACACTACGCCGTGAAGGACTGAAATCCTGCAGCGCCGGAAAGGTCCCCCTGCTCAAGGGACAACTGGGTGAAAGTGTTGAGGTCAGATGAGACCAAAATGGAGCTCTTTGGCATCAACTTAACTCGTCGTGTTTGGGGGAGGAGGAATGCTGCCTATGACCCCAAGAACACCATCCCCACGTTCAAACATGGAGGTGGAAACATTATGCTTTGGGGGTGTTTTCTGCTAAAGGGACAGGACAACTTCACCGCATCAAAGGGACGATAGACGGGGCCATGTACCGTCAAATCTTGGGTGAGAACCTCCTTCCCTCAGCCAGGGCATTGAAAATGGGTCGTGGATGGGTATTCCAGCACGACAATGACCCAAAACACACGGCCAAGGCAACAAAGGAGTGACTCAAGAAGAAGCACATTTAGGTCCTGGAGTAGCCTAGCCAGTCTCCAGACCTTAATCCCATAGAAAATCTGTGGAGAGAGCTGAAGGTTCGAGTTGCCAAACTTCAGCCTCGAAACCTTAATGACTTGGAGAAGATCTGCAAGGAGGAGTGGGACAAAATCACTCCTGGTGGCCAACTACAAGAAACGTCTGACCTCTGTGATTGCCAACAAGGGTTTTGCCACCAAGTACTGTCATGTTTTGCAGAGGGGTCAAATACTAATTTCCCTCATTAAAATGCAAATCAATTTATAACATTTTTGACATGTGTTTTTCTGGATTTTGTTGTTGTTATTCTGTCTCTCACTGTTCAAATAAACCTACCATTCATATTATAGACTGATCATTTCTTTGCCAGTGGGCAATACAATTATTCTCGCTTTAACATTTACGGAGCATGTATTAGCGTGTTTATGTCAGGTCTCCAAATTCAGATCGCAGCACAGAATACAGTTCTCATAAATAAGATTATTACGCATGAAATCAGGAAAGAAACACGCAACCACTTCTGCGTTAATCAATTTTATTCTAAACGAAACCTTAACTTTACATGGAACTCTCAAGCTTGGAATTTTCAACACAGCATCAACACAGTAAACATCCACGATTGCGTTGTTTCACTTTGGCAACTGCACATATGATTAATTCCACCGCGTAACGCGAGCTTAATTGGTGATAGAGAGAGTCGTTAAAACATGCATGTGCTCTATTCTAAACAAAAACCTTAACACTCTAATATGCAAATTCTTGTACTTGAAATTGTCAGCACAGTACTACAGGCGATGTTCATTCATTGATCCATCTTTTCAACCCTCAATAATCACGTTGTTAATTGGGTAACAGAACAATTGATTATTTCCTCTGAGTACCACGAGCATACGGAAAATACGAATAAAAAGTCCTTGAAAGTTCATCCGACGATATTCATGCGAAAAGGCAGTCAAAACAATTATTATTCTCTAAGGCACAAATATACGTAAATAGATTCATCGGCAAGATTATATAATTAAAGAAATGGCTTAGAGTAAGGGCGTGCGATGGTGTGCGTGCTCTCCCACGAGATCCTTAACTTGGGCCGAACTTTAATTAATTTGTGGACAAGGTTGTCTGATAAGGAAACCGGTTTACACACTCATTTCCCCGTGAGCGTAGAGTTTCGTGTCGAAGGTTTCAAAGGCTTAATTTGTATTGATGAATCTATTGGTAATTTATGCGATTGGAAGTACAAATTACAAAAAAAATTAATGTACTTAAAACGACGTATTCTCATCACTCGGTGAGCCGCGACGCTTTCGCGGCCACTGATGGTTCAAGTACTTGACGATTAGGCTTCTTAATGGTTCGTGTGTGTGTTGAGTGATATGAATTGGGTTGAGTGGACCAGTGTTCGGAATCAATTCTTTGCGTCAAGAAGACGCCAGGTGGTGTGGTGGCAGTGTGGGGCAGAGTGCATATCATACGAACAGCGGGGTTTTCTTCTTTCACGCGGTCGGCCAGAGTTCGGCCCCGCAGCAGGTGGACGAGTTGACACGGTGCGCTGTAGGCGCGATGATCCGTCGGCAGACGGCGCTCGCAGCTCGTCTGTTGCTGTTGGCGAAGGTGCTCGCCGTTGGCGTCGCTTGGTGGCGCTCTCTCTGGCAATGACCGCCCTCTGGTGGCTGATGCTGGGATTCTCGTCAGCTTAGCTATCACTGCAGTGACCCTTGAGAGTCGAGGTTCAGAGCGGAATGCTTTTCGAGCGATACTTCTTCTGATGGTGCTGCATTCGCACGGCGTAGCATGTCGCTAAACAACGAGTCTCGTCATTCTGGGCGAGTTGTAGAGTCTTCTTCTGCGTCGTTGGTTGGCTGGTCTTCAGGTTGGTCGCCGTCTTCTTCCGCTGGCCGATGCTGAGCTGATCCGCTGGTCGCTGACTCTTTTGCTCACGGGCGGCTGGTCGGGCTCTTTCCGCTGCTGGATGATGAGCTGCGCCGCACGCGCTCTCTCCGTGGAGATGCGCACGATCACGCTCGCCGCTGGTTCGCTGGCACTCTTGCTCACGGGCGGCTGGTTGCGCTGCAGCTGGGAGCTGGCATTCGATGTAGAAATAAAAGTCTTTGAGCGATACTTCGTCTTTCAGCTCTGAACTCACGCTCGTTGATACATCGCTACTCGGCAAGCCTCGCCATCCTCAGTTGATCGCGGGGCCCCTTGGAGCCGGCCGCTCGCCGCCCTCTTCTGGCGCTCGCCGAGCTGTGCCTTTTTGAACTGTCGAGAGCTATTGTCGCTCACTCTCAAAACTTGAAAATTGTATTTGCACACCTCTTACACAACTCTGATAGCTTAGTACGATACAGCTTATCGCAATCCTCGATTCTGCAGGCGACTTAAAACATCAGGATGAATGTGGAATAACTTTCAGCGATACTCTATCGGTCCATGCCGAACTCAGCTAATGTCTCGAGGCCATGCCTCGGAGCTGGCTTGATGTCCTCTTCCGATCTGCCGTCTCGCTGTCCCTTGCCGAGCTTAAATGTGAAATTCTCTCTCCTCTCTCCGCGTCTCTTGCGAGAGTGAAAAAAAAAAGATGCCCACTCTGCGTTGTGGGGGGGGGGGGTGTAGTCCGTGGTGTGTATCATTAAGTCCAGCGCAGTGTGTACAGATGGCCCCCGCGATAATAAATTTCCCTCGCTCTGGTGTTAAATTCCTGCTCTCCCGCGCTGCGGGAAGACAAAGGCGGCCGGGAGGCTCTTTCCTATGGAACACAGTCTATCTTGGCTGTGTAAGCCCGTCCCATTCCGCCTGATTCCATCTCGATAACCCTTGATGTAACATTGCATCGTTATTATCTGTTTCTGTCCCCAAGATTTATGATTTAACATTGTAATAACTTTTGCTCCTCGCCTGTATCCGAGGGTCCGGGCTATTATGTATGAGTTATTTATTTTATTTTATTCCTGATGTCCTGAGGTTAGAGAATTCGTTTTGACTTAGAAATAACTCTGACTGCCAGAACTATTCTTGAGGCTTCGGTCATTTAGTATCGAATTAATAAATGGGTAATGATTCACTGATGTAGATTGTGGCCTGTTTTTTTTTTTGTTCTATTCGGTAAAGTCACGTAGGTAAAAAATAAAATAACAAATCGCGACGTTTCGGCCACAACACAAGTGGCCTTCATCAGGTGAAGGGACCGTGCTGTCATGAGGGCAGCATTGGAGTGAAAACAGCCAAGCCCAGGTCGCGTCCTTTAAGCTGTGTGGGAGGAAGCAAAAACGCTTTGACAAAGGAATTAGCATAAAAATGAGCATGATGTACGTAGGAGGTACATGGACCATGACGGACCAGGAGCGGGGGGGGGGGGAGTAGAGTGAGTGAGTGGAATGAGTGAGTGGAGTGAGTGAGTGGAGTGAGTGAGTGGAGTAAGTGAGTGGAGTGAGTGGAGTGAGTGGAGTGCAGTGAGTGAGTGGAGTGAGTGAGTGGAGAGAAATAAGCAGTTGTGATTGTTTGGGATACCACTACTTGAAAAAATATCTTGTACCATTGAAAATTAGTTTAATGTTTGGTTTGATTTAGAACATGTTTCAATGATTGTCTGTGTTTATAAATCTGATTTACAAAAACAGACACAATTTCAACCGAGAGGATGGTTTCAAATCTGATTTACAAACACAGACACAATTTCAACCGAGAGGATGGTTTCAAATCTGATTTACAAACACAGACACAATTTCAACCGAGAGGATGGTTTCAAATGAAGCAATCATTGAAACATGTTCTAAATCAAACCAAACATTAAACTAATTTTCAACGGTACAGGACATTTTTTCAAGTAGTGGTATCCCAAACTTTCACAACTGCTTATTTCTCTCCACTCACTCACTCCACTCACTGCACTCACTCACTCCACTCACTCCACTCACTCACTCCACTCACTCACTCCACTCACTCACTCCACTCACTAACTCCACTCACTCACTCCACTCACTCACTCTACTCCCCCCCACCCCCCGCTCCTGGTCCGTCATGGTCCATGTACCTCCTATGTACATCATGCTCATTTTTATGCTAATTCCTTTGTCAAAGCGTTTTTGCTTCCTCCCACACAGCTTAAAGGACGCGACCTGGGCTTGGCTGTTTTCACTCCAATGCTGCCCTCATGACAGCACGGTCCCTTCACCTGATGAAGGCCACTTGTGTTGTGGCCGAAACGTCGTGAGTTTTGTTATTTTATTTTTTACCTACGTGACTTTACCGAATGGAACAAAAAAAAACAGGCCACAATCTACATCAGTGAATCATTACCCATTTATTAATTCTATACTAAATGACCGAAGCCTCAAGAATAGTTCTGGCAATCAGTTATTTCTAAGTCAAAACGAATTCTCTAACCTCAGGACATCAGGAATAAAATAAAATAAATAACTCATACATAACAGCCCGGACCCTCGAATACAGGCGAGGAGCAAAAGTTAATACAATGTTAAATCACATATCTTGGGGACAGAAACAGATAATAACGATGCAATTGTTGTATATGCCCCCCTTTCCATCTTAATATTAACAAGTAATTTTTGAATACATATAGATACATATTTCTATTGTTTCTTTTAATTTTAATAATGAATAAAAACACCAAACCAGGCCTCAGCATGGCATGTGGAGGTCATATTTACCTTGACCCACTAACACGATTTTGACGTTCAGAGCCCTCCCAGGGTCAGAGGGAGCAGATAGAGAGCAGAGCGCAGCGGATTGCAAAGGGGCTGACGTAAACACAAAGCCAGGGTCACTGGGAGGTTGCGTTAGCCTAGATCTAGTTAAGTCAAAAAAGCTAATTGGTTCTGCATTACTATTAAAGTAACTTAAAGTCGGAATTTAACGACAGGGTAGGCTAAAGTTATTGATCTTCACACCCACTTCAATTGAACCCTGCCACAAGCTACGTCAATGTAACCATCACCCGTCTATTAATTTAATATGAAATTATTTACATATTTTAATAATTTCTATACGACTTGACCCGAAGCCTATAACAATCAGGTTTTCCTAAGTCAACATAAATGCTCTAGCCTCCACCCATACGCAAATAATAAGCAGGGTTAAAGTAAGAGTAGAGAGGAAAAGAAATGCAAGAGCACAGCAAAACTGCAACGTAAGCAAAGGGCGATGTTAAACCCAGGGTCGGAGAGAAAGGGAAATCCCGGCCGTCTTTGTATTCCTGCAGCGCGGGGTAGGAGTGTGTATACGCTCGGGGAAACACGAGTCAAACACCACAACGGGAAGCTGACCCAGACCTTGGATTAATACAGAATCATAACTGTGGAACTCTGATGAAATGAAATGTTAACTTAAAACTGTTTAACCATTTCTTTGTGCGTCGGTGAAAGTCGGAGGGAATATCGCCCCTCCCTCCAGGTTGTGCACCCAGACAGAGAGGCGCCTTCGAGACAATTTATAACATTTGATTGTTTTACTTGTGGGTTTTATGGTAGGAGTATGACAACGGAATATACCGTGGGTGATGCACAAGGACACACACTGACACACGTACGGACACACACACGGACACAGATACATACGGGCAAATCCTGACACAGCAAAAATTGAAAGAAACCCCGCCTTGTGGGCAGGATCCGAGTGAAGGGATTTTTGGGCATAAAAAGAGTATCCTGAGCATTGAAACCTCAGTTCGACAGGAGTGGGTCGGCTCACCAGAGTTCGACCGGGGGGTCGACTCTCGGGAGACAGTTCGACTCGGAGGAGCAACTCGGAAGAGTTCGACCGGGGGGGTCGGAACTCGGGGAATTCGACTCGGAGGAGGTCGGAACGCGGGGAGTTCGACCAGTGGGTCGGCTCAGGAGCAGTTCCAATCGGGAACGAGAGCAACAGGTCGCCAGCCGGCGAGCTGCAGAGCAGGGGGCGGCGAGCAGAAGCCAAAGTGGCCCCGTCGCTACCCACTGACGTTGGCAAGACTCGCAGGGTAGTGAGGCGTCACCTAGTGTGATTTCCAAGAGCTGAAAGACAGAGTATTGCTGATTCTACATTGAGTCCAGCTGCAGAGCGACCGACGCACCAAGCAAGAGCTTCTGCAAACCAGAGCAAGAGCACGTGCGACTTGAGTCATCCAGCAGTGGAGAAAAACCTGCTTTCAGCAAACCAGCAACGAGCACGTTCGAGTTCTCCACCCAGAGAGAGGGAGCGTGCCGATGCAGCTCATCCAACAGCGGAGAGAAACTGCTGTCAGCGAACCAGCACGAGCGTGATCGCGCAGCTCATCCAGCAGTGGAGAGAGGTGTCCACTGAGCAGCACTGAGAGCGATCAAGCAACTCTCCCCCGTGGACAGAGGCTGGCTGCTGCGTGGAGGAGGGCGGCGATTCGTATGATGCACTCCCACACACCTCACCGCTCTAAAGGGAGCGAGGCTACTTCTCCTACAAGCGATGCCAACTTCAGCGTATGGCAACGCAAAGAATTAATTCCAAACACTGACTATTCAAAACAATTCATATCACTCAAACATACACAGGTCCTTAACCAGAAGCGAACACTCAAGTCCGTGAACCATCTGGCTGTGGAAGCATCGTTCGTGTGATAACAGTCCGTCATTTATAAGTATATTCATAATTTCCCTCTTTAATATTTTGTTTTGGACTGTACTTCTAATCGCATAAGTTACCAACCGATCCATCAATACGAATTAACCCTTGGCACCTTCGCCACGGAGCTACGCTCCCGGGGAGGAATCGTGCTAAACCGATTTTCTGATCATACAATCTTATTCACTAATTAATTAATTAATCTCCCGTGAGATAACACGTTCCGCCGCATACCCTCACACTAAGCCATTTCGGTAATCTTATAGTCTGTCCGGTGGATCTGTTGTTACATTTATGCCTTTGGAAATAATAACTGTTTGATTATCTTTTTATATGAATACCGTTGCATGTTAATCAATCGCCTGTGATAATGTGCTGACCATTTCAAGCATAATGATCGTTCATATTATAATGTATAAGCTTTTGTGTAGCATAGCATTTGCATGTCTTGACTCTCTCTCTCACTAACAGCAATCGCTTTATGCGGGGTCCATGTGTTATCAAAGTGAAATCGTACAGTCGTTGATGATACTGTCTTGATATCGTGTGGATACCGTGTTGAAGTTCCGAGATTGAGAGTTCACATACATATTATAGTTAAGGTTTAATTAGAAAATAAATTGATTAATACAGAAGTGGTCGTGTGATTCTTTCCTGAAATTTTTGCATAAGATCTGTATCCTGCGACGAGATATGAACTCGGGAACCTAAACTATAAACACACCAATCCACACTCATTAAACTTTAAAGCGAATGATATGAACTTGGGACCTAAAATATGAACACTCGGGGAGTGTTAAAGCGAGAATCATTGTATTATGCTGATCAATAATACGAAGTTAGACAACGAGGCCGAATTGACACTAGCATAACTGCACACGATTGATTGCGTTATCCTGATTGATAACCCCACCTCGTCAACGAGGCGGGGCTTGATTATCATAAAGGCTATCATTAACACAACCACACCCACTCGTATAGATTAATACGATTACCTCTCTAATTAACATAGTTACATGCATAATTACACGAATTAGCATAATTTCGGATTAATTATGCAAATTTCGAATTTCATTTAATTTTAATTATTTTTCATCAATTTTCACAAACCCACATATACAACACAATGTTACATCAAGGGTTATCGAGATGGAATCAGGCGGAATGGGACGGGCTTACACAGCCAAGATAGACTGTGTTTCATTAGGAAGGAGCCTCCCGGCCGCCTTTGTCTTCCCGCAGCGCGGGAGAGCAGGAATTTAACACCAGAGCAAGGGAAATTTATTATCGCGGGGGCCATCTGTACACACTGCGCTGGACTTAGTGATACACACACGGACTACACCCCCCACCCCCACAACGCAGAGTGGGCATCTGTTTTTTTTTCTCTCTCGCAAGAGACGCGGAGAGAGGAGAGAGAATTTCACATTTAAGCTCGGCAAGGGACAGCGAGACGGCAGATCAGAAGAGGACATCAAGCCAGCTCCGAGGCATGGCCTCGAGACATTAGCAGTGGGTGCTGTGTCCCACAGAGAAGCGGGGCGAGGTGATGTTAGGTGCTGAGTTCGGCATGGACCGATAGAGTATCGCTGAAAGTTATTCCACATTCATCCTGATGTTTTGAGTCACCTGCAGAATCGAGGATTGCAATAAGCTGTATCGTACTAAGCTATCAGAGTTGTGTAAGAGGTGTGCAAATACAATTTTCAAGTTTTGAGAGTGAGCGACAATAGCTCTCGACAGTTCAACAAGGCACAGCTCGGCGAGCGCCAGAAGAGGGCGGCGAGCGGCCGGCTCCAAGGGGCCCCGCGATCAACTGAGGATGGCGAGGCTCGCCGAGTAGCGATGTATCAACGAGCGTGAGTTCAGAGCTGAAAGACGAAGTATCGCTCAAAGACTTTTATTTCTACATCGAATGCCAGCTCCCAGCTGCAGCGCAACCAGCCGCCCGTGAGCAAGAGTGCCAGCGAACCAGCGGCGAGCGTGATCGTGCGCATCTCCACGGAGAGAGCGCGTGCGGCGCAGCTCATCATCCAGCAGCGGAAAGAGCCCGACCAGCCGCCCGTGAGCAAAAGAGTCAGCGACCAGCGGATCAGCTCAGCATCGGCCAGCGGAAGAAGACGGCGACCAACCTGAAGACCAGCCAACCAACGACGCAGAAGAAGACTCTACAACTCGCCCAGAATGGCGAGACTCGCTGTTAGCGACATGCTACGCCGTGCGAATGCAGCACCATCAGAAGAAGTATCGCTCGAAAAGCATTCCGCTCTGAACCTTGACACTCAAAGGTCACTGCAGTGATAGCTAAGCTGACGAGAATCCCAGCATCAGCCACCAGAGGGTGATCATCGCCAGAGAGAGCGCCACCAAGCGACGCCAACGGCGAGCACCTTCGCCAACAGCAACAGACGAGCTGCGGGCGCGGTCTGCCGACGGATCATCGCGCCTACAGCGCACCGTGTCAACTCGTCCACCTGCTGCGGGGCCGAACTCTGGCCGACCGCGTGAAAGAAGAAAACCCCGCTGTTCGTATGATATGCACTCTGCCCCACACTGCCACCACACCACCTGGCGTCTTCTTGACGCAAAGAATTGATTCCGAACACTGGTCCACTCAACCCAATTCATATCACTCAACACACACACGAACCATTAAGAAGCCTAATCGTCAAGTACGTGAACCATCAGTGGCCGCGAAGGCGTCGCGGCTCACCAAGTGATGAGAATACGTCGTTTTAAGTACATTAATTTGTTTGTAATTTGTACTTCCAATCGCATAAATTACCAATAGATTCATCAATATAAATTAAGCCTTTGAAACCTTCGCCACGAAACTCTACGCTCACGGGGAAATGAGCGAGTAAACCGGTTTCCTTATCAGACAATCTTGTCCACAAATTAATTAAAGTTCGGCCCAAGTTAAGGATCTCGTGGGAGAACACGCACACCATCGCACGCCCTTACTCTAAGCCATTTCTTTAATTATATAATCTTGCCGATGAATCTATTTACGTATATTTGTGCCTTAGAGAATAATAATTGTTTTAACTGCCTTTTCGCATGAATATCGTCGGATGAACTTTGAAGGACTTTTTATTCGTATTTTCCGTATGCTCGTGGTACTCAGAGGAAATAATCAATTGTTCCGTTACCCAATTAACGTGATTATTGAGGGTTAAAGGATGGATCAATGAATGAACATCGCCTGTAGTACTGTGCTGACAATTTCAAGTACAAGAATTTGCATATTAGAATGTTAAGGTTTTTGTTGAGAATAGAGCACATGTATGTTTTAACGACTCTCTCTATCACCAATTAAGCTCGCGTTACGCGGTGGAATTAATCATATGTGCAGTTGCCAAAGTGATACAACGCAATCGTTGATGTTTACTGTGTTGATGCTGTGTTGAAAATTCCAAGCTTGAGGGTTCGCATGTAAAGTTAAGGTTTCGTTTAGAATAAAATTAATTAACGCAGAAGTGGTTGTGTGTTTCTTTCCTGATTTCATGCGTAATAATCTTTTTTATAAGAACTGTATTCTGTGTTGCGATCTGAATTTGAAGACCTGACATAAACACGCTGATACATACTCCGTAAATGTTACTGCGAGAATAATTGTATTACCGAGCGTTAATACGAACCTACAGTGAGGGAAAAAAGTATTTGATCCCCTGCTGATTTTGTACGTTTGCCCACTGACAAAGAAATGATCAGTCTATAATATGAATGGTAGGTTTATTTGAACAGTGAGAGACAGAATAACAACAACAAAATCCAGAAAAACGCATGTCAAAAATGTTATAAATTGATTTGAATTTTAATGAGGGAAATTAGTATTTGACCCCTCTGCAAAACATGACATAGTACTTGGTGGCAAAACTCTTGTTGGCAATCACAGAGGTCAGACGTTTCTTGTAGTTGCCCACCAGGAGAGATTTTGTCCCAGTCCTCCTTGCAGATCTTCTCCAAGTCATTACGGTTTCGAGGCTGACGTTTGGCAACTCGAACCTTCAGCTCCCTCCACAGATTTTCTATTGGATTAAGGTCTGGAGACTGGCTAGGCCACTCCAGGACCTTAATGTGCTTCTTCTCGAGTCACTCCTTTGTTGCCTTGGACGTGTGTTTTGGATCATTGTCATGCTGGAATACCCATCCACGACCCATTTTCAATGCCCTGGCTGAGGGAAGGAGGTTCTCACCCCAAGATTTGACGGTACATGGCCCCGTCTATCGTCCCTTTGATGCGGTGAAGTTGTCCTGTCCCTTTAGCAGAAAAACACCCCCAAAGCATGTTTCCACCTCCATGTTTGAACGTGGGGATGGTGTACTTGGGGTCATAGGCAGCATTCCTCCTCCCCCAAACACGACGAGTTAAGTTGATGCCAAAGAGCTCCATTTTGGTCTCATCTGACCACAACACTTTCATCCAATTGTCCCTTGAGCAGGGGGACCTTGCGGGCGCTGCAGGATTTCAGTCCTTCACGGCGTAGTGTGTTACCAATTGTTTTCTTGGTGACTATGGTCCCAGCTGCCTTGAGATCATTGACAAGATCCTCACGTGTAGTTCTGGGCTGATTCCTCACCGTTCTCATGATCATTGCAACTCCACGAGGTAAGATCTTGCATGGAGCCCCAGGCCGAAGGAGATTGACAGATCTTTTGTGTTTCTTCCATTTGCGAATAATCGCACCAACTGTTGTCACCTTCTCACCAAGCTGCTTGGCAATGGTCTTGTAGCCCATTCCAGCCTTGTGTAGGTCTACAATCTTGTCCCTGACATCCTTGGAGAGCTCTTTTTTGTCTTGGCCATGGTGGAGAGTTTAGAATCTGATTGATGGATTGCTTCTGTGGACAGGTGTCTTTTATACAGGTAACAAGCTGAGATTAGGAGCACTCCCTTTAAGAGGAGCACTTAGGAGCACTCCCTTTAAGAGTGTGCTCCTAATCTCAGCTTTTTACCTGTTTAAAAGACACCTGGGAGCCAGAAATCTTTCTGATTGAGAGGGGGTCAAATACTTATTTCCGTCATTAAAATGCAAATCAATTATAACATTTTTGACATGCGTTTTTCTGGATTTTCTTGTTGTTATTCTGTCTCTCACTGTTCAAATAAACCTACCATTAAAAATATAGACAGATCATGTCTTTGTCAGTGGGCAAACATACAAAATCAGCAGGGGATCAAATACTTGTTTCCCTCACTGTAGGTTCGTATTAACGCTCGGTAATACAATTATTCTCGCTTTAACATTTACGGAGCATGTATTAGTGTGTTTACGTCAGGTCTCCAAATTCAGATCGCAGCACAGAATACAGTTCTTATAAATAAGATTGTTACGCATGAAATCAGGAAAGAAACACGCAACCACTTCTGCGTTGATCAATTTTATTCTAAACGAAACCTTAACTTTACATGCGAACTCTCAAGCTTGGAATTTTCAACACAGCATCAACACAGTAAACATCAACGATTGCGTTGTATCACTTTGGCAACTGCACACATGATTAATTCCACAGCGTAACGTGAGCTTAATTGGTGATAGAGAGAGTCGTTAAAACATGCATGTGCTCTATTCTCAACAAAAACCTTAACACTCTAATATGCAAATTCTTGTACTTGAAATTGTCAGCACAGTACTACAGGCGATGTTCATTCATTGATCCATCTTTTCAACCCTCAATAATCACGTTGTTAATTGGGTAACAGAACAATTGATTATTTCTCTGAGTACCACGAGCATACGGAAAATACGAATAAAAAGTCCTTAAAAGTTCATCCGACGATATTCATGCGAAAAGGCAGTCAAAACAATTATTATTCCTAAGGCACTAATATACGTAAATAGATTCATTGGCAGATTATATGATTAAAGAAATGGCTTAGAGTAAGGCGTGCGATGGTGTGGGTGTTCTCCCACGAGATCCTTAACTTGGGCCGAACTTTAATTAATTTGTGGACAAGATTGTCTGATAAGGAAACGGGTTTACACGCTCATTTCCCGTGAGCGTAGAGTTTCGTGGCGAAGGTTTCAAAGGCTTAATTTATATTGATGAATCTATGGTAATTTATGCGATTGGAAGTACAAATTACCAAAAAAATTAATGTACTTAAAACGACGTAATCTCATCACTCGGTGAGCCGCGACGCTTTCGCGGCCACTGATGGTTCACGTACTTGACGATTAGGCTTCTTAATGATTCGTGTGTGTGTTGATTGATATGAATTGGGTTGAGTGGACCAGTGTTCGGAATCAATTCTTTGCGTCAAGAAGACGTCAGGTGGTGTGGTGGCAGTGTGGGGCAGAGTGCATATCATACGAACAGCGGGGTTTTCTTCTTTCACGCGGTCGGCCAGAGTTCGGCCCGCAGCAGGTGACGAGTTGACACGGTGCGCTGTAGGCGCGATGATCCGTCGGCAGACGGCGCCCGCAGCTCGTCTGTTGCTGTTGGCGAAGGTGCTCGCCGTTGGCGTCGCTTGGTGGCGCTCTCTCTGGCGATGAGCACCCTCTGGTGGCTGATGCTGGGATTCTCGTCAGCTTAGCTATCACTGCAGTGACCTTTGAGTGTCAAGGTTCAGAGCGGAATGCTTTTAGAGCGATACTTCTTCTGATGGTGCTGCATTCGCACGGCGTAGCATGTCGCTAACAGCGAGTCTCGCCATTCTGGGCGAGTTGTAGAGTCTTCTTCTGCGTCGTTGGTTGGCTGGTCTTCAGGTTGGTCGCCGTCTTCTTCCGCTGGCCGATGCTGAGCTGATCCGCTGGTCACTGACTCTCTTGCTCACGGGCAGCTGGTCGGGCTCTTTCCGCCGCTGGATGATGAGCTGCGCCGCACGCGCTCTCTCCGTGGAGATGCGCACGATCACGCTCGCCGCTGGTTCGCTGGCACTCTTGCTCACGGGCGGCTGGTTGCGCTGCAGCTGGGAGCTGGCATTCGATGTAGAAATAAAAGTCTTTGAGCGATACTTCGTCTTTCAGCTCTGAACTCACGCTCGTTGATACATCGCTACTCGGCGAGCCTCGCCATCCTCAGTTGATCGCGGGGCCCCTTGGAGCCGGCCGCTCGCCGCCCTCTTCTGGCGCTCGCCGAGCTGTGCCTTGTTGAACTGTCGAGAGCTATTGTCGCTCACTCTCAAAACTTGAAAATTGTATTTGCACACCTCTTACACAACTCTGATAGCTTAGTACGATACAGCTTATCGCAATCCTCGATTCTGCAGGCGACTCAAAACATCAGGATGAATGTGGAATAACTTTCAGCGATACTCTATCGGTCCATGCCGAACTCAGCACCTAACATCACCTCGCCCCTCTTCTCTGCGGGACGCAGCACCCACTGCTAATGTCTCGAGGCCATGCCTCGGAGCTGGCTTGATGTCCTCTTCCGATCTGCCGTCTCGCTGTCCCTTGCCGAGCTTAAATGTGAAATTCTCTCTCCTCTCTCCGCGTCTCTTGCGAGAGAGAAAAAAAAACAGATGCCCACTCTGCGTTGTGGGGGTGGGGGGGGGTGTAGTCCGTGTGTGTATCATTAAGTCCAGCGCAGTGTGTACAGATGGCCCCCGCGATAATAAATTTCCCTTGCTCTGGTGTTAAATTCCTGCTCTCCCGCGCTGCGGGAAGACAAAGGCGGCCGGGAGGCTCCTTCCTAATGGAACACAGTCTATCTTGGCTGTGTAAGCCCGTCCCATTCCGCCTGATTCCATCTCGATAACCCTTGATGTAACATTGTGTTGTATATGTGGGTTTGTGAAAATTGATGAAAAATTATTAAAATTAAATGAAATTCGAAATTTGCATAATTAATCCGAAATTATGCTAATTCGTGTAATTATGCATGTAACTATGCTAATTAGAGAGGTAATCGTATTAATCTATACGAGTGGGTGTGGTTGTGTTAATGATAGCCTTCATGATAATCAAGCCCCGCCTCGTTGACGAGGTGGGGTTATCAATCAGGATAACGCAATCAATCGTGTGCAGTTACGCTAGTGTCAATTCGGCCTCGTTGTCTAACTTCGTATTATTGATCAGCATAATACAATGATTCTCGCTTTAACACTCCCCGAGTGTTCATATTTTAGGTCCCAAGTTCATATCATTCGCTTTAAAGTTTAATGAGTGTGGATTGGTGTGTTTATAGTTTAGGTTCCCGGAGTTCATATCTCGTCGCAAGATACAGATCTTATGCAAAAATTTCAGGAAAGAATCACACGACCACTTCTGTATTAATCAATTTATTTTCTAATTAAACCTTAACTATAATATGTATGTAAACTCTCAATCTCGGAACTTCAACACGGTATCCACACGGTATCAAGACAGTATCATCAACGACTGTACGATTTCACTTTGATAACACATGGACCCCGCATAAAGCGATTGCTGTTAGTGAGAGAGAGAGGACATGCAAATGCTATGCTACACAAAAGCTTATACATTATAATATGAACGATCATTATGCTTGAAATGGTCAGCACATTATCACAGGCGATTGATATTCATATAAAAAGATAATCAAACAGTTATTATTTCCAAAGGCATAAATGTAACAACAGATCCACCGGACAGACTATAAGATTACCGAAATGGCTTAGTGTGAGGGTATGCGGCGGAACGTGTTATCTCACGGGAGATTAATTAATTAATTAGTGAATAAGATTGTATGATCAGAAAATCGGTTTAGCACGATTCCTCCCCGGGAGCGTAGCTCCGTGGCGAAGGTGCCAAGGGTTAATTCGTATTGATGGATCGGTTGGTAACTTATGCGATTAGAAGTACAGTCCAAAACAAAATATTAAAGAGGGAAATTATGAATATACTTATAAATGACGGACTGTTATCACACGAACGATGCTTCCACAGCCAGATGGTTCACGGACTTGAGTGTTCGCTTCTGGTTAAGGACCTGTGTATGTTTGAGTGATATGAATTGTTTTGAATAGTCAGTGTTTGGAATTAATTCTTTGCGTTGCCATACGCTGAAGTTGGCATCGCTTGTAGGAGAAGTAGCCTCGCTCCCTTTAGAGCGGTGAGGTGTGTGGGAGTGCATCATACGAATCGCCGCCCTCCTCCACGCAGCAGCCAGCCTCTGTCCACGGGGGAGAGTTGCTTGATCGCTCTCAGTGCTGCTCAGTGGACACCTCTCTCCACTGCTGGATGAGCTGCGCGATCACGCTCGTGCTGGTTCGCTGACAGCAGTTTCTCTCCGCTGTTGGATGAGCTGCATCGGCACGCTCCCTCTCTCTGGGTGGAGAACTCGAACGTGCTCGTTGCTGGTTTGCTGAAAGCAGGTTTTTCTCCACTGCTGGATGACTCAAGTCGCACGTGCTCTTGCTCTGGTTTGCAGAAGCTCTTGCTTGGTGCGTCGGTCGCTCTGCAGCTGGACTCAATGTAGAATCAGCAATACTCTGTCTTTCAGCTCTTGGAAATCACACTAGGTGACGCCTCACTACCCTGCGAGTCTTGCCAACGTCAGTGGGTAGCGACGGGGCCACTTTGGCTTCTGCTCGCCGCCCCCTGCTCTGCAGCTCGCCGGCTGGCGACCTGTTGCTCTCGTTCCCGATTGGAACTGCTCCTGAGCCGACCCACTGGTCGAACTCCCCGCGTTCCGACCTCCTCCGAGTCGAATTCCCCGAGTTCCGACCCCCCCGGTCGAACTTTTCCGAGTTGCTCCTCCGAGTCGAACTGTCTCCCGAGAGTCGACCCCCCGGTCGAACTCTGGTGAGCCGACCCCCCCCCCCCCCCCCCCCCCCCCGGTCGAACTCTGGTGAGCCGACCCACTCCTGTCGAACTGAGGTTTCAATGCTCAGGATACTCTTTTTATGCCCAAAAATCCCTTCACTCGGATCCTGCCCACAAGGCGGGGTTTCTTTCAATTTTTGCTGTGTCAGGATTTGCCCGTATGTATCTGTGTCCGTGTGTGTGTCCGTACGTGTGTCAGTGTGTGTCCTTGTGCATCACCCACGGTATATTCCGTTGTCATACTCCTACCATAAAACCCACAAGTAAAACAATCAAATGTTATAAATTGTCTCGAAGGCGCCTCTCTGTCTGGGTGCACAACCTGGAGGGAGGGGCGATATTCCCTCCGACTTTCACCGACGCACAAAGAAATGGTTAAACAGTTTTAAGTTAACATTTCATTTCATCAGAGTTCCACAGTTATGATTCTGTATTAATCCAAGGTCTGGGTCAGCTTCCCGTTGTGGTGTTTGACTCGTGTTTCCCCGAGCGTATACACACTCCTACCCCGCGCTGCAGGAATACAAAGACGGCCGGGATTTCCCTTTCTCTCCGACCCTGGGTTTAACATCGCCCTTTGCTTACGTTGCAGTTTTGCTGTGCTCTTGCATTTCTTTTCCTCTCTACTCTTACTTTAACCCTGCTTATTATTTGCGTATGGGTGGAGGCTAGAGCATTTATGTTGACTTAGGAAAACCTGATTGTTATAGGCTTCGGGTCAAGTCGTATAGAAATTATTAAAATATGTAAATAATTTCATATTAAATTAATAGACGGGTGATGGTTACATTGACGTAGCTTGTGGCAGGGTTCAATTGAAGTGGGTGTGAAGATCAATAACTTTAGCCTACCCTGTCGTTAAATTCCGACTTTAAGTTACTTTAATAGTAATGCAGAACCAATTAACTTTTTTGACTTAACTAGATCTAGGCTAACGCAACCTCCCAGTGACCCTGGCTTTGTGTTTACGTCAGCCCCTTTGCAATCCGCTGCGCTCTGCTCTCTATCTGCTCCCTCTGACCCTGGGAGGGCTCTGAACGTCAAAATCGTGTTAGTGGGTCAAGGTAAATATGACCTCCACATGCCATGCTGAGGCCTGGTTTGGTGTTGTTATTCATTATTAAAATTAAAAGAAACAATAGAAATATGTATCTATATGTATTCAAAAATTACTTGTTAATATGAAGATGGAAAGGGGGGCATATACAACAATTGCATCGTTATTATCTGTTTCTGTCCCCAAGATATGTGATTTAACATTGTATTAACTTTTGCTCCTCGCCTGTATTCGAGGGTCCGGGCTGTTATGTATGAGTTATTTATTTTATTTTATTCCTGATGTCCTGAGGTTAGAGAATTCGTTTTGACTTAGAAATAACTCTGATTGCCAGAACTATTCTTGAGGCTTCGGTCATTTAGTATCGAATTAATAAATGGGTAATGATTCACTGATGTAGATTGTGGCCTGGTTTTTTTTTGTTCTATTCGGTAAAGTCACGTAGGTAAAAAATAAAATAACAAAACTCACGACGTTTCGGCCACAACACAAGTGGCCTTCATCAGGTGAAGGGACCGTGCTGTCATGAGGGCAGCATTGGAGTGAAAACAGCCAAGCCCAGGTCGCGTCCTTTAAGCTGTGTGGGAGGAAGCAAAAACGCTTTGACAAAGGAATTAGCATAAAAATGAGCATGATGTACGTAGGAGGTACATGGACCATGACGGACCAGGAGCGGGGGGGTGGGGGGGAGTAGAGTGAGTGAGTGAGTGGAGTGAGTGAGTGGAGTGAGTGAGTGGAGTGAGTGAGTGGAGTGAGTGAGTGGAGTGAGTGAGTGGAGTGAGTGGAGTGAGTGAGTGGAGTGAGTGAGTGAGTGGAGAGAAATAAGCAGTTGTGAAAGTTTGGGATACCACTACTTGAAAAAATGTCCTGTACCGTTGAAAATTAGTTTAATGTTTGGTTTGATTTAGAACATGTTTCAATGATTGCTTCATTTGAAACCATCCTCTCGGTTGAAATTGTGTCTGTGTTTGTAAATCAGATTTGAAACCATCCTCTCGGTTGAAATTGTGTCTGTTTTTGTAAATCAGATTTATAAACACAGACAATCATTGAAACATGTTCTAAATCAAACCAAACATTAAACTAATTTTCAATGGTACAAGATATTTTTTCAAGTAGTGGTATCCCAAACAATCACAACTGCTTATTTCTCTCCACTCACTCACTCCACTCACTCACTGCACTCCACTCACTCCACTCACTCCACTCACTCCACTCACTTACTCCACTCACTCACTCCACTCACTCACTCCACTCACTCATTCCACTCACTCACTCTACTCCCCCCCACCCCCCCCCCCGCTCCTGGTCCGTCATGGTCCATGTACCTCCTACGTACATCATGCTCATTTTTATGCTAATTCCTTTGTCAAAGCGTTTTTGCTTCCTCCCACACAGCTTAAAGGACGCGACCTGGGCTTGGCTGTTTTCACTCCAATGCTGCCCTCATGACAGCACGGTCCCTTCACCTGATGAAGGCCACTTGTGTTGTGGCCGAAACGTCGCGATTTGTTATTTTATTTTTTACCTACGTGACTTTACCGAATAGAACAAAAAAAAACAGGCCACAATCTACATCAGTTAATCATTACCCATTTATTAATTCGATACTAAATGACCGAAGCCTCAAGAATAGTTCTGGCAGTCAGAGTTATTTCTAAGTCAAAACGAATTCTCTAACCTCAGGACATCAGGAATAAAATAAAATAAATAACTCATACATAATAGCCCGGACCCTCGGATACAGGCGAGGAGCAAAAGTTAATACAATGTTAAATCATAAATCTTGGGGACAGAAACAGATAATAACGATGCAATGTTACATCAAGGGTTATCGAGATGGAATCAGGCGGAATGGGACGGGCTTACACAGCCAAGATAGACTGTGTTCCATAGGAAATAGCCTCCCGGCCGCCTTTGTCTTCCTGCAGCGCGGGAGAGCAGGAATTTAACACCAGAGCGAGGGAAATTTATTATCGCGGGGGCCATCTGTACACACTGTGCTGGACTTAATGATACACACACGGACTACACCCCCCCCCCCCCCCCCACAACGCAGAGTGGGCATCTGTTTTTTTTACTCTCGCAAGAGACGCGGAGAGAGGAGAGAGAATTTCACATTTAAGCTCGGCAAGGGACAGCGAGACGGCAGATCGGAAGAGGACATCAAGCCAGCTCCGAGGCATGGCCTCGAGACATTAGCAGTGGGTGCTGTGTCCCGCAGAGAAGAGGGGCGAGGTGATGTTAGGTGCTGAGTTCGGCATGGACCGATAGAGTATCGCTGAAAGTTATTCCACATTCATCCTGATGTTTTAAGTCGCCTGCAGAATCGAGGATTGCGATAAGCTGTATCGTACTAAGCTATCAGAGTTGTGTAAGAGGTGTGCAAATACAATTTTCAAGTTTTGAGAGTGAGCGACAATAGCTCTCGACAGTTCAACAAGGCACAGCTCGGCGAGCGCCAGAAGAGGGCGGCGAGCGGCCGGCTCCAAGGGGCCCCGCGATCAACTGAGGATGGCGAGGCTCGCCGAGTAGCGATGTATCAACGAGCCTGAGTTCAGAGCTGAAAGACGAAGTATCGCTCAAAGACTTTTATTTCTACATCGAATGCCAGCTCCCAGCTGCAGCGCAACCAGCCGCCCGTGAGCAAGAGTGCCAGCGAACCAGCGGCGAGCGTGATCGTGCGCATCTCCACGGAGAGAGCGCGTGCGGCGCAGCTCATCATCCAGCAGCGGAAAGAGCCCGACCAGCCGCCCGTGAGCAAAAGAGTCAGCGACCAGCGGATCAGCTCAGCATCGGCCAGCGGAAGAAGACGGCGACCAACCTGAAGACCAGCCAACCAACGACGCAGAAGAAGACTCTACAACTCGCCCAGAATGGCGAGACTCGTTGTTTAGCGACATGCTACGCTGTGCGAATGCAGCACCATCAGAAGAAGTATCGCTCGAAAAGCATTCCGCTCTGAACCTTGACACTCAAAGGTCACTGCAGTGATAGCTAAGCTGACGAGAATCCCAGCATCAGCCACCAGAGGGCGGTCATCGCCAGAGAGAGCGCCACCAAGCGACGCCAACGGCGAGCACCTTCGCCAACAGCAACAGACGAGCTGCGGGCGCCGTCTGCCGACGGATCATCGCGCCTACAGCGCACCGTGTCAACTCGTCCACCTGCTGCGGGGCCGAACTCTGGCCGACCGCGTGAAAGAAGAAAACCCCGCTGTTCGTATGATATGCACTCTGCCCCACACTGCCACCACACCACCTGGCGTCTTCTTGACGCAAAGAATTGATTCCGAACACTGGTCCACTCAACCCAATTCATATCACTCAACACACACACACGAACCATTAAGTGAACCATCAGTGGCCGCGAAAGCGTCGCGGCTCACCGAGTGATGAGAATACGTCGTTTTAAGTACATTAATTTTTTTTGTTATTTGTACTTCCAATCGCATAAATTACCAATAGATTCATCAATATAAATAAAGCCTTTGAAACCTTCGCCACGAAACTCTACGCTCACGGGGAAATGAGTGTGTAAACCGGTTTCCTTATCAGACAATCTTGTCCACAAATTAATTAAAGTTCGGCCCAAGTTAAGGATCTCGTGGGAGAACACGCACATCATCGCACGCCCTTACTCTAAGCCATTTCTTTAATTATATAATCTTGCCAATGAATCTATTTACGTATATTAGTGCCTTAGAGAATAATAATTGTTTTGACTGCCTTTTCGCATGAATATCGTCGGATGAACTTTTAAGGCCTTTTTATTCGTATTTTCCGTATGCTCGTGGTACTCAGAGGAAATAATCAATTGTTCTGTTACCCAATTAACAACGTGATTATTGAGGGTTGAAAAGATGGATAAATGAATGAACATCGCCTGTAGTACTGTGCTGACAATTTCAAGTACAAGAATTTGCATATTAGAGTGTTAAGGTTTTTGTTTAGAATAGAGCGCATGCATGTTTTAACGACTCTCTCTATCACCAATTAAGCTCGCGTTACGCGGTGGAATTAATCATATGTGCAGTTGCCAAAGTGAAACAACGCAATCGTTGATGTTTACTGTGTTGATGCTGTGTTGAAAATTCCCAGTTCGAGAGTTCGCATGTAAAGTTAAGGTTTCGTTTAGAATAAAATTGACTAACGCAGAAGTGGTTGCATGTTTCTTTCCTGATTTCATGCGTAATAATGTTAGTTATAAGAACTGTATCCTGCGTTGCGATCTGAATTTGGAGACCTGACATAAACACACTAATACATACTCCGTATATGTTAAAGCGAGAATAATTGTATTACCGAGCGTTAATACGAACCTACAGTGAGGGAAAAAGTATTTGATCCCCTGCTGATTTTGTACGCTTGCCCACTGACAAAGAAATGATCAGTCTATCATCTTAATGGTAGGTTTATTTGAACAGTGAGAGACAGAATAACAACAACAAAATCCAGAAAAACGTATGTCAAAAATTTTATAAATTGATTTGCATTTTAATGAGGGAAATTAGTGTTTGACCCCTCTGCAAAACATGACATAGTACTTGGTGGCAAAACCCTTGTTGGCAATCACAGAGGTCAGACGTTTCTTGTAGTTGGCCACCAGGAGGGATTTTGTCCCACTCTTCCTTGCAGATCTTCTCCAAGTAATTAAGGTTTCGAGGCTGACGTTTGGCAACTCGAACCTTCAGCTCCCTCCACAGATTTTCTATGGGATTAAGGTCTGGAGACTGGCTCGGCCACTCCAGGACCTTAATGTGCTTCTTCTTGAGTCACTCCTTTGTTGCCTTGCTTGGCCGTGTGTTTTGGATCATTGTCATGCTGGAATACCCATCCACGACCCATTTTCAATGCCCTGGCTGAGGGAAGGAGGTTCTCACCCAAGATTTGACGGTACATGGCCCCGTCTATCGTCCCTTTGATGCGGTGAAGTTGTCCTGTCCCCTTAGCAGAAAAACACCCCCAAAGCATAATGTTTCCACTTCCATGTTTGAACGTGGGGATGGTGTTCTTGGGGTCATAGGCAGCATTCCTCCTCCCCCAAACACGACGAGTTAAGTTGATGCCAAAGAGCGCTATTTTGGTCTCATCTGACCACAACACTTTCACCCAATTGTCCCTTGAGCAGGGGGATCTTGCGGGCACTGCAGGATTTCAGTCCTTCACGGCGTAGTGTGTTACCAATTTTTTTCTTGGTGACTATGGTCCCAGCTGCCTTGAGATCATTGACAAGATCCTCACGTGTAGTTCTGGGCTGATTCCTCACCGTTCTCATGATCATTGCAACTCCACGAGGTAAGATCTTGCATGGAGCCCCAGGCCGAGGGAGATTGACAGATCTTTTGTGTTTCTTCCATTTGCGAATAATCGCACCAACTGTTGTCACCTTCTCACCAAGCTGCTTGGCAATGGTCTTGTAGCCCATTCCAGGCTTGTGTACAATCTTGTCCCTGACATCCTTGGAGAGCTCTTTTTTGTCTTGGCCATGGAGGAGAGTTTGGAATCTGATTGATTGATTGCTTCTGTGGACAGGTGTCTTTTATACAGGTAACAAGCTGAGATTAGGAACACTCCCTTTAAGAGTGTGCTCCTAATCTCAGCTCGTTACCTGTATAAAATACACCTGGGAGCCAGAAATCTTTCTGATTGAGAGGGGGTCAAATACTTATTTCCGTCATTAAAATGCAAATCAATTTATAACATTTTTGACATGCGTTTTTCTGGATTTTCTTGTTATTCTGTCTCTCACTGTTCAAATAAAACTACCATTAAAATTATAGACAGATCATTTCTTTGTCAGTGGGCAAACATACAAAATCAGCAGGGGATCAAATACTTTTTTCCCTCACTATAGACAACGAGCGAGTTACTCTGGCATGCTTGCATCACACTGGCATAACCTCATACGACTAATTGTATGATCCCGATTGATAATCTGACCATCGTCAGCGAGGCGGGGCCTGATTATCATAACGGCTCGCATTAGCATAATCGCACCACTCGCATGAATTAATACAATTATATCTCGAATTAGCATTATTTATGCACATAATTACATCAATCAACATACATTCAGATAATTACGCAAACTTCAAATTTCATTTAATTTTTATTATTTTCATCAAAATTTTCATACCCGACATATACAACACAGTGCAAAATGAGATCAGGCAGCTTCTTTGGTTCTTTCGGTAAAGTCACATAGAATGAGAATAAAATAATAAATTGATAAAATAAAATAACACAATAATATTCTCACGACGTTTCGGCCACAACACAAGCGGCCTTCATCAGGTGAAGGGACGAGACTGTCTGGAGGACAGCGCTGGAGTGAAAAAGCCACGCTCAGATCGCGACCTTTAAGCGGTGTGAGAAGAAAACAAAGCGCCTTGACAAAGGAATTAGCATAGAATTTAGCATTGAAATGGCTGAGAGATTAGCTTGTGACTGGTCACAGAAATGGCTATGTTAAAGCCTACACATCCGCAGAGGCACCCCTTGACAAAGGAATTAGCATAGAATTTAGCATTGAAATAGCTAAGTTAAAGCATACACATCCGCAGAGGCACCCCTTGACAAAGGAATTAGCATAGAATTTAGCATTGAAATAGCTAAGTTAAAGCATACACATCTGCAGAGGCACCCCTTGACAAAGGAATTAGCATAGAATTTAGCATTGAAATAGCTGAGTGATTAGCTTGTAACTGGTCACAGAAATAGCTATGTTAAAGTCAGAGCATACACATTCACCAAGGCACCTAGTACAAATCAAACAGGAGAACTTAGCATTGAAATAACTAGGCGAATTTAGCATTGAAAAAACTGAGTGATTAGCTTGTGACTGGTCACAGAAATGGCTATGTTGAAGTCAAGGCCTACACATCTAAGCTATTCACAGTAACTGGGTATACACTACAATATATAATGAATACTATATAGTGAACCAATAAAAAACTAAAATATAAATTACCTCAATGTTATCAATCTGCCGTCCCCCGCATCTGCGATTAGCGTTAGTTTTGTTCTTAAAAAGTTACCAAAACTGTCAGCTCACCCATCACCTAACGCTGCGCTATTACTGCGTGTGCCCGCCAGACGTGACCCATCAGTGGCTCTTCACAAATGTTTTTCAGAGGGGGGCACTTTCGCCGATAAGACATCATCAGTGTGAGTGCCGCCACACATTTGAAGCCATTGGGGGTTTGACAGCAGCACGATGATGGTGGGGGGTGTTGTCACCATTTGTGTTTTGTTGCACAGGTCGCTGGCTACCAGCTTTGCGTAAGTCGCTCACTACACGGGCCCCAAGGTTGTGTGCGTGACGGCCAGGCCATGTTCGTGACAGCTGCGCTTCGGTTCATCGTGGATGTTGTTTTGTGCGCTTACGCAGCGGCATTGCCCAGGACCCGGGAGCTATGATGATGACACGTGCCGGGATTTCTGTCGGAGCAGATCTAGTGGTGGGACGGCGTCTTTCTCCTCTCCCACACACCAAGGTGAGGAGAGAAAAGAAAATAAATATTCGCGATCAAACAACGACTTTGTAAAAACACCTGCAACGGGGTAACACTTGCGCAGTTAAAACTACAACCACGCCGGGTGAAGTAAGGCGGTGGAAAACGTTCAGTTTGTGTTGAGTTGTGTTGTTGAGCTGTGCTTTGTGTTGCTTTCGGTAGTTGTAGTCGCGCAGTGCGTGGTGGTTGTTGTTGTTGTTTGTTGTGGTTGTGGCTGTAATGGTTGTGCAGGAATGCCTCGATATGCGAACATTCGAAATGCGAAGTTTCAGTGTAACGAACTTTGCATTCATTACCGTTATTTTAATGGAAAAAGGTAAATAATAAATACAAACTTTCATCAATAAATATTGAATTCATCGGTCTCTGGTGCAATATAAATATGAATAAAATTACGTTTCTTAACTAAGTTTATTTTTTTATCAATGTCGGTTTTTAATTTTTATACCGTACAATATTAAATGTTTTTTTCAATATACATTGTCCTTTGTTTTCAATACGAATGGTTAGTTCGCGTAGTTTTAAATAGTAAGGTACGAAGGCTGGAAGCGCATCCCCATCCTACTGTGATACGTTATTCAATATATGAAGTTTCAATACATGAAGCTTCAGGAACGCATTTACTTCCTATGTCGAGTTATTACTGTCGTTGTTGTGGTTGTGGATTTTGTTGTAATTGATTTATGTATGTACAGTATGTTGAACTTCTTTCGCACCGTACGTAGCCGACCGTACTTATCGGAGGTGCGGGGGAAGACAACAAGCTATGCACAAAAAGCAGTTCTACGCAAATGCGTTTTCATTGTAGATGATGTCAAAGTGCACAGCTCCAGTGGTTTCCTAATATCGGAAAGGAAGAGCGTTCCAGACGGCCGTAGATGCTCATCTGAAAGCGCGCGATGCAGTGACCGTCTTTGTTCGATGGTTTGCCAAAAGCCACCACTGCGTGGATGTCGGAAGTTCGCGCGATGGTTGTTGAGGTAGTTGTGGTTAATGCCGTGAGGGTTGATGTCATGTTAGTTGCAATGGAGGTTGTGGTTGTTGCTGTCGTTTTAATAAATGGTCCTTGTCATGTTTGTAGCTGTGGTAGTAGTCATGGTTGTGCTTGATGTTGTTGCGATAGTAGTCATGTCAGTTGTTTTAGTTGTAGGACTCGTAGAAGTCGTAGTAGTTGCTACAAGTCGTGATTGCGTCTTCTGGTCCAACACCATGTGAGAGGAGGCTCTAAAGAAAGCTGTCTCGGGTGTGGACCAATCAATTTCAAGGACAGTGCATACATTATCAGAGTTGTTGTTTTTTGTTTGCGTTCCGACCGCAAGCATTGTGGTCAATGTAAACATGACTCCTTGTAAAAAAAGGTGTCAGTTTTGTTGCCAGATAAAAGGATAAAAAAACAATTATCACTATACGTGGCCTCAAAGTACGCCTTTCATAGTGCAGGCGCTGTGGTGACATCACCACCACTTAGTGGTGAGCAGCGGCTGCTGTTGTTGAGGAATAACTTAATGGCGACCGGTGGGCAGGGGTGGAGCCACAGGTGGGGCGGGGGGGCGGAGCCACAGGGGGGCTGGGGGGGGGGCTGAGCCCCCCCTGAAATTTTGAGAAAGTCGGTAATCGGGATAACCGGAAATCCGGCTGCTGCAAAATGCTGGCTGCCACCTTGTGCTGCCCTGCAGGCTGCTTGAGCGGCAGCCTTTCGAACTTATCAAACTTATTAGCCACATCAGCGGCTCCGACCTATTAATAAACTCCGCGTTCAAATCCAATAATATTTGTTTTATACATTTGTGGCGCCCATTGGAAAACATACACTGGATATCTCAGAATATTGAAGTCAGCCCCTCCAAAGTCAAAATCCTGGCTCCACCCCTGCCGGTGGCACAGTGGTTAGCGCACTCTCCTGTGAACCTGGTAAACGGAGTTCAATGTCCACTTAATACAAATAACAGTGGTGCATATTTTAACGGGTCTTGGGCCTTCACGAGGCAGACTCAGCCTTAAAATGAGGTACAGGACATTGTACTGATGTTATCATAAATTCTTATAAAATGGTTACAATCTGTATTATCACTTTTACCAATACCCCAATGAAGCCCTCATACTTAAGAAAAAAGGGTGTTGGAAACTGATTCTTTAAGTGAGCGCTAAGCGAGCGGTCTGTACTGAGTACACCGCTATCCGGAGAGATACACAATTTAATTCAGTCACCAAACAAGAACGCTTTAAAAAAAAATGTCACAACTACAGCCAAAATGTATAATATAATGAATATGTATTTACAATCCAGAAAATCACGGTTTTGATACAAAAATAAATGTTGTGCTCAGGGTCCATTTGGTGGGGCGCTGGTTCTGGAAGACGCCTGATCACTGAAACGCCTCCCCCGGAATCTTCCCTGCTTCCTGACGACGGGAACGACGATTGGCGACCGTGCAGGAGCCGCAGCCAAAACCAGAGCAGCAATTGCGATGAGGGAATGAGAAGCGGAGGGAACAGAGTGGAGAGGGAGACAAGCGGCATCATTAGCGACGGTCGTCAAAACGTGAACACGCCGGAGCAGTTGCGATTACGTGTGTCGGTAAGGATTGTGGGCGGCACGGTACTCACGTAGAGGTGGATAAAATCGTCGGCCGCTTTGGAGAAATTCCAATTGTTCCGCTCCAGGCATCTGTGGAGGCGAGCGCGGACAGGAGGCAAAGAGAACGTCAGTGCCTTTTTTCCACAGTCCAGCTTGCAAATCTAGTGCCTGGGCTGTGGACCAGATTCCTATGGCCAACTGAAACGGGTTCATGCCAGCTCCCGGTGAGAATCGATTGTGCAGCCCCATTACACAGTGCCGTTTGGCTCGCTTCCCGATGGGAGCCGCACGCTTGGAATAGCGCCGTCGCGAGATCACGGGGTCAACGCAGCAGAGACGCACCGTCAAGTCGCCCAATGTGTTTGTACAAAATTTGTCAAAACGTACAAAAAATTATCGTTTAAACTCGGGACTGGAGTAAGCCACCTCAAGCATACATTGTCCCCTTAATAATCTTTACAAAATGACTGACGCTTTCCTCTGTCTGTGGACAAAAGGGGTAGGGGGGAGTGAAGGGGCAAGAAGGACTTAACAGTCCGAGTCCAAAGACCCTGGTGCCCCTATAAGGGTTTGGCAGAATAAATGGCTCCTGCTGGGCTGTGTCTGATTACTCTTGCAATGAAGCATGACATCATGCGTGTGTGCACGTGTGTGTGGCTGTAAGACAGTTCCCACGTGCTCTCGCCCACCTTTGCGACCACTCCGGTGTCATGTGGGATGTTTCAGCGAATGAATTGACTGTCTCCTGCTGGGACGAGGTGAGTGCAGTAAGCGGGCAGCTGCTGGACGTCGCTGATGTTGTTGAGGCGAATGCAGGGGGCATCTCACTTGAAAGAGCTTCGCGGATGAACATCCGCTCACTCGCGACAGATGGCCTGCCGGGTGTCAACACAAGCAGGTCAATAAAAATAATAAGACATTACTTAGTTAAACAGCAAGCTAATGGAGCACCTGAAGGAAACACACATGGGCAAGGGGTCAACACTCTATCCCATACAGAAGACAAGATGGAGATTAGTCCACACTTGCTGTACTGCCTTCTGGAAAATCAAGAGTATGCAACTTCGTTAAGGAAGAAGCAAAGGAATGGGAGAGGGAGCAGAGGAAAGGAAAGCACGTATTGTCTGTGTGCGAAAACATGGTGTGTGTTTGTGGCTATGTGTATATGATGTGTCATGTAGCCCGTATGCCCAGCCACCGCATGCCTAAACAGCTTTTGTTCAGCTGGATAGAGGGGGCTAAATGGGCGCGGGATGGGCTAGAGAAGAGATGGAGTGATTTGGTATAAGAGGATGTGGATCTGAGTGGACTTGCCGATGACTGGTACCAGCCATGTTAAAATCGGCCTCTGTGGAGGAGGCTCGTTAAGAATGCTACTGGGTAGTTGGAGGCAGTCGCCCTCCAACAACAATGGGGGAGGAGTGACGCTCAAAACAACGAGCGGAGCGCTGGGTGGCCAAAGCACAGCAAGTTGGCATAGTAAGGGGCACAGGTGGTGCATTGGCCAGCCATCTCAGTCGACCCGTAGCACGTGGGTCTGCCCCGTGACCTCCTGCCAGTGGGCATTCGACATTCGCGTGGCCTCAACATGCACATAGGCTGGCACAAGCGCCGTGGTGACATCACTGCCACTTAATGGCGAACGGTGGTTGTTATGATGTGTTGGGTCATGGTGCAAGTGACTCACCTGCCGTCCATGGTTGGCACCAATTGCACCACCCGCCAAAACATCTTCACAGACTCTTGGCAATTCTTGGCTGAGGATCGACACACACGACAAAGGTGCACGGGCGTCAAGAGAGAGCCACGCCATTAACATAAACCGCATGGCAGGATCAATTAGAATGGTGAGGTGGTGCTTATGGCATGCAGTGCAGAATGCACCTGGTCTAGTTAAATGCAATGTCAGTGATGCTGTTAATGATGCTACTGCTGATGACGAAGCTGATGGTGAATGTGACTATGCAAATACTCACTCTCTTTGAAGAAGCCGTGCACCGTGAAGTTGACCTGAGTATCCTGTAAAGTGAGAGTCACAAGTAAACACGATCGCCCATCATTTTTAAGCAACCCAAGAGGTGGAGACTGCAGGGTTGGAGTCTCGGCCAGGGTTAGTGCTGTGGCTAGAGTAAGTGTGAGTCTTGGCTTGTGTTAGTGTCAAGGTTTGAGAGAGAGAGATGTTGCTAGGAATTATAATGGGATCGAGTGTCAAGTCTAGGGATAATGTATATTTAAGGCCAAGAAGATGGCTTTAATCTCTCTTACGAGTTACGTTTCACGTAATAATTCACGTTTAATCTTGGAAAGGTGGACATATTTACATAGGTATCAAAGAATAAGTCAAAATAATTATAGTAAAAATTCGAAGCATAAATTGAGGGCTTGTGCACATGAAAGGTTTGTAACTCAGGCCGCATAAGCTCAGCAATTTGTGTTTAAGCAGAGCCAGCGGCTATGTCAATGAGGGCGTTTTGGTGCAAGGCCACGGCTCACCGTGCCACGGCTGACAGTGGTGGTGAAGGAGGACATATCGTGATTCTTGTGCGTCAGCTCTTTGATGAAGTCCTCCGCCGTCAGCCGCTCGCACTTGAGCTGTGCTGTGGGATGAGGGGGCAGGAGGGCAACAAAACTGTGGTGATACGAGTGGCGACAGATATGCGCATGTTAAACTTATTTTGCACTGTACGTAGTCAACTGTTGCATTGGAGGTGCGGAGCAAGGAGAAAAAAACTGCATGGCGCACAGTGACAGAATGACATGAGCGGTGACGCAGTGACGCGCGG
Organism: Petromyzon marinus; assembly: GCF_048934315.1. Lineage (NCBI taxonomy): Eukaryota > Metazoa > Chordata > Hyperoartia > Petromyzontiformes > Petromyzontidae > Petromyzon > Petromyzon marinus. Next base: position 3,769,530 of record NC_133717.1, read on the forward strand.
ATCTGCAAACATCGCTCGTGACCAACACTCACGTGATTCTTCTGGGGTCGGCTTGTCTGTACCCTCCTCTCCCAGGCTGCTCCTGGAGGTAGAAACGAGATCCGGATTGTTAGGAAACGGAGTGGCTACACTCACATCCACAAGTGTGCTTTAATTTCCGTGTTTTCGCAAAGCATTTCTTTCTTCTCGTATCGTTGCGGATACTGATGATTTAATTCCATTTTAGAAGCCATATTTCATTTCGAAGCATTTAAAGCAAGCTTCTGATTGGCTGCTTGCGGCTATGTGAAAAACTCCACACGTTTCGGCGCACTTTAAATGGCCTGCTCTTTGATGACGCTATAGAAGTTGTCATTAATGCTTATAACTGCCTGTAGCAATGATAAGCAATGTAACACGTATTCTTGGTTCTTTCGGTAAAGTCATGTAGAAGGGAAATAATAAAATAATAAAATATTAACCAATAAAATTATCGCGACGTTTCGACTGCAACACAAGCAATCATCATCAGGTGTGAAAACCAGAGCAAGAAAATGTTTCACACCTCATGATGATTGCTTGTGTTGCAGTCGAAACGTCGTGATAATTTTATTGTTTTATATTTTTATTATTTTATTGTTTCCCTTCTACGTGATTTTACCGAAAGAACCAAGAATATGAATCCCTGCAGTCACGAAAGCTTTAAATCAAAATTCACTGTAACATGGTCTCTCGAGAGCGGTCTGTGGCAAATACCAATTAATCCTTTCATGTGACAGCCTTGCTGGCCAGTTTGTGAGTGTGTGTGTGTTTGTCAGCTCACTCTGAGGGGGTGTAGATGGTGATGAGGGCATCCTTTTGATACTTCTTGAGCAGACCCTCGCGGTCTGCGGTATCATAAAGACCGTAGTACCTGCCAATGCACACGCAACGCACTTTAATCACCGAGTGCGTAGCCAACCATCGATTCATAATGTCAACTCAATTATTTTGTTCACGATGCAAGTATACAGTCGTGCTTGTGATGATAAAAGAGTTGCAATGAATTGTTGCATAAATAATTGGATGATGCAGTGGTGTAACAGTTATTGCACTGGACTTGCAAATCAGAGGTTGCCAGTGTAATGTTCTGTAAGCGAACGTTGAAGCAAAGGTGCAAAGTGATTGAATCCCCCCACCTCTGTCCAGCCAGCTGTCCACCACAGTTAGTTCAATTGGCAGTGTTGGGGTCAAGTGTGGGTACTCCCTACCCTTCCAAGATGTCCGGCCATTGTGGAAGACTAGGCCAAATACACGATAGAGTGTTCTCTACAGCTCTCCCTTTAGTGGAGTAGAATGCGCAAGGAATTACAGGGCTGCACTTTGATATACAATGATAAATTCATGATAGAATCAAGATAATGGGACTTATCTGTAGAAGGAAGGCAGTACATCCGGAAAACGGTAATAACGAGAGACACGTGGCTTAAACAAAATATGCAGCGTTAAGAAACCACTGATAAGAAAAGTAAGTGGGTTTGAGCAGAACACACTGGCAGAAGGAATAATGGCCATTAGTCTAGACTAAGTACTGGGTGATCCAGGAGTTGGAGCGTATAAATGAGCTTGTCTATCGATTGTAGGTAGGTTAGTCCATTGCAGGGCAGTTGTATAGTGATGGCTTGGGGAAGCATTTACGTAGCAGTGCATTGATCATTCCTGATGATGATGAAATATTACATAAAAGCATAGGCTGGGATACCCTCGTGTCTGAGTGAGTGCAGGGAATTGGAAGGCTCCTTACTCCTTGAGAAAGTTCGCGATGAGGCCTTGAATGTCGGCTGAGGTGGGCGGCAGAGCGATGGGAGGCTGAGCTGTAGGTGGCAGAGGTGTGGGTGGCAGAGATGTGGGTGGCAGAGGTGTGGGTGGCAGAGGTGTGGGTGGCAGAGCGGTGGGAGGCTGAGGTGTGGTTGGCAGAGGTGTGGGTGGCAGAGGTGTGGATGGCAGAGGTGTGGGTGGCAGAGGTGTGGGTGGCAGAGGTGTGGGTGGCAGAGGTGTGGGTGGCAGAGGTGTGGGTGGCAGAGGTGTGGGTGGCAGAGTGGTGGGTGGCAGAGGTGTGGGTGGCAGAGCGGTGGGAGGTTGAGGTGTGGGTGGCAGAGGTGTGGGTGGCAGAGGTGTGGGTGGCAGAGGTGTGGGTGGCAGAGTGGTGGGTGGCAGAGGTGTGGGTGGCAGAGCGGTGGGAGGTTGAGGTGTGGGTGGCAGAGGTGTGGGTGGCAGAGGTGTGGGTGGCAGAGGTGTGGGTGGCAGAGGTGTGGGTGGCAGAGGTGTGGGTGGCTGAGGTGTGGTTGGCAGAGGTGTGGGTGGCAGAGCTGTGCGTGGCAGAGCCATGGGAGCCCGATCTTCGCGAGGCTGAGCCTTGCGAGGTCGAGCCGTGGCTGGGAGAGCTGTGGGTCGCTCAGCTGCGGGAAGCACAGTCGGAGGCTGAGCAGAGGGTGCCATGACTTTGGGCACCATCATGGACATAGATGCGGGTGGCTGTGGCAGCTCAGCTTCTTCCTGTTGGTAACAAACAATGATGGTAATGAAGGTAATTACGATGATGTGAGTGGTGGTGATGAAGTTGATGTCAATGGTGAGTATGATGGTGTTGAGAGTAATGATAGATGTGATGATAACTTCTGATGTGCTAACACGTACAATCTGGTGTACCAACACATTCTGATGTATCAACACAGACACATTCTAATGTACCAACACGTAAACAATCTGATATACCAACATACAATCTGATGTACCAACACGTACACACAGAACGACGGTGAGAGCAGAGCAGCCGCGTGCCGGCTGTACGCATGGCCTCCTCACCTCGATCAGCCGCTGGTCGTCCTTCGTTAGGTCCCCAGCGAGCGGAGACGGTGGGCCTAGGACTGGGCGCATCAAGACGATGGCCTGCAACACGGACAAAGCGGCGACACCGATCAGCTGGCCGCGGGCACGTTGGCACCCCTCCCTTACCTCGTTAGCCCGACAGGGATGCGACGATGCTCCCATTCGCTCGCGAAAGTTGCATCAATTTATGCGTGGGCATGTCTGTGTGTATGTGTCACAATTCTAATGCATGTTGTGCAACCAGGTGTGAGAGAACTCAAGAAACCAGGATATGCTTAATTTTCCACAGTGAGCCCTGGTCACCAATCACGTGTAAAGTATTCGATTTGCATTCAGTTCTTTGCTGTTTCATTTTTGTACATAGGGTGAAAGATGGCAGCAAGATGGCAGCAATTTGGCAAATGGATCAAAGAAAATGGTAAAAATGAGATGGGAATAATGGGAAGCAGTAAAAACGAAATGATTAAAATGACATGAAAAAGTAAATTGATTCTTTAAATGAATCCCGGCTTCCACCAACAATTCAATGAGTTTGATGATTTATGACTATTTGTTATGATTTCGATTGCTGTAATCTTTATAGCTGTGGGTGGTCACACATAGTATATGAGCTATTCAACCCAAAATCAAATGATTCTTACACTACACGTGTGACTAAACGCATGCATTATGTGTGCTGAAATGCATTTAACCCATGCATAATTGCACACCTATTGGCCTAGCCCTCCAGTCCACTTCAGCTGTCTTTTCCAGCCATCCCAGGGGATTTCAATGGAACAACCAAGTAACCTCTTGGGGCCACTATGAAAGGCTACATGAGGATAATAATGATGCCCTCTCATTATCCAGGAGAGTCTTGCTCAGACTCAAGACTTGTTCACGAGGATCCTGTATTAGGATTGTTCGGCAAATTCCCTGAATGAGCATTGAGGTTGGAGGCAGAAGCTGCACTGTCCAGGGGAAAAACACGTACGCATTCAAGTCAAGTACGCTCAAAGCTCTGGACAGATGTATTAAACAATCTATTGATATGCTGTGATCTCCAGCTATAAACAGCTGATGTAACATTTACATCTCATAGCGGTCGGCCTATCACCTCCTGCCTCCCCGGCGCACTCACCCTATAGTTGTCGGGAAAGACAATTTTCCGTGACAGCGCCTTGAGGTTCAAGGCCACCATGTAGTTCACCACATAGAATGTTGCCATGTCTCCCTCAAAGTGGAACTGAGAAGAACACACATACAGACACAATATTGGAGAGAGGCACAGTGTTGTCATCAATGGTGTAGCGTGGTGGGCATGGTCCCATTGATGGATGAGATTTCTCATGCACAGCCCCTACCGTTTGGAATACCCTCCCACTCCACATCTGACAAATCGACACCATCACTTTGTTATTCAAATACAAGATCAAAGCCTTTTCATTAATCTGGGCATACAGTGATGAATAGAAAATCACAGTTTGGACATTTGACCAATAGTTTAAACACAGGATAGTTAAACCCAGGATGGATTGTAAGCAGTCCAGCTTGAACACATCGCTTAATCTCTCGCGCGCATACCTGCAACGGAGTGAAGGGCGTGCAGCAGCCCTGCTGCAGGAACTGCAGAAGCCCCTCCTTGCCGTACTTCCTCCCAAAAGGAATCTGGGGACACAAGAAGCAGTGGCCAGGAGTGAACAATAAGATATATTTCCTTTTATATAGCATCATTCATGCTAAAAGCATCCCACAACGGACATTAATAATTTTTTGGACCAAATCCCACATACAGCCACTGCCAAAGCAAATGAAAACCCTACGAGCAAGCAAAATCAAGAATCAACAAACAAGTTAAGAAATGGCACCAAAACAAAGGCACAAACAACAAAAAAGTGATCCCAACAAAGGAATTAGTTCATGAGGTCATATCCCAGACCCACAATCCCAAATTTCCAACCAAGCCAGCAAGACCCCAAGCAATTTGTAAACCTGCACGTGTACGTGTGTCTGCGGGGAGTGCTGGCTCAGTGGTTTGCACACTGCCCTACAAACCCTGGCCACCCAAGTTCAATTCCCGCTCATGGCCAAAAAAAGTGGTTGTTGGCCTCACTTAGGTCGACTCAGCTTTAAATGAGTACCTGGTGTCGTGTGTAAACATGAGCACTGAGGTAACAACCACACTATACCCTGAGGTGCTATGCTGGCCTTAAAAGTTGCCCACGAACAGCACCTGCTCCAACAGTTTGCGAAAGGCTTTCCGAAGGATTGTCCTTGTTACCCCCCTTTGGATCTGCCCCTGTATTATTACAATGCTTTTTATTCAGGAGAGCTTCACTGAGTCTCAATACTCTTTTTGTGGAGGGTCCTTCCATGTTTTTTGCAGTGGGGGAGAGGGCAACATTGCTATGTGTCATCCCAATTGTGTAATTTGAATTCATTTTTTTTATTCCGACCATCACGCCAGCATATGACATCACTGGATAATTAAGGTCCACTGTAAAGCAGATAGCACGTAGTATGTTTACCAATAACACCACGGAGATAACCACCGACTGTGTCCACGTGTGTGCGGCCACTGCATTTACCGTGATCTGGTACCAAGTGGATGGTTCCTGGCTGACGTTGCGCGCCGGAGCACGGTACTCCGCCGACTCGGCCCGTGTCGTCACAGGTGGGACAACGCTCAGCCGCTGCCACCGATGGCCCTCGGGACCGGAGGTGGTGTGCGACGGCGCACCACTTGGACCCAGCCTGCTCCACACTCTGATTGGAACACAACGAGAGGGCGCGGTGGTGAACGAGGAGCCGAAGGCAGCCACGCGAGCGAAGCATGCGGTTCACTTAAACGGAGACCGTGTCAAGTTTGATTCATGTTAATGTAGGTAGTGAAGAGTCCTAAGCCACCGGGGAGGAGATTCATTGAACAGAATGTAATCCATACATCGGCGAGTGTAAACATATCTTGTAAATTTGACGACTTCGTTGGGTGGTAGAGGGTTAACGTCAAGCATTGGCACCACGTGGCCGAACACCAAAAACAAACGCGGATTCATTGTCCTGGCTATGCCAACCTACGCTTTAAGTTAGGCTGTGTCAAGGCTACATCCAGGGCTTTAACTTCTTTCTTACAAGTCGCTGGTAGACTACATCCCACCAACGTGTGGCATAGAGAAGAAACTCGTCAGTCAATAACACTGTGGCCTTAAAATAAGAAATGTATAATAGGCGACGTTTTGGGCAATGGCCCTACAAAGAAGGCTGTTGGGACAAAGTATTGTCAGCGAGATATTAAAATATAAACATTGCACAATGACAAGCACTACATCTGGCTATCTTTGGCTGCTAATGCTTACATTACCAGGTGATATCTTTTTTAAGCTGAGTCGACCTAGGAGAGACTCGGGACCGGTTCAATTATTGCTGGTCACTGATGTTAGCCATGGCTGGTAATAAACTCGGGTCAACCTGGTGTTGTTGTAGAGCAATGGGTCCCACTGCTCTACCACCCTGCACCCTGCTCGGCATGTACACATGCACACACACGCTCGTGTGCACTCGCAGCTCTACTCACGATGGCCGCTTGGAACTCGGCCCATCGTGGTTCTCATCCACCGGATGGGAGCGGCAGAGTGGGGAACGTGGGGAACGTTGTCGGCGTGGTCCACCTCTTCCTTGCTCCCCACCACCAATGCTGACAGTGCACATGCGGGACCCAATCGACTCCCCATCAACGGAGCATCGCACTCTCAGGGGGCTCCGGGACCTGTGTCGTGGGGCCGCAGGCTTGGTCGCTGTCCGCTTGTCAGGGTCTGCACATACAAGAGGGGGGTGTGGGGGTGCGGGGCACAAGAGTCTCAGTTTGGAGGTAAGAATGCGTGGATCAGGGGCACCCCAGTGGCTCGATGTTAACTACCTCGCCTGTGATAGAGGATATCGTGGGTTTGATCCCAACCCTGATGCCTGCATATTTGAAGTTTGCACGTTCTCCCCGTGGCCACGTGAATTGTTCTCCGGGTCCTCCGATTTTTCCCTCCACATGTAGAATCAATTTGCGTTTCGATTATTTGGCTGTTATACATTACCACACGCCGATAAGCCAATTCTTTGAGCTATCATTTGTGGCCAGGTCGAAAAAGAGCTTTATTGCTCAGTGGGCTTCAGTTTAGAATTTACACGAAGGAATTCATGGTGGCGCAGAGACGCAATTAACTGTGTGTGGGGGGGGGGGGAGAGTGAGAGAAGGGCTCGTGAAGATGGAAGGCGGCAGGATTGCAGCTGGGCAGGAGGAGGCAGGGAATTGGCTGAGGACTGGAGGGGAGAGATTTCGCAGGAAAGGAGGAACCGTTTGGAAGGTTTGAGAAAGATAATATATCAAGGGGGTGGTGCAGATGCGACCTCAGGTACGGGCACAGACCGCCTCGCCTCATATCTCTACTCCACATACTCTCCGAACTTTCCCGTCTCATCTCACTCTATTCCACACTCTCCTACCTCACCAAATTTCTATTCCATTCCACTCTCCTAACTCTCCCGTCTCTACTCCACACACTCTCCAAACTCTCCCATCTCATCTATCTCCTCCACACACTCTCTGAACTTTCCTGTTTCACCTCTCTACTCCACTCACCTCCAAAAACCACCGTCCGCATGCACAGATTGTGCTTGTGGTCCATCTCCATCGACCGCTGTCGCTTGGCAGCGCTCTCCTCCTCCTCCGGGTCACGACCTCCTCGCTTGCGGCGCCGACCCCCTGCGCAGCAGCACCCAGAGATGTACCACCACTGCGTCTCACTCTACCTATCACTTAGAGGTACCATCGCGTCTCCCTCTCTATCCATCACTTAGAGGTTCCACCACCGCCTCTTCCTATACCCATCAGTGAGAGGTACCACCACGTCTTCCTCTCCCCATCACTGAGAGGAGCCACCACCGCGTCTCCCTCTACCAATCACTGAGTGGTACCACCAAGTCTTCCTCTACCCATCACTGTGCCCCCCACACAGCTACCCCCCCCCCCCGTTCTCTCGCTTGTGCTATGGGGCCGTCCATAAATGACGTCAAGCGATTTTGGACGATTTTAGACCCCCCCCCCCCTCGTCACAAAAAGTCAGACCTCCCCTCAAATATGATGCAACAAAACTCTGCCCCCCCCCCCCCCAAATTATATTTCCATTTTGAAAATAAAACATGCTTTAATCGCTTTAAACTATTGTCATTGTAGTGCGTATTTAATGTGGCGCTGCACTCAGATGTTATAGGAGAAAACACGTATACAAAACTGAGGCTTTGGAAAGCTTAAATTTAGCATAAAATTCACTTGAAAATATTCAACGTCTAACTAAAACTGCAGATGTTCAGAATATATTGAAATTATCTTATAATCATAAAATATAAAAAGTAATTATAACTATTAAAAAAATACTTTAAACTTTGTGGTATAACAAAGCAAAATGTAGAGTACAATTATAACAATCAAATATTCATTCCACAGAATGAAAAACCCTGGTAGATACATTAGAATCAAAATGTTTCATAACAATCATTAAAACAAATTCAAAATGTAAGCTTCTCCATTCTCCCATGGAAAAGCAAAATGCTCCTTCATGGAATAAATAAAAGGAGACCTTAGTAAATTTAAATAATCAAATAGTTAATAATGAAAATTAATAAATAAAAATTTGTGTTATAACAATTCCATATTTATTTAAAGTGGCGCATTTTGATGTGACGTCACATTTCTCAAACCCACCCCACCCCCCCCGTCACACATCATCATAGTTTCATAGTTTATTTATTTGGTATAGCCCTGTGAGCCATTCGGCTCTTGAATCGGGTGCAACCTCAACAAACAAAAAACATGAACAAGAAAACATCTTAAAGTGATTATGTGACTGTGCAAACAGAAAATCCAGGAAAAAAACTATAAAAATATTCCTGAAATAGCACCGTACACCAACGCTGTGTGCAAAAATCCCAGTGGGATGCAAGTCAAATAACAACAACAACCACAAGACAACTAAGATTAAGGCCATCAGTCTAACTCCGTACTACAATAAACAAAAACATGGCCAAAAACAAAAAAAACGTTTTCGAAATCACCAAAATAAAAGCCATAAATGCAATGTAACAGTGATCATAGGGACTGTGACCGAATTTTTAACAATAAACTACATAAATAAATTATAACACCAAAATCTAGAGCCATATTTTAGGCCACTGAATAGCAGTGGCAGCTAGGGGTGTACAACTCTAGAGCAGTTTTGAGTGAAGATCTCATAGGTAGTGATTCAAGTTGAAGTTTATTGGCAATAGCATTCCAGACCCACATGCACATGTACAGTGCTGTCAATCCACTGCTCAATGAGGGGTGCCTCATGCCAGTTGGGTCCTGGGGCTTATCTGACCATACATCACCACTGTCTTCATTTCGGGTTGGTGAAGCTAGTGCGCAGAACTGATTCAGATACCACTCCCCACTGAGGTTAGCCACGGCTGGGAATAAAACTCAGGTCGACAGCTTGTTAGCAGTGTGCACCGGCTAAGCAGTGAACACCAGTCAACTGGACAAAGTATCATGCGTTATTCCGATCAGACACTTGCTACATAGTTTCATAATATTAGACAAGCAACTCCCATGACTGACAAGAGTGTAGTGGATTGACAACGAGCTAAATGAAAAACAGCTACTACTTAGGTTTTAGCAGTTGTTCTGTACAGCTCTCTGACATGTTTTGTGTTATACTGCATATTGTTTGGCATGTCTTGACGTTTCGCTCCACCTGCTTGGGATGTTCACATGGTAAAACCTGAAAACGCAGTGTAAAGCTATGAAATAGCCAACCTAGAGTTGATGAACGAATTAATATGCACGTGTGTAAGGGTGTCTCTGTGTCTGCACATGTGTACCTCCCTCCACAATTCTCCAGATAGTTCAGCAATTGGTGGGCCCAGCGTCGGGCCAAGCTAAGGCCTGAGGCTGTCTACACGCGCTGGGAGCAAGACATGGATCGTCACAAATGTCTGACCCCCCCCCCCCCCACTAGGTGCTAGACGTCATTTATGGACGGCCCGTGTTTATTTTACACGAGTGATGAGTTGGCCGTGTGTGTGGTGTGTAATAAAGTTTATCGTGTACATATTTTACTGGACATGTTAAACAAGAGCTTCATAAAATAATAACGTTTCATAGCTCATCGGAGGACAGCACTCCAGACAGTCTCGTCCCTTCACCTGATGAAGGCCGCTTGTGTTGTGGCCGAAACGTCGTGAGAATATTATTGTGTTATTTTATTTTATCAATTTATTATTTTATTCTCATTCCACGTGACTTTACCGAAAGAACCAAAGAAGATGAATCCTTGCAGTCACGAAAGCTTTAAATCGAAATTTAAGAGCTTCATAGCTCATCGGATTTTTCCAGGCTAAAAAAACTGATTCTGATTTATTGGTGAGCGCTACGGCAGGTTGACCACACACACACAAACCTTGTGAGTTGGTCTTCATCGTAGCGCTGTTGATGTCCTTCATGAAGATGTACATCTTTATAAAGAAATAAATCCCTACAAGACGCGATGTAAAAGCAGATTGAGCTCCGCCTCTTCGGAACCAGCGGCTTCTGTGGGGACGGTGGACTGCTGAGATTGACGTCACGTCCAACGTTATCTCGTGACGTCACTACCGGTCACGTGGGAGGCGCGCGTCTGTCACATGACCACGAGCTGCCTGGCCGGGATATCCAGGGCTGGTGGTCTCTAAACACGAACGCGTTCGTCAATCACTCTGCGGACTTAAATGGAAAATACATTACACATATAAGAGGCGAAGTTATCTTGCAGTAGGCCCTTATTTGATGAGTTATTTATTATTTATGTGGCATCACCAGGTAATATGTAGCGATATTTCTGGTGAAATCAGCCTCAAATGGGTGCCTAGTGCGGTGTCTAAACATCGCCATTGGGGAGACAAAGGCGGTCGGGCGTGGTGCTGGCCCCTTTGTACGTGCAGCCTTTTAATAGGTGCTCGCAAACAGCACTTGCCCCAAATGTAAAGGCTTTGTGTGTGTGGGGATCGGTAGTGTAGAAGGACAGGGAGAGATACAGAGTGTGTGAGAGAGGGACGGGGAGAGACAGACAGTGACAGAGTGACAGAGAGAGACAGAGTGTGTGAAAGTGCGAGAGATGGACAGGGAGAGATGCAGAGAGAGTTAGTTTTAGAGAGACAGTAAGTGATGTAGCAGAGAGTGCGATTGACAATGCGTGTGTGGGAAAAAGAGAGGGACAGAGAGTGTGCAATGTGATGGAGAGTGTCTGTTGTTGAGACAGAGCGTGAGACGGAGTGAATCATTGAGAGAGAATGAGAGAGGGACAGAGAGTGTGTGTTTGCGTGAGAGGGAGTGACACAGACACAGAGAAAAAGCGTGTGTGAGAGTTTGTGAGAGAAACAAATATGGGGAGCGGTAGTGTAGCGGTTAACGCGCTGCGCTACCTGGCGACCCAAGTCCCGATTCCCGCTCACGGACAACACCAGTGACGATAATCTGAACCGGTCCAGGACTTCCCCTAGGGCGACTCAGCCTAAAACGAGTACCTGGTGCGGTGTAAACATCGCCACTAGGGAGACAAAGGCGGTCGGGCGTAGTGCTGGCCACCCACTCCCTCGTGTGGCGTGTCGGCCTTCATGGGTGCTCACTAACAGCACTTCTCCCATTAATCTGTTAAGGCTATACGGGGGATCTATGTTTGTTGTTGAGAGAAACATGAATAGTGGGGAGCGATGGGGTGCAATGGTTAGTCCGCAGCGCTATAAACCCAGCAACACGAGTTCGATTCCCGCTAACACCAGTGACGATTATCTGAACCGATCTTGGGCCTCCCCAAGGTCGACTCAGCCTCAAATGAGTACCTGGTGTGGTAAGCATCGCAACTGCGGAGACAAAGGCGGTTTGCCATGGTGCTGGCCATCCAACACCTTGTGAACTCTTCCGGCCTTCATAGGTGCTCGCTACGAATCGATGATGCCTTACCATCAGCCCCACAAACACAAAGCACCTGCCTGGGTATTTTATTTAATAAAATGCTCCATACCTGGGTAGTGTGATTATGACTAGCTCCTGTTTTGGGAGCCCATGCCTCAATACGAATCACTCGAGCAGCAGTATATTTTCATTATCTGCGTAACGCTGTGTGGAAGGAACTTGGTCTATCACTTCAAAGCTCTGGGTTTTCTCCACCACAGTTGTCACTTCACTAAGCTTGCGAAATGTGGAGCCCTCGAATGGAACATCTGTGCCGGTTTTAAACATTCAGGCTAGCCTGCCTACAATCTATCCTGGGTTTAACCAGACGATTGTGTGAGCTCACAGATCCTTCAAAGATCTGGATGCATTCCCATCATCAGAGCCCCTCTGTCAAACGAGGGCTGAGTTGTCTGGGTCATATATCCTGCATGCACATCTACGGCATGCCGAATCAGCTTCTGTTTGACTAGTTGGGTCTACACAGGTGTGGCACAGGCTCGAAATGAGATGGACTGATGTGGCACAAGACGATTTGGAACTGATTTGACTTGTTGATGGCTTGTGCCAGCAGTGTCAAGATCGGCCCCTGCGGCGGAGGTTTTGATAGAAAGTCGCGGAACTTTTTATAAGATCCCTAATCTAAAGATTTGACCAAAAGTCACACAGGCACGCACATGTTATACTTTACACATTTTAAATCTTTATTCACCAGATTACTATTAAGCATACACATCGGTTTCCAAATGCTTTAGATATATTACGGATTGTTGTGGCAAATAGCATGTCGCTTCGTGTGAATCAGTTTTTAAAAAGAAGTTTAAATTTCATAAGAGCAGCTTTCAGTCTTTCACATTATGAAGGATCATTGCCATTTGCCACCCCAACTAGTAAACCATCTTACCCAATCAAATATGCCATGATTTTTGGAATACCACAAAAACAGTTAAAATGTTATATATTTTTAATATATTTCCATAAAGTATTTTCTTCATTACATTTTCCCATAGTTTTCTTACGCACACTATGACAATGCTTTTTATATCAGGCCATTTACACAGAGGCGTCTTAAGTAACTTTAATGTGACAAGCGAATTGCATCACAAACTTGTATTTTTTTGCAGCCTCCTTGTGCAAAACCAGTCTCTTTTTTACGTAGTTATTAAACCAAAGCTCACAAACTCATGGGCTGTGTTGACCAGGGAAGGTGAAGGTAAATCACCGATAACCTTGCCACGGACACACTCTTAGACAACCTCCATGAAGGACGTTCTCCCTGTGGAACGCATCATCTCGTCTGGATGCGCCGATCATTGCAGTGGTCCCCTAGAAGATATATAGATCGCCTCTGAGTACCCCTACTGCTCAACAGCCATTGCAATTAATGTATGAGAGACGCGAGTTGATGGCACAGGTCAAAATATAACAAATAAATGCATCGTATATAGTTTAGACAGCAATTAATTTTGCTGTCATGTATAATCAGGTTGGGTCAAATATTTTAGACAGTCCATCAATTGTCCATTGTGTCAATGTTGAAAGAATTAAGCAACATTGAAAAATAGAAAGTTCTGTATTCATTTCCTGCCAATGTCATCAATCACCCTTCCGCCTTGGTCCAGTGGTTTTTACATCATATGCATTTTTGCTCTGCCAGGCCCCATTACAGGTGTTGCAAAACCAAAATACCGTGTAAAAAAGAGTTGTCTGATTTGACCCAAAACCTTTGTTCATCAATTGACTTGCAAACCTTATTGCATTCTGGTGCAGTTAAAATATAGTATTCAGCGATATAAATGAACATTTTAACAACAATTTACAATGCGTTTATTTTTACATATTGATTGCCTGCATTAATTATTTTCATTTACAGTTCCCATCATTAATATCCATGATCTATAGTGTTATGTCGGTGCAGGATGGTATAATAGACTACTGCATGTTCTGGTGAATCCAGTCCAAGAATTTGGTGACCCTGCTGTAAACACCTGGCTGGTAAGCCCGTGCACAGCCATAGCCCCAGCTGGTGATTCCAGAGAGGTACCAGCGGCCGTTTGAGTCCTGGCAAACCAAGGGACCCCCAGAGTCTCCCTGCAACAGACACACGACACCAATGTTAGAAGATGACTGACGAACAAGGAGGCCTGATGGAGCGATGATTACAGTGATCCAGTATAAGCAATGACATGTCATGATACCAAAGAGGGGATGTCAGAAGGCCCGATAATTAGGTTTAAATGTTCAGTGCAAAGAGCAGTACAACTGAGGCCAGCTTGAAATGTTCAATGGGACTGGGATCTTGAATGAGGACATTTTTGTTGAAGGTCCAGTTGATGTTGGCCCACCCATGCTCCTTCCAGTCAATTGGCACCAAAATGTGTTCATGAATTGACTGGAGAAGTTTGCTTTCCAAGATCCCCCTGGTGGAACATAATTGGGCCCATAGTCGTTATGTGCTCCAGATGGTTTTTACGCAAGAGAGTTGCATCTTGTTGGTTGTTATCGCAGCTCACCTGTCAGGTGTCCACCCCTCCTTCGAGGTACCCTGCACACAGCATCCTGTTGGTGATTAGAGATGGGCTATAGGCCTGCGGCCCTGGGGTGACGCACGTCTTCAAGATCTCTACTGAAGCCTCCTGAAGCTGGTCGGGTGTGTAGCCTGTTCAGTACAAGAATTCGTGTTGGAAACCGTGTTTCAGTTTTAGTTATTTATTTATTTTGGTATAGCCCTGTGAGCCATTCGGCTCTTGAATCGGGTGCAACCACAACAAAAAAAAACGAACAAGAAAACATCTTAAAGTGAAGTACTATATTTCATCAAGACTTAGATCGTGGTACATTTAAATGTTAACAACATATCACCTGCATATCAGCTTAATGCCTGTTACATATAGTCCTCGAGCACCAGAGAGCTCTGCTACCCAACTGCCATCATTATTCCAATGGATTTTTACAAAAAAATGTTTCTTAACAAAGATTTGGGCCTCCATTAAATCAAAGGATTTGTTCAGTAGAAGATATGTGTATATTATATTTATTTTCATTATACAAACATTCACCCGAAATAACATGAATGTTAAACTATCAATTATGTTTAACTTGTGCTGTCGGAAAATAACATTGCACCGATTTATACATTATAATCACGATACATGCCTTGAATCGTGGGTATATCAATGGATTTTTTGAATATTTGTATATGCTGTACATTAGAGGTGCTACATTTAACCCAACGTAAACAACTCAAGGGTTGTAATCCTGAGTTTAAACAGAAGGGAACTGATTTCTATGAGAAGATCGATTTTATTAGAATGTTAATCAGTTCGTGTGGAGGCTCAAAATATGACAATACTGTGGTTGCTTTGTTCTTACACCATAGACACTGAGATATGGATACTAAATAATCTCTCAAACTATGCTCTATTTAGTGGTCAAAGTATCTTCTGAAATCACGTGTTTTCCCAGGTTTGGAATATTTCACCTATGGACTTACCACCTTCAAAAAGTTTTCCCCAACCAGAAATGAAGCATGATTTCCCTGGGTAGGGAAACTTCTGAAAGCGAGGTGGGAGGCAAACTGGCTGTATGTAATCGATGAAGGAAACAAGTTCTGACAGCTCCATAAGAGCAATGTCATAGTCATGGCTGCTTCCGTTGTAGCGCTCGTGGATGAGGATTCTGTTGACGCTTCTGGCCACGACAGTTGAAGCACTGAGATCGTTCTGAGAGTGCAGGCCCAGGTATACCGTCCAGGTGTTTGGGTTGTTACTAGGGGGGTAAATACACAGCCACCACATTCAGCATCAAATAATATAGGGCATTATGTTTTTTTTTTTACCAAGGTAAGCCTCATTGAGTCTCAGGACTTTTTCAGGAGGGTCCTGCCAAGTTATTTCGGTAGGGGTGATGACTGCTGCTCTGTATAATCTCAACTGAGTAATTTGTGTGGGTCAATTTTACAAGTAAGCAAATTTGGACTGTGGCGCCGGCACGCATCACGATTGCAAGTGCACTACGAAAAATCATACCTGAATGTGAAAAAAATCTGAGACGCTTAATCCCTATTCCACTTATATTCATAACTCTTTCTGCAATAAAATTCTACAAAAAATATCTTCTAATGGTGTTGTGATTCATTGTGTGAGTGGGAGCAGCGGTGGTTCATTGGTTAGCACACTGCACTTATGAACCTGTTGACCCACGTTTTAATTCCCCAAGCTTGATTCCCAACCACAGATAAAGTTATTCGTGACCAGTGTGGTGAGGTATGGTCGAACAACACCCCATGACCAACACGATGTGCCAAGGCCTTCATCCCAAAAGCGGTCTGACAAAGGGCTGCAAGTTGTGATTATCAAACTTGTCTGCTGTGTGTGTAACATTTAACACAATGCATCCTTTTAAAGAATGACAAATAAAAATAGGGTTTACCCTTTCTGGCAATAAAACAGGTGTTAAGATATTCTTGGTGCTTTCTACGTGACTTTACCGAAAGAACCAAGAATATGAATCCCTGCAGTCACGAAAGCTTTAAATTAAAATTTAAGGTGTTAAGATGTTCAAACACGTTTAGCAAGGAATCAAGCTTGTATTAACCACACGTACTTGTGGTGAACATGCAAATAAACTTGCTCTGATAATAATATATGCATTGTCTTTGGCCTACACCAGAGACGGCCTTCTTTAGCACCTAGTTTCACCAGTGACAGACCAGAGAACGTCAAAAGGCAAACAGTACAAGGACAATGCACGTATCAGAGCATGTATAGCTCGGAGTAAAGTGTTCACAAGACATGTGAAGCAACAGAAACGCTCACCTCTGGAAGCAATGAGCAGCACTCACAACCCAGCGGTCACTGAAGAGGAAGCCCCCACAGGTCAGTCTGTTCAAGTTGTGCAGGCTCTCTTGCCAGGGCCATTCTCAGAGCCTTGCTTTGTAGCCTCCCACGATCCGGCTCTTCACTCTGCGTTCTGCTACGGGGATCCAGCCACATTCTGAAAAACGACAAAACACAATTACTTCTATACAGGTTTTTTTTAGTTAGATCGCGTAAATATAGAAATGTCTAGTCAAACCCGCCATAATTAGTAAGAGATGTCACATAAACAGAACATGCCGATTCATCACTAGTACAGCACACCGGTGTGTTGGAGAGACAAGCCACAACATTTACAATCTGAGTACGACGTTTTGCTAGTAAATCTTGACTTAAAGTTTTCGTGACTGCAGGAATTCAAATTCTTTGGGTCTTTAGGTAAAGTCACGTAGATGGTTATTTTCTTTGAACCATCTACGTGACTTTACCGAAAGACCCAAAGAATATGTTTTGCTAGTAATCACAACTAGCTTCATCAGGTGACAGCCAGATTTGTGGAGAAGTCCACCTGTTTCGTTCCTTATATAGAGGCGTAGATGTGATGACAACACTTGTGCACTCTTCTTGTCCAAGGTGTGGGGGGAGGATTAATGAATCAACGTACATTATGCGTGCGCATTATGCGAGCCCATTGATCTGGTACTTCCTGTCCATTGCTTGTACTAAAATAGCCGTACCAGAGACAGCCTTCTTTAGGGCCTAGTCTCACCAGTGTCAGAGCAGAGAACGTCAATCATTGTTTTCCATCTTCATAGATTCATCTATCATTGTAATATTTATCAACCATGGTCTATTAATTTCTAGATGAAGATGTCTCTAATACACAAGGATTTACGCTAGGCACTATATTTGGCAAAACAATAGTTCGTGAAATCACGTTTTGAACTGACAATTACCGTCATAAAATAATAATTTACCCATTTTTGTATTACGGAATTTGTACAAGAAGCGCATGAACGAAAGGATGGTGAGTTCATAAACCGGTAAATTAAGAATTAATAAATACCTCTGCTGCAGGGGTCGGGAACCTTTTTGACTAAGAGAGCCATGAAAGCAAAAAATTTGGAAATTTATTTCAGTGAGAGCCATATAATATATTTTAAAAGTGAATTCAACTAAATGTCAGTATAATAAGCCTCTGAATTTATTCTTTTAAATAATGTTGTTATAACACTCACCATTAATGCGACTTCTGGTGCTGCATGGATTTGCTGATGTCTTTGTAGTCGGGTTGGTACTTGGTGAGGTTAAGCTTCATGCAAGCGTTGAGGCTTTCATCCGTTAAACGTGATCGTAGGTTGGACTTGATGTTTTTAAGATGTGAGAATGACTGCTCACATGCATACGTATATCCAAACATGGTCAATACAGCAATACTCACACGCTGCAGTGTGTGGTATGTGACAGGAAGCGCGTTCCAAGTTTTGAGAATCAGCTGGTCTTCGGGTTGGAGTTTTTTCATTTCTGTCCACATGTGCTTGCTCGCCAACTCCGCTTTCTGTCGTGTGATTCTTTCCAAATCTTCATTCAGTGACTTGAACTTATTCACCCACATGTCTGAGGCCTTCAGGTCAGCCACTTCTGCTTCAAAATCTCTGACGGAGACACCAGGGATGTAATTCAGGTCGGCTGTGTTCAGTGAACACTCGTTTGGATGGGTGATGAACTTAAAAAGACGAGTGTGCTCACGAAATTCTCCAAAGCGTGCTTTGAAGGACTGTAGGAGACTGGATGTGCAGCCAGCTAGCTGGTGGAGATCAAGGTTTTGAATGGGCTCACTTGCTGTGCATGCATCTTTAAATTGGCTCAGTTTTTCAAAATGTAGTAAACGACCTGTTTCAAGATCCGTGATGAAAAGCTCCAGCTTGTTTTCAAAAGCAAATACAGCTTGTTGAAGGGATAACACTGTATTTCCAATGCCTTGCATTTTCACGTTGAGCTGGTTCAGATGTTCAGTCAGATCTACGAGATAGTAAAACTTGAGGAGCCACTCGGTGTCGGCTAGCTCAGGATGCCCGACGCCTTTCATTTCAAGGAAAGTCCGGATTTCGTTCAGGCAAGCCGCAAAACGGCTAAGCACCTTCCCTCTTGACAACCAACGCACATTGCTGTGCAAAAGCAGACCAGGATAGTTATTTACAACTTCATCCAGCAGTGTTTTAAACTGGCGATCATTTAAGGCTCGGGCAACAATAAAGTTGATCACACGAATGACCAGCGACATCACTTCGCCAAACTGCCTGTCACACATCTGAGCACAAAGTGCCTCCTGGTGTATAATGCAATGGAAACTTAGGATGGGTCTATTTTCATGTTCACGGAGAAGCGCCACAAATCCTTTGTTTTTCCCCACCATACACGGAGCACCATCAGTACACACTGAGAGAAGTTTATCCATAAGTAGACTTTTTTCTTGAGCAAACTCCATGAAAGACTTGAATAAATCCTCACCTCTTGTGGACCCTTTTAATGGCAGAACAGCAAGACTTTCTTCGCGCAGTGTGTCACCAACAGCATATCTTGCAATCACGCTGAACTGCGACAAATGGCTCACGTCTGTTGACTCATCCAAAGCCAGAGAAAAGAACGGCGCTGCATTTATGTCCTTCACTTGCGTTTCCTCCACTTTGTTTGCCATCACGATGGTACGATCATGAACAGTTCTTGCCGACAGAGGCATGTCTTGTATCCGTTTGATTATCTTGTCTTTGTTCGGAAGATCATCAAAAAGTTCATTGGCTACATCCAGCATGAACGTTTTAGCATACTCGCCATCTGTGAATGGTTTTCCGTTCCTCACTATTGCTAAAGAACCAGCAAAGCTAGCCGAATTATAGTCACCTTGCCGGGTCCATACGCGGAGTTGCTGCTGGCTAGCTTGCACCCTGCTCAGAAGCTCTTGGCACGCTTTCTTTCTGCTGTCTCCCGCAGGGTATTTTGATGCAAAGGTAGCGTGGCGCGTGTCGAAGTGCCGCTTTACATTCGACCGTTTCAACGATGTAATTTTGTCATTGCAAATTAGACACACCGCAGAACCCGCTCTCTCCACAAAGGCGAATTCTTCGGTCCATTCGTCCTGAAATGTACGATACTCGTCGTCTTTTTTTCTTTTCGCCATCTTCTTCGTCGAAGGGTTAGCTTTGAGCTAATGACCGAGCAGACGCAGTCTCAGACTGATTCAAAAGGGGGCGTTTACCTGTTTTACCCAGCAACGGCAAACGTAGGCCAGTATCATCCAATTAAAATAATGGACAATTGCTCCTGCAGCCCTGAACAGGACATGCGCAGTGAAAAATCGATGGATGGATTAAAACAAGTGAGAATATTTTGTTTAATCTGCGAGCCATATGCAATTATCAAAAGAGCCACATCTGGCTCGCGAGCCATAGGTTCCCGACCCCTGCTCTGCTGGCTGGTATTGGGTCAACTTTGTAGAACTCCAAACTGAAACCATATTCTGAAACAGGAAATGAGAAAACATTTTGTGTGAATATCGTGTACAGTACAAAACCTAACACAGTTATAACCGAGTCAGATGTCTTAGCAAGCAGCAACAACATCGCGTACAGTACAAAAACAGTTATAACCGAGTTTAACACGTAGGCTTTTGCGACCAATATCCATAAGAGGTGTTTTGGGTTAGATCACGTAAATATATAAATGTGTCGTTAAAACCCGCCACCACCCAACACAGCCAACTAGTAAGGGTTGTCACGTAAACAGAACATGCCAATTCGTCACGAGAACAGCACAGCGGTGTGTTGGAGAGCCAAGCCACAATATTTACAATCTGAGTATGACGTTTCGCTAGCTTCATCAGGCGACAGCCAGATTTGTGGAGAAGTCTAAATGTTTTGTTCCTTATGTAGAGGCGTAGATGTGGTGATCACACTTATGCGCTCTTGCGCAAAGTGGGGGGGGGGGGCGGGAGAATTATGAGTCAACGTACATCATGCATGTGCATTATGAGAGCCCTTTCATCTTGTCCTTCCTGTCCATTCTGTGTATTAAAATAGCTGTACCAACGATAATCCCTATTGAAATATGGTGCCCTTTACAGGCATGCATTTAAATTAAGTATTATTTGATTATTCTCTTCCACGCAGCACTAAGGAGGTAGCTATCTGAACGGTTACAATTATTTATAATTCTTTCAATTTCGAAAGATTATCTAATTAGTTTTGGCCAGTAGTAGCTGATTTTGCAAAGAAGTTCAACATTTTCAAAATCAATTGAGTGTCCTTGTTGGCACGCGTATTCTGCTACTGCTGACAGTTGTATTTGGGATTACTTAATATTTCTCTGATGTTCTTTTCATCTCGTGCTGATCATTCGTCCTGTTTGCCCAACATAACATTTGCCAGGTATTTAACGCATTAGGGCAACTGACAGTTGTTGTATCTATAGGCCTTTTCCAAAATTGATATTAATAATACTTGCCGGTATTTTTTATGAATAAATAAATAACACCCACTACGACAAAGACCAGCAAACAGCAGCTGGAGATTGTAAAAAGGCCATTTTACATAAATAAATAATAAACTCCGGGGCAAAGGGAGGTTAGCGACTATCTGAAAAATCTCCAGATTGCCAAAGGACAATTCACCTATTTGATGTAACACAGCCGCCCGGGGTCACCAAAAGGGAAGGGGGAATTCCAGGCTTCAGGGACCCCCCCCCCCCCCTTCGTCAGCCCGCTAAGTTGTGATGCCACGCGCACAAGCGAGTTTAAAAAATTGTCCTCTTCTTTGCTATTAAAACAACGGTTAAAGTTCTGAACTCAACTACAAGGATAAGCTAATATTATCAATCCTCACACTCACTCCATTTAAAAACCAGGCCACAATCTACATCAGTGAATCATTACCCATTTATTAATTCGATACTAAATGACCGAAGCCTCAAGAATAGTTTTGGCAGTCAGAGTTATTTCTAAATCAAAACAAATTCTCTAACCTCAGGACATCAGGAATAAAATAGAATAAATAACTCATACATAATAGCCCGGACCCTCGGATACAGGCGAGGAGCAAAAGTTAATACCATGTTAAATCACAAATCTTGGGGACAGAAACAGATAATATTGATGCAATGTTACATCAAGGGTAATCGAGATGGAATCAGGCGGAATGGGACGGGCTTACACAGCCAAGATAGACTGTGTTCCATATGAAGGAGCCTCCCGGCCGCCTTTGTCTTCCCGCGGGAGAGCAGGAATTTAACACCAGAGCGAGGGAAATTTATTATCGCGGGGGCCATCTGTACACACTGCGCTGGACTTAATGATACACACACGGACTACACCCCCCCCACCACAACGCAGACTGGGCATCTGTTTTTTTTTCTCTCTGGCAAGAGACACGGAGAGAGGAGAGAGAATTTCACATTTAAGCTCGGTAAGGGACAGCGAGACGGCAGATCGGAAGAGGACATCAAGCCAGCTCCGAGGCATGGCCTCGAGACATTAGCAGTGGGTGCTGTGTCCCGCAGAGAAGAGGGGCGAGGTGATGTTAGGTGCTGAGTTCGGCATGGACCAATAGAGTATCGCTGAAAGTTATTCTACATTCATCCTGATGTTTTGAGTCGCTTGCAGAATCGAGGATTGCGATAAGCTGTATCGTACTAAGCTATCAGAGTTGTGTAAGAGGTGTGCAAATACAATTTTCAAGTTTTGAGCGTGAGCGACAATAGCTCTCGACAGTTCAACAAGGCACAGCTCGGCGAGCGCCAGAAGAGGGCGGCGAGCGGCCGGCTCCAAGGGGCCCCGCGATCAACTGAGGATGGCGAGGCTCGCCGAGTAGCGATGTATCAACGAGCGTGAGTTCAGAGCTGAAAGACGAAGTATCGCTCAAAGACTTTTATTTCTACATCGAATGCCAGCTCCCAGCTGCAGCGCAACCAGCCGCCCGTGAGCAAGAGTGCCAGCGAACCAGCGGCGAGCGTGATCGTGCGCATCTCCACGGAGAGAGCGCGTGCGGCGCAGCTCATCATCCAGCGGCGGAAAGAGCCCGACCAGCCGCCCGTGAGCAAAAGAGTCAGCGACCAGCAGATCAGCTCAGCATCGGCCAGCGGAAGAAGACGGCGACCAACCTGAAGACCAGCCAACCAACGACGCAGAAGAAGACTCTACAACTCGCCCAGAATGGCGAGACTCGCTGTTAGCGACATGCTACGCCGTGCGAATGCAGCACCATTAGAAGAAGTGTCGCTCGAAAAGCATTCCGCTCTGAACCTCGACTCTCAAGGGTCACTGCAGTGATAGCTAAGCTGACGAGAATCCCAGCATCAGCCACCAGAGGGCGGTCATCGCCAGAGAGAGCGCCACCAAGCGACGCCAACGGCGAGCAACTTCGCCAACAGCAACAGACGAGCTGCGGGCGCCGTCTGCCGACGGATCATCGCGCCTACAGCGCACCGTGTCAACTCGTCCACCTGCTGCGGGGCCGAACTCTGGCCGACCGCGTGAAAGAAGAAAACCCCGCTGTTCGTATGATATGCACTCTGCCCCACACTGCCACCACACCACCTGGCGTCTTCTTGACGCAAAGAATTGATTCCGAACACTGGTCCACTCAACCCAATTCATATCACTCAACACACACACGAACCATTAAGAAGGCTAATCGTCAAGTACGTGAACCATCAGTGGCCGCGAAGGCGTCGCGGCTCACCGAGTGATGAGAATACGTCGTTTTAAGTACATTAATTTTTTTATTTGTACTTCCAATCGCTTAAATAACCAATAGATTCATCAATATAAATTAAGCCTTTGAAACCTTCGCCACTAAACTCTACGCTCGCGGGGAAATGAGTGTGTAAACCGGTTTCCTTATCAGACAATCTTGTCCACAAATTAATTAAAGTTCGGCCCAAGTTAAGGATCTCGTGGGAGAGCACGCACACCATCGCACGCCCTTACTCTAAGCCATTTCTTTAATTATATAATCTTGCTGATGAATCTATTGACGTATATTTGTGCCTTAGAGAATAATAATTGTTTTGACTGCCTTTTCGCATGAATATCGTCGGATGAACTTTTAAGGACTTTTTATTCGTATTTTCCGTATGCTCGTGGTACTCAGAGGAAATAATCAATGGTTCTGTTACCCAATTAACAACGTGATTATTGAGGGTTGAAAAGATGGATCAATGAATGAACATCGCCTGTAGTACTGTGCTGACAATTTCAAGTACAAGAATTTGCATATTAGAGTGTTAAGGTTTTTGTTTAGAATAGAGCACATGCATGTTTTAACGACTCTCTCTATCACCAATTAAGCTCGCGTTACGCGGTGGAATTAATCATATGTGCAGTTGCCAAAGTGATACAACGAAATCGTTGATGTTTACTGTGTTGATGCTGTGTTGAAAATTCCAAGCTTGAGAGTTCGCATGTAAAGTTAAGGTTTCGTTTAGAATAAAATTGATCAACGCAGAAGTGGTTGCGTGTTTCTTTCCTGATTTCATGCGTAGCAATCTTATTTATAAGAACTGTATTCTGTGTTGCGATCTGAATTTGGAGACCTGACATTAACACACTAATACATACTTCGTAAATGTTAAAGCAAGAATAATTGTATTACCGAGCGTTAATACGAACCTACAGTGAGGGAAACAAGTATTTGATCCCCTGCTGATTTTGTATGTTTGCCCACTGACAAAGACATGATCTGTCTATAATTTTAATGGTAGGTTTGTTTGAACAGTGAGAGACAGAATAAAAACAAGAAAATCCAGAAAAACGCATGTCAAAAATGTTATAAATTGATTTGCATTTTAATGACGGAAATAAGTATTTGACCCCCTCTCAATCAGAAAGATTTCTGGCTCCCAGGTGTCTTTTATACAGGTAACAAGCTGAGATTAGGAGCACACTCTTAAAGGGAGTGCTCCTAAAGTGCTCCTCTTAAAGGGAGTGCTCCTAATCTCAGCTTGTTACCTGTATAAAAGACACCTGTCCACAGAAGCAATCAATCAATCAGATTCTAAACTCTCCTCCATGGCCAAGACAAAAAAGAGCTCTCCAAGGATGTCAGGGACAAGATTGTAGACCTACACAAGGCTGGAATGGGCTACAAGACCATTGCCAAGCAGCTTGGTGAGAAGGTGACAACAGTTGGTGCGATTATTCGCAAATGGAAGAAACACAAAAGATCTGTCAATCTCCCTCGGCCTGGGGCTCCATGCAAGATCTTACCTCGTGGAGTTGCAATGATCATGAGAACGGTGAGGAATCAGCCCAGAACTACACGTGAGGATCTTGTCAATGATCTCAAGGCAGCTGGGACCATAGTCACCAAGAAAACAATTGGTAACACACTACGCCGTGAAGGACTGAAATCCTGCAGCGCCCGCAAGGTCCCCCTGCTCAAGGGACAACTGGGTGAAAGTGTTGTGGTTAGATGAGACCAAAATGGAGCTCTTTGGCATCAACTTAACTCGTCGTGATTTAAAGCTTTCGTGACTGCAGTAATTCATATTCTTAGTTTTTTCGGTAAAGTCACGTTGAAGGGAAACAACAAAATAATAAAATATATATAAAGCAATAAAAAATTCTCACGACGTTTCGACCATAACTCAAACGGTCGTCTTCAGGTGTGTTGGTTTGCATAAATTAATTTGTAAACGGCGCATTTATTTATTTATAAAAACGTTAGCGCCACGCGCAACGATTTGGCAGTTTATTTAGGACTAGTCCATCTATATTCTGAAAAGGGGAGGGGGGAGACGAAATTTTTTATAATGTATGCTGTCTGAAAGCCACTGTAAGCATGAACAATCAATTAAAACCTGAAATGGTTTATCAAATCTTTCCAATGATTGCTAAGATAGAATCCATCTTCTCGGTTGAAATTGTCTCTGTGCTTGTATATGTGGATAGCCTCATGAACGAATCTCTCACAGTAGCCAGATGGCTTACAAAGAACCTCTGTCTTGGAAAATTCAATGGCATGTGAGCCTACTGAATTAGAACAATGATCTGCCACGGCCGAGGTGTTGGTCCTACCGTGTTTAAGGTCTGCTTTGTGTTCACAAATGCGGTCCGAGACATGGCGTTTGGTTTCTCCAATGTAACTACTACCACAGAGGCAACTTAGTTTGTAGACACCAGGGTATTGTGTTGTCCGGAATCACATCTTTTACAGACGGAACCAGATCACGGATTTTATGTAATGTGTTGAAACGGACCTGGATCTTGTGTTTATTCAAGATTTTGGAGATCTTTTTTGTGATCCCCGCAATGTAGGGTAAAGTGATGGTTTTGAAAGGCTCCTCAAGAGGGTTCTTCTTCATGGTTTGAGTGATAGCTTTGCGGATTGTATAGTCGGAGTAACCATTAGCCCTAAGAGCTTGGTGTACGTGCTTGAGTTCACTGCTTATGTGTTCCTGGTCGGATATGCATTGGGCTCTATGATACAGAGTCTTGATGAGAGAATTCTTCTGTGATGGATGGTGGTGGGAATCCGGTTTCAGATAAGCATCCGTATGGGTAGCTTTCCTGTAGACAGAGTGGCTCATTGAACCATCAGGTCTCTTTTTAATTAGGACATCCAAAAAAGGTATCTTGCCATCTATTTCGACTTCCATGGTAAATCTGATGGCTGGGTGTATGGAATTGATGTGGTCGAAGAATTGGTCTAGAGCAGGCCGGCCATGTGGCCAGATGACAAAAGTGTCATCCACGTACCTCTTCCATAAGGTTGGGCGCAGAGTGGCAGTCTGGATGGCGTCAGTCTCAAATTTCTCCACGAAAATGTTAGCTATAACTGGAGAAAGGGGGGAGCCCATTGGGGTGCCCTCAGTTTGTTTGTAGAAAGTTCCATTCCAAGTGAAGTATGTATTGGTTAAACAGTGTCTCACCAGGGGGGGTACCTCAGTGTTTAGTCCTTGATGAACCAAGTCTTCAATGGTTGCAATGGTGTCAGGTACAGGAACCTTGGTGAATAAGGAAACTACATCAAAACTGACAAGCAGGTCGTCTGGGGACAGGGAAATACCCTTGATTGTCGATACCAGGTGAGTAGAATTTTGTACCGCAAAGGTGGTCTTTCCAGTGAAAGGACGCAGGATTTCAGACAAAAAACGAGCTAGTTTGTAGGTGGGGGAGCCGATAGTAGAGATTATGGGACGAAGGGGTGTATCTACTTTATGTATTTTTGGTAAGCCGTATAATCTTGGTGGCCTGGCAGCAGAAGGTTTCAACGAAAACTGTTTAAATTGATCAATTAATGCGGTTGAATCAGAAATTATTTTGTTGGTTTGTGTGACGAGGCTGTTGGTGGGATCTCTTTTTATTTTTGTATAACTACCATCGTCGAGTAATTCTTTAATTTTGTTGTTGTATTCTATTTTATCCATGATGACAGTAGCATTGCCTTTGTCAGCTGAGAGGACTACAATATCATTCCTCTTTTTTTAATTTATATAATTCAAAGCGCTCATCTTTGCTGCGGTTGCTAGCTGGCATCTTAGCGTTTTTGAGGGTTGCAGCGATTTCAGATCTTGCTACGTCTGCAGCGATGTGACCCAGGCCCCTGAGAGCAACGTCTACTTGGGCAATTATATCATTAACTGGCATGTGTTTAGGTGTGACTGCAAAGTTTAGACCTTTAGCTAAAACGGATTTCAGACCATCGGAAATAGAACTGTTACTGCGATTAATTACGACTTTGTTAACGTCTAACTTTTTGGTGTGTGGGTCCGGTCTTTTGTTGAAGAGGAGGTTAAATTTGGAAATCAGGTTTTCCTTACATTTGGTCGACATAGTAGCAGCTGAAGAGGCAGTCATATTGTCTACATGTTCCCAATCCGATGTGGACATTGTTGCCGTCAATGATAAGTGTGATTTGTAGAGTGTCTTGTCTAACTGATCTAGTTCGGTGCGTATAAGTCTGATTTTTTCTGAGATAAGAGCTAAGCTAGTTTTTAAAAGAATTCGTTTCGCATTAGAAGAAGTTACAGCAGCAGAGGTCAGTGTAAATGCGATTGGTATTACCCCAGAGTCGCGGCATCTCTTCAGGAAGGTGAAAGACTCGATCAGCTGAGCTTTCTTATCCCGGAGTTTGTTGAAGGATCTTAAAGTTATGTAAAAACCCTCCCCGTAGAGGCGAGTAAATTTTGATTTAAAGCTTTCGGGACAGCAGTAATTCATATTCTTAGTTTTTTCGGTAAAGTCACGTTGAAGGGAAACAACAAAATAATAAAATATATATAAAACAATAAATTTCGTCTCCCCCCTCCTCTTTTCAGAATATAGATGGACTAGTCCTAAATAAACTGCCAAATCGTTGCGCTAACGTTTTTATAAATAAATAAATGCGCCGTTTACAAATACATTTATGCAAACCAACACACCTGAAGACGACCGTTTGAGTTATGGTCGAAACGTCGTGAGAATTTTTTATTGTTTTATATATATTTTATTATTTTGATGTTTCCCTTCAACGTGACTTTACCGAAAAAAATAAGAATATTAACTCGTCGTGTTTGGGGGAGGAGGAATGCTGCCTATGACCCCAAGAACACCATCCCCACCGTCAAACATGGAGGTGGAAACATTATGCTTTGGGGGTGTTTTTCTGCTAAGGGGACAGGACAACTTCACCGCATCAAAGGGACGATAGACGGGGCCATGTACCGTCAAATCTTGGGTGAGAACCTCCTTCCCTCAGCCAGGGCATTGAAAATGGGTCGTGGATGAGTATTCCAGCATAACAATGACCCAAAACACACGGCCAAGGCAACAAAGGAGTGACTCAAGAAGAAGCACATTAAGGTCCTGGAGTGGCCTAGCTAGTCTCCAGACCTTAATCCCATAGAAAATCTGTGGAGGGAGCTAAAGGTTCGAGTTGCCAACCTTCAGCCTCGAAACCTTAATGACTTGGAGAAGATCTGCAAGGAGGAGTGGGACAAAATCCCTCCTGGTGGCCAACTACAAGAAACGTCTGACCTCTGTGATTGCCAACAAGGGTTTTGCCAACAAGTACTATGTCATGTTTTGCAGAGGGGTCAAATACTAATTTCCCTAATTAAAATGCAAATCAATTTATAACATTTTTGACATGCGTTTTTCTGGATTTTGTTGTTGTTATTCTGTCTCTCACTGTTCAAATAAACCTACCATTAAAAATATAGACAGATCATGTCTTTGTCAGTGGGCAAACATACAAAATCAGCAGGGGATCAAATACTTGTTTCCCTCACTGTAGGTTCGTATTAACGCTCGGTAATACAATTATTCTCGCTTTAACATTTACTGAGTATGTATTAGTGTGTTTACGTCAGGTCTCCAAATTCAGATCGCAGCACAGAATACAGTTCTTATAAATAAGATTGTTACGCATGAAATCAGGAAAGAAACACGCAACCACTTCTGCGTTGATCAATTTTATTCTAAACGAAACCTTAACTTTACATGCGAACTCTCAAGCTTGGAATTTTCAACACAGCATCAACACAGTAAACATCAACGATTGCGTTGTATCACTTTGGCAACTGCACATATGATTAATTCCACCGCGTAACGTGAGCTTAATTGGTGATAGAGAGAGTCGTTAAAACATGCATGTGCTCTATTCTCAACAAAAACCTTAACACTCTAATATGCAAATTCTTGTACTTTAAATTGTCAGCACAGTACTACAGGCGATGTTCATTCATTGATCCATCTTTTCAACCCTCAATAATCACGTTGTAATTGGGTAACAGAACAATTGATTATTTCCTCTGAGTACCACGAGCATACGGAAAATACGAATAAAAAGTCCTTAAAAGTTCATCCGACGATATTCATGCGAAAAGGCAGTCAAAACAATTATTATTCTCTAAGGCACAAATATACGTAAATAGATTCATTGGCAAGATTATATAATTAAAGAAATGGCTTAGAGTAAGGGCGTGCGATGGTGTGCGTGTTCTCCCACGAGATCCTTAACTTGGGCCAAACTTTAATTAATTTGTGGACAAGATTGTCTGATAAGGAAACCGGTTTACACACTCATTTCCCCGTGAGCGTAGAGTTTCGTGGCGAAGGTTTCAAAGGCTTAATTTATATTGATGAATCTATTGGTAATTTATGCGATTGGAAGTACAAATTACAAAAAAAAATAATGTACTTAAAACGACGTATTCTCATCACTCGGTGAGCCGCGATGCCTTCGTTGCCACTGATGGTTCACGTACTTGACGATTAGGCTTCTTAATGGTTCGTGTGTGTGTTGAGTGATATGAATTGGGTTGAGTGGACCAGTGTTCGGAATCAATTCTTTGCGTCAAGAAGACGTCAGGTGGTGTGGTGGCAGTGTGGGGCAGAGTGCATATCATACGAACAGCGGGGTTTTTTTCTTTCACGCGGTCGGCCAGAGTTCGGCCCCGCAGCAGGTGGACGAGTTGACACGGTGCGCTGTAGGCGCGATGACCTGTCGGCAGACGGCGCCCGCAGCTCGTCTGTTGCTGTTGGCGAAGGTGCTCGCCGTTGGCGTCGCTTGGTGGCGCTCTCTCTGGCGATGAGCACCCTGTGGTGGCTGATGCTGGGATTCTCGTCAGCTTAGCTATCACTGCAGTGACCTTTGAGTGTCAAGGTTCAGAGCGGAATGCTTTTCGAGCGATACTTCTTCTGATGGTGCTGCATTCGCACGGCGTAGCATGTCGCTAAACAGCGAGTCTCGCCATTCTGGGCGAGTTGTAGAGTCTTCTTCTGCGTCGTTGGTTGGCTGGTCTTCAGGTTGGTCGCCGTCTTCTTCCGCTGGCCGATGCTGAGCTGATCCGCTGGTCGCTGACTCTTTTGCTCACGGGCGGCTGGTCGGGCTCTTTCCGCCGCTGGATGATGAGCTGCACCGCACGCGCTCTCTCCGTGGAGATGCACACGATCACGCTCGCCGCTGGTTCGCTGGCACTCTTGCTCACGGGCGGCTGGTTGCGCTGCAGCTGGGAGCTGGCATTCGATGTAGAAATAAAAGTCTTTGAGCGATACTTCGTCTTTCAGCTCTGAACTCACGCTCGTTGATACATCGCTACTCGGCGAGCCTCGCCATCCTCAGTTGATCGCGGGGCCCCTTGGAGCCGGCCGCTCGCCGCCCTCTTCTGGCGCTCGCCGAGCTGTGCCTTGTTGAACTGTCGAGAGCTATTGTCGCTCACTCTCAAAACTTGAAAATTGTATTTGCACACCTCTTACACAACTCTGATAGCTTAGTACGATACAGTTTATCGCAATCCTCGATTCTGCAGGTGACTTAAAACATCAGGATGAATGTGGAATAACTTTCAGCGATACTCTATCGGTCCATGCCGAACTCAGCACCTAACATCACCTCGCCCCTCTTCTCTGCGGGACACAGCACCCACTGCTAATGTCTCGAGGCCATGCCTCGGAGCTGGCTTGATGTCCTCTTCCGATCTGCCGTCTCGCTGTCCCTTGCCGAGCTTAAATGTGAAATTCTCTCTCCTCTCTCCGCAGCTCTTGCGAGAGAGAAAAAAAACAGATGCCCACTCTGCGTTGTGGGGGGGGGGGGGGTGTGTAGTCCGTGTGTGTATCATTAAGTCAAGCGCAGTGTGTACAGATGGCTCCCGCGATAATAAATTTCCCTCGCTCTGGTGTTAAATTCCTGCTCTCCCACGCTGTGGGAAGACAAAGGCGGCCAGGAGGCTCCTTCCTATGGAACACAGTCTGTCTTGGCTGTGTAAGCCCGTCCCATTCTGCCTGATTCCATCTCGATAACCCTTGATGTAACATTGCATCATTATTATCTGTTTCTGTCCCCAAGATTTGTGATTTAACATTGTATTAACTTTTGCTCCTCGCCTGTATCCGAGGGTCCGGGCTATTATGTATGAGTTATTTATTTTATTTTATTCCTGATGTCCTGAGGTTAGAGAATTCGTTTTGACTTAAAAATAACTCTGACTGCCAGAACTATTCTTGAGGCTTCGGTCATTTAGTATCGAATTAATAAATGGGTAATGATTCACTGATGTAGATTGTGGCCTGGTTTTTAATTGGAGTGAGTGTGAGGATTGATGTTAGCTTATCCTTGTAGTTGAGTTCAGAACTTTAACCGTTGTTTTAATAGCAAAGAAGAGGACAATTGTTTAAACTTGCTTGTGCGCGTGGCATCATAACTTAGCGGGCTGACGGAGGGGGGGGGTCCCTGAAGCCTGGAATTCCCCCTTCCCTTTTGGTGACCTCGGGCGGCTGTGTTACATCAAATACGTTTGTTTGTGA
The DNA here is from genome assembly GCF_048934315.1 of Petromyzon marinus. Classification (NCBI taxonomy): domain Eukaryota; kingdom Metazoa; phylum Chordata; class Hyperoartia; order Petromyzontiformes; family Petromyzontidae; genus Petromyzon; species Petromyzon marinus. The sequence goes on from NC_133717.1 coordinate 3,801,469, forward strand.
ATTGTCCTTTGGCAATCTGGAGATTTTTCAGATAGTTGCTAACCTCCCTTTGGCATGTTCTGTTTGCGTGACAACCCTTACTAGTTGGCTGTGTTGGGTGGTGGCGGGTTTTAACGACACATACATTTACGCGATCTAACCCAGAAAACCTCTTATGAATATTGGTCGCAAAATCATACGTGTTAAATTTGGTTAAAACTGTTTTTGTACTGTTTATGCGATATTGTTTCTGCTTGCTAAGACATCTGACTCGGTTATAACTGTGTTAGGTTTTGTACTGTACACGATATTTACGCAAAATGTTTTCTCATTTCCTGTTTCAGAATATGGCTTCAGTTTGGAGTTCTACAAATTTGACCCACTACCAGCCAGCAGAGGTATTTATTAATTAATAAATAATTAAAGCTTTCGTGACTGCATAAATTACTCATTGTTTTTTTCGGTAAAGTCACGTATGTAGAAATACCATAAAATTATATTAAAATAAATCAATCACGACGTTTCGACCGCAACACAAGCGATCTTCATCAGGTGTAAAAAACAAATCACGGAGGTAAATACAACAAGAAGATGAGAGACGAGTCACGAAAGCTTTAATTCTTTATTAACACACTTCTACGGGGAAGTTACCTTTACAATTCTGTCGTAAACGTAGTGCACCCCTTGCTTTCTCCTCCCCCTCCCCCCACCTCTACCTCTTATTTAAGGCCTCTGTCTGGTCATCCCTCCGGCCCTTTTTCTTTTTCCTTCTCTGTCCGTCTTTCCTCTCCTTGCCTCTTGGTGTCCCTGTATATGTATTTCTGCGGACTTATACCTCGTATTTGTTCACTCTGTCTATGCTGGTATGTTCAATCGAGAGGATGAACACGAAATTTAGCACTCTTCTGAAATTCGTGGTCCGCCAGGTAAGTGTCTAACTGTGTTGTTGGCCTGACTGCTTTTGCATCACGTAATTTTTTCTTAGGTTTGTTGAATTCTCGTCTCTCGTCTTCTTGTTGTATTTACCTCCGTGATTTGTTTTTTACACCTGATGAAGATCGCTTGTGTTGTGGTCAAAACGTCGTGATTGATTTAAATATAATTTTATGGTATTTCTACATACGTGACTTTATTAATTCTTAATTTACCGGTTTATGAACTGACCATCCTTTGGTTCATGTGCTTCTTGTACAAATTCCGTGAGTAATACAAAAATGGGTAAATTATTATTTTATGACAGTAATTGTAAGTTCAAAACGTGATTTCATGAACTAGTATTGTTTTGCCAAATATAGTGCCTAGCGTAAATCCTTGTGTATTAGAGACATCTTCATCTAGCAATTATTAGACCATGGTTGATAAATATTACAATGATAGATGAATCTATGAAGATGGAAAACAATTATGATGACGTTCTCTGGTCTGACACTGGTGAAACTAGGCCCTAAAGAAGGCTGTCTCTGGTACAGCTATTTTAGTACAAGCAATGGCATCAACTGAACTCGTCGTGTTTGAGGTGGAAACATTATGCTTTGGGGGTGTTTTTCTGCTAAGGGGACAGGACAACTTCACCGCATCAAAGGACGATGGACGGTGCCATGTACCGTCAAATCTTGGGTGAGAACCTCCTTCCCTCAGCCAGGGCATTGAAAATGGGTTGTGGATGGGTATTCCAGCATGACAATGATCCAAAACACACGGCCAAGGCAACAAAGGAGTGGCTCAAGAAGAAGCACATTTAGGTCCTGGAGTGGCCTAGCCAGTCTCCAGACCTTAATCCCATAGAAAATCTGTGGAGGGAGCTGAAGGTTCGAGTTGCCAAACGTCAGCCTCGAAACCTTAATGACTTGGAGAAGATCTACAAGGAGGAATGGGACAAAATCCCTGCTGGTGGCCAACTACAAGAAACGTCTGACCTCTGTGATTGCCAACAAGGGTTTTGCCACCAAGTACTAAGTCATACTTATTTCCTCATTAAAATACATATTTCCCTCATTAAAATGCAAATCAATGTATAACATTTTTGACATGCGTTTTTCTGGATTTTGTTGTTGTTATTCTGTCTCTCGCTGTTCAAATAAACCTACCATTAAAATGATAGACTGATCATTTCTTTGTCAGTGGGCAAACGTACAAAATCAGCAGGGGATCAAATACTTTTTTCCCTCACTGTAGGTTCGTATTAACGCTCGGTAATACAATTATTCTTGCAGTAACATTTACGGAGCATGTATCAGCATGTTTATGTCAGGTCTCCAAATTCAGATCGCAACACAGAATACAGTTCTTATAAATAAGATTATTAAGCATGAAATCAGAAAAGAAACACGCAACCACTTCTGCGTTAATCAATTTTATTCTAAACGAAACCTTAACTTTACATGCGAACTCTCGAGCTTGGAATTTTCAACACAGCATCAACCCAGTAAACATCAACGATTGCGTTGTTTCACTTTGGCAACTACACATATGATTGATTCCACCGCGTAACGCGAGCTTAATTGGTGATAGAGAGAGTCGTTAAAACATACATGCGCTCTATTCTAAACAAAAACCTTAACACTCTAATATGCAAATTCTTGTACTTGAAATTGTCAGCACAGTACTACAGGCGATGTTCATTCATTGATCCATCTTTTCAACCCTCAATAATCACGTTGTTAATTGGGTAACGGAACAATTCATTATTTCCTCTGAGTACCACGAGTATATGGAAAATACGAATAAAAAGTCCTTAAAAGTTCATCCGACGATATTCATGCGAAAAGGCGGTCAAAACAATTATTATTCTCTAAGGCACAAATATACGTAAATAGATTCATTGGCAAGATTATATAATTAAAGAAATGGCTTAGAGTAAGGGCGTGCGATGGTGTGCGTGTTCTCCCACGAGATCCTTAACTTGGGCCGAACTTTAATTAATTTGTGGACAAGATTGTCTGATAAGGAAACCGGTTTACACGCTCATTTCCCCGTGAGCGTAGAGTTTCGTGGCGATGGTTTCAAAGGCTTAATTTATATTGATGAATCTATTGGTAATTTATGCAATTGGAAGTACAAATTGCAAAAAATGTATGTACTTAAAACGACGTATTCTCATCACTCGGTGAGCCGCGACGCCTCCGCGGCCACTGATGGTTCACGTACTTGACGATTAGGCTTCTTAATGGTTCGTGTGTGTGTCGAGTGATATGAATTGGGTTGAGTGGACCAGTGTTCGGAATCAATTCTTTGCGTCAAAAAGGCGCCAGGTGGTGTGGTGGCAGTGTGGGGCAGAGTGCATATCATACGAACAGCGGGGTTTTCTTCTTTCACGCGGTCGGCCAGAGTTCGGCCCCGCAGCAGGTGGACGAGTTGACACGGTGCGCTGTAGGCGCGATGATCCGTCGGCAGATGGCGCCCGCAGCTCGTCTGTTGCTGTTGGCGAAGGTGCTCGCCGTTGGCGTCGCTTGGTGGCGCTCTCTCTGGCGATGACCGCCCTCTGGTGGCTGATGCTGGGATTCTCGTCAGCTTAGCTATCACTGCAGTGACCCTTGAGAGTCGAGGTTCAGAGCGGAATGTTTTTTGAGCGAAACTTCTTCTGATGGTGCTGCATTCGCACGGCATAGCATGTCGCTAAACAGCGAGTCTCGTCATTCTGGGCGAGTTGTAGAGTCTTCTTCTGCGTCGTTGGTTGGCTGGTCCACAGGTTGGTCGCCGTCTTCTTCCGCTGGCCGATGCTGAGCTGATCCGCTGGTTCGCTGGCACTCTTGCTCACGGGCGGCTGGTTGCGCTGCAGCTGGGAGCTGGCATTCGATGTAGAAATAAAAGTCTTTGAGTGATACTTCGTCTTTCAGCTCTGAACTCAGGCTCGTTGATACATCGCTACTCGGCGAGCCTCGCCATCCTCAGTTGATCGCGGGGCCCCTTGGAGCCGGCCGCTCGCCGCCCTCTTCTGGCGCTCGCCGAGCTGTGCCTTGTTGAACTGTTGAGAGCTATTGTCGCTCACTCTCAAAACTTGAAAATTGTATTTGCACACCTCTTACACAACTCTGATAGCTTAGTACGATACAGCTTATCGCAATCCTCGATTCTGCAGGCGACTCAAAACATCAGGATGAATGTGGAATAACTTTCAGCGATACTCTATCGGTCCATGCCGAACTCAGCACCTAACATCACCTCGCCCCTCTTCTCTGCGGGACGCAGCACCCACTGCTAATGTCTCGAGGCCATGCCTCGGAGCTGGCTTGATGTCCTCTTCCGATCTGCCGTCTCGCTGTCCCTTGCCGAGCTTAAATGTGAAATTCTCTCTCCTCTCTCCGCGTCTCTTGCGAGAGAGAAAAAAAAACAGATGCCCACTCTGCGTTGTGGGGGTGGGGGGGGGGGTGTAGTCCGTGTGTGTATCATTAAGTCCAGCGCAGTGTGTACAGATGGCCCCCGCGATAATAAATTTCCCTTGCTCTGGTGTTAAATTCCTGCTCTCCCGCGCTGCGGGAAGACAAAGGCGGCCGGGAGGCTCCTTCCTAATGGAACACAGTCTATCTTGGCTGTGTAAGCCCGTCCCATTCCGCCTGATTCCATCTCGATAACCCTTGATGTAACATTGTGTTGTATATGTGGGTTTGTGAAAATTGATGAAAAATTATTAAAATTAAATGAAATTCGAAATTTGCATAATTAATCCGAAATTATGCTCATTCGTGTAATTATGCATGTAACTATGCTAATTAGAGAGGTAATCGTATTAATCTATACGAGTGGGTGTGGTTGTGTTAATGATAGCCTTCATGATAATCAAGCCCCGCCTCGTTGACGAGGTGGGGTTATCAATCAGGATAACGCAATCAATCGTGTGCAGTTACGCTAGTGTCAATTCGGCCTCATTGTCTAACTTCGTATTATTGATCAGCATAATACAATGATTCTCGCTTTAACACTCCCCGAGTGTTCATATTTTAGGTCCCAAGTTCATATCATTCGCTTTAAAGTTTAATGAGTGTGGATTGGTGTGTTTATAGTTTAGGTTCCCGGAGTTCATATCTCGTCGCAAGATACAGATCTTATGCAAAAATTTCAGGAAAGAATCACACGACCACTTCTGTATTAATCAATTTATTTTCTAATTAAACCTTAACTATAATATGTATGTGAACTCTCAATCTCGGAACTTCAACACGGTATCCACACGGTATCAAGACAGTATCATCAACGACTGTACGATTTCACTTTGATAACACATGGACCCCGCATAAAGCGATTGCTGTTAGTGAGAGAGAGAGGACATGCAAATGCTATGCTACACAAAAGCTTATACATTATAATATGAACGATCATTATGCTTGAAATGGTCAGCACATTATCACAGGCGATTGATATTCATATAAAAAGATAATCAAACAGTTATTATTTCCAAAGGCATAAATGTAACAACAGATCCACCGGACAGACTATAAGATTACCGAAATGGCTTAGTGTGAGGGTATGCGGCGGAACGTGTTATCTCACGGGAGATTAATTAATTAATTAGTGAATAAGATTGTATGATCAGAAAATCGGTTTAGCACGATTCCTCCCCGGGAGCGTAGCTCCGTGGCGAAGGTGCCAAGGGTTAATTCGTATTGATGGATCGGTTGGTAACTTATGCGATTAGAAGTACAGTCCAAAACAAAATATTAAAGAGGGAAATTATGAATATACTTATAAATGACGGACTGTTATCACACGAACGATGCTTCCACAGCCAGATGGTTCACGGACTTGAGTGTTCGCTTCTGGTTAAGGACCTGTGTATGTTTGAGTGATATGAATTGTTTTGAATAGTCAGTGTTTGGAATTAATTCTTTGCGTTGCCATACGCTGAAGTTGGCATCGCTTGTAGGAGAAGTAGCCTCGCTCCCTTTAGAGCGGTGAGGTGTGTGGGAGTGCATCATACGAATCGCCGCCCTCCTCCACGCAGCAGCCAGCCTCTGTCCACGGGGGAGAGTTGCTTGATCGCTCTCAGTGCTGCTCAGTGGACACCTCTCTCCACTGCTGGATGAGCTGCGCGATCACGCTCGTGCTGGTTCGCTGACAGCAGTTTCTCTCCGCTGTTGGATGAGCTGCATTGGCACGCTCCCTCTCTCTGGGTGGAGAACTCGAACGTGCTCGTTGCTGGTTTGCTGAAAGCAGGTTTTTCTCCACTGCTGGATGACTCAAGTCGCACGTGCTCTTGCTCTGGTTTGCAGAAGCTCTTGCTTGGTGCGTCGGTCGCTCTGCAGCTGGACTCAATGTAGAATCAGCAATACTCTGTCTTTCAGCTCTTGGAAATCACACTAGGTGACGCCTCACTACCCTGCGAGTCTTGCCAACGTCAGTGGGTAGCGACGGGGCCACTTTGGCTTCTGCTCGCCGCCCCCTGCTCTGCAGCTCGCCGGCTGGCGACCTGTTGCTCTCGTTCCCGATTGGAACTGCTCCTGAGCCGACCCACTGGTCGAACTCCCCGCGTTCCGACCTCCTCCGAGTCGAATTCCCCGAGTTCCGACCCCCCCGGTCGAACTTTTCCGAGTTGCTCCTCCGAGTCGAACTGTCTCCCGAGAGTCGACCCCCCGGTCGAACTCTGGTGAGCCGACCCCCCCCCCCCCCCCCTTTCGAACTCTGGTGAGCCGACCCACTCCTATCGAACTGAGGTTTCAATGCTCAGGATACTCTTTTTATGCCCAAAAATCCCTTCACTCGGATCCTGCCCACAAGGCGGGGTTTCTTTCAATTTTTGCTGTGTCAGGATTTGCCCGTATGTATCTGTGTCCGTGTGTGTGTCCGTACGTGTGTCAGTGTGTGTCCTTGTGCATCACCCACGGTATATTCCGTTGTCATACTCCTACCATAAAACCCACAAGTAAAACAATCAAATGTTATAAATTGTCTCGAAGGCGCCTCTCTGTCTGGGTGCACAACCTGGAGGGAGGGGCGATATTCCCTCCGACTTTCACCGACGCACAAAGAAATGGTTAAACAATTTTAAGTTAACATTTCATTTCATCAGAGTTCCACAGTTATGATTCTGTATTAATCCAAGGTCTGGGTCAGCTTCCCGTTGTGGTGTTTGACTCGTGTTTCCCCGAGCGTATACACACTCCTACCCCGCGCTGCAGGAATACAAAGACGGCCGGGATTTCCCTTTCTCTCCGACCCTGGGTTTAACATCGCCCTTTGCTTACGTTGCAGTTTTGCTGTGCTCTTGCATTTCTTTTCCTCTCTACTCTTACTTTAACCCTGCTTATTATTTGCGTATGGGTGGAGGCTAGAGCATTTATGTTGACTTAGGAAAACCTGATTGTTATAGGCTTCGGGTCAAGTCGTATAGAAATTATTAAAATATGTAAATAATTTCATATTAAATGAATAGACGGGTGATGGTTACATTGACGTAGCTTGTGGCAGGGTTCAATTGAAGTGGGTGTGAAGATCAATAACTTTAGCCTACCCTGTCGTTAAATTCCGACTTTAAGTTACTTTAATAGTAATGCAGAACCAATTAGCTTTTTTGACTTAACTAGATCTAGGCTAACGCAACCTCCCAGTGACCCTGGCTTTGTGTTTACGTCAGCCCCTTTGCAATCCGCTGCGCTCTGCTCTCTATCTGCTCCCTCTGACCCTCGGAGGGCTCTGAACGTCAAAATCGTGTTAGTGGGTCAAGGTAAATACGACCTCCACATGCCATGCTGAGGCCTGGTTTGGTGTTTTTATTCATTATTAAAATTAAAAGAAACAATAGAAATATGTATCTATATGTATTCAAAAATTACTTGTTAATATTAAGATGGAAAGGGGGGCATATACAACAATTGCATCGTTATTATCTGTTTCTGTCCCCAAGATATGTGATTTAACATTGTATTAACTTTTGCTCCTCGCCTGTATTCGAGGGTCCGGGCTATTATGTATGAGTTATTTATTTTATTTTTTTCCTGATGTCCTGAGGTTAGAGAATTCGTTTTGACTTAGAAATAACTCTGACTGCCAGAACTATTCTTGAGGCTTCGGTCATTTAGTATCGAATTAATAAATGGGTAATGATTCACTGATGTAGATTGTGGCCTGGTTTTTTTTTGTTCCATTCGGTAAAGTCACGTAGGTAAAAAATAAAATAACAAAAATCACGACGTTTCGGCCACAACACAAGTGGCCTTCATCAGGTGAAGGGACCGTGCTGTCATGAGGGCAGCATTGGAGTGAAAACAGCAAAGCCCAGGTCGCGTCCTTTAAGCTGTATGGGAGGAAGTAAAAACGCTTTGACAAAGGAATTAGCATAAAAATGAGCATGATGTACGTAGGAGGTGCATGGACCATGATGGACCAGGCGCGGGTGGGGACCATGACGGACCAGCAGCGTGGGGGGGGGGGGGGGGGGTAGAGTGAGTGAGTGGAGTGAGTGAGTGGAGTGAGTGATTGGGGTGAGTGGAGTGGAGTGAGTGGAGTGGAGTGAGTGGAGTGAGTGAGTGGGGTGAGTGGAGTGGAGTGAGTGGGGTGGAGTGAGTGGAGTGAGTGAGTGGAGTGAGTGAGTGAGTGGAGTGAGTGAGTGAGTGGAGTGAGTGAGTGAGTGGAGTGGAATGAGTGGAGTGAGTGAGTGGAGTGAGTGGAGTGAGTGAGTGGAGTGAGTGAGTGAGTAGAGTGAGTGAGTGGAGTGAGTGAGTGGAATGAGTGAGTGGAGTGAGTGGTTGGGGTGAGTGGAGTGGAGTGAGTGGGGTGGAGTGAGTGCAGTGAGTGAGTGGAGTGAGTGAGTGGAGTGAGTGAGTGGTGTTAGTGAGTGAGTGGAGTTAGTGAGTGAGTGCAGTGAGTGAGTGGAGTGAGTGAGTGGAGAGAAATAAGCAGTTGTGATTGTTTGGGATACCACTACTTGAAAAAATATCTTGTACCATTGAAAATTAGTTTAATGTTTGGTTTGATTTAGAACATGTTTCAATGATTGTCTGTGTTTATAAATCTGATTTACAAAAACAGACACAATTTCAACCGAGAGGATGGTTTCAAATCTGATTTACAAACACAGACACAATTTCAACCGAGAGGATGGTTTCAAATCTGATTTACAAACACAGACACAATTTCAACCGAGAGGATGGTTTCAAATGAAGCAATCATTGAAACATGTTCTAAATCAAACCAAACATTAAACTAATTTTCAACGGTACAGGACATTTTTTCAAGTAGTGGTATCCCAAACTTTCACAACTGATTATTTCTCTCCACTCACTCACTCACTCCACTCACTCACTGCACTCACTCACTCCACTCACTCACTCCACTCACTCACTCCACTCACTCACTCCACTCACTCACTCACTCCACTCACTCATTCCACTCACTCACTCTACTCCCCCCCACCCCCCCGCTCCTGGTCCGTCATGGTCCATGGACCTCCTACGTACATCATGCTCATTTTTATGCTAATTCCTTTGTCAAAGCATTTTTGCTTCCTCCCACACAGCTTAAAGGACGCGACCTGGGCTTGGCTGTTTTCACTCCAATGCTGCCGTCATGACAGCACGGTCCCTTCACCTGATGAAGGCCACTTGTGTTGTGGCCGAAACGTCGCGATTTGTTATTTTATTTTTTACCTACGTGACTTTACCGAATAGAACAAAAAAAAACCAGGCCACAATCTACATCAGTGAATCATTACCCATTTATTAATTCGATACTAAATGACCGAAGCCTCAAGAATAGTTCTGGCAATCAGAGTTATTTCTAAGTCAAAACGAATTCTCTAACCTCAGGACATCAGGAATAAAATAAAATAAATAACTCATACATAATAGCCCGGACCCTAGGATGCAGGCGAGGAGCAAAATTTAATACAATGTTAAATCACAAATCTTGGGGACAGAAACAGATAATAATGATGCAATGTTACATCAAGGGTTATCGAGATGGAATCAGGCGGAATGGGACGGGCTTACACAGTGCTGGACTTAATGATACACACACGGACTACACCCCCCCCCCCCCCACAACGCAGAGTGGGCATCTGTTTTTTTTCACTCTCGCAAGAGACGCGGAGAGAGGAGAGAGAATTTCACATTTAAGCTCGGCAAGGGACAGCGAGACGGCAGATCGGAAGAGGACATCAAGCCAGCTCCGAGGCATGGCCTCGAGACATTAGCAGTGGGTGCTGTGTCCCGCAGAGAAGAGGGGCGAGGTGATGTTAGGTGCTGAGTTCGGCATGGACTGATAGAGTATCGCTGAAAGTGATTCCACATTCATCCTGATGTTTTAAGTCGCCTGCAGAATCGAGGATTGCGATAAGCTGTATCGTACTAAGCTATCAGAGTTGTGTAAGAGGTGTGCAAGTACAATTTTCAAGTTTTGAGAGTGAGCGACAATAGCTCTCGACAGTTCAACAAGGCACAGCTCGGCGAGCGCCAGAAGAGGGCGGCAAGCGGCCGGCTCCAAGGGGCCCCGCGATCAACTGAGGATGGCGAGGCTCGACGAGTAACGATGTATCAACGAGCCTGAGTTCAGAGCTGAAAGACGAAGTATCGCTCAAAGACTTTTATTTCTACATCGAATGCCAGCTCCCAGCTGCAGCGCAACCAGCCGCCCGTGAGCAAGAGTGCCAGCGAACCAGCGGCGAGCGTGATCGTGCGCATCTCCACAGAGAGAGAGCGTGCGGCGCAGCTCATCATCCAGCGGCGGAAAGAGCCCGACCAGCCGCCCGTGAGCAAAAGAGTCAGCGACCAGCGGATCAGCTCAGCATCGGCCAGCGGAAGAAGACGGCGATCAACCTGAAGACCAGCCAACCAACGACGCAGAAGAAGACTCCACAACTCGCCCAGAATGGTGAGACTCGCTGTTTAGCGACATGCTACGCCGTGCGAATGCAGCACCATCAGAAGAAGTATCGCTCGAAAAGCATTCCGCTCTGAACCTCGACTCTCAAGGGTCACTGCAGTGATAGCTAAGCTGACGAGAATCCCAGCATCAGCCACCAGAGGGCGGTCATCGCCAGAGAGAGCGCCACCAAACGACGCCAACGGCGAGCACCTTCGCCAACAGCAACAGACGAGCTGCGGGCGCCATCTGCCGACGGATCATCGCGCCTACAGCGCACCGTGTCAACTCGTCCACCTGCTGCGGGGCCGAACTCTGGCCGACCGCGTGAAAGAAGAAAACCCCGCTGTTCGTATGATATGCACTCTGCCCCACACTGCCACCACACCACCTGGCGTCTTCTTGACGCAAAGAATTGATTCCGAACACTGGTCCACTCAACCCAATTCATATCACTCAACACACACACGAACCATTAAGAATCCTAATCGTCAAGTACGTGAACCATCAGTGGCCGCGAAGGCGTCGCGGCTCACCGAGTGATGAGAATACGTCGTTTTAAGTACATTAATTTTTTTTGTAATTTGTACTTGCAATCGCATAAATTACCAATAGATTCATCAATATAAATTAAGCCTTTGAAACCTTCGCCACGAAACTCTACGCTCACGGGGAAATGAGCGTGTAAACCGATTTCCTTATCAGACAATATTGTCCACAAATTAATTAAAGTTCGGCCCAAGTTAAGGATCTCGTGGGAGAGCACGCACACCATCGCACGCCCTTACTCTAAGCCATTTCTTTAATTATATATTCTTGCCGATGAATCTATTTACGTATATTTGTGCCTTAGAGAATAATAATTGTTTTGACTGCCTTTTCGCATGAATATCGTCGGATGAACTTTTAAGGACTTTTTATTCGTATTTTCCATATACTCGTGGTACTCACAGGAAATAATCAATTGTTCCGTTACCCAAATAACGTGATTATTGAGGGTTGAAAAGATGGATCAATGAATGAACATCGCCTGTAGTACTGTGCTGACAATTTCAAGTACAATAATTTGCATATTAGAGTGTTAAGGTTTTTGTTTAGAATAGAGCACATGCATGTTCTAACGACTCTCTCTATCACCAATTAAGCTCACGTTACGTGGTGGAATTAATCATGTGCAGTTGCCAAAGTGAAACAACGCAATCGTTGATGTTTACTGTGTTGATGCTGTGTTGAAAATTCCAAGCTCGATAGTTCGCATGTAAAGTTAAGGTTTCGTTTAGAATAAAATTTATTAACGCAGAAGTGGTTGCGTGTTTCTTTCCTGAATTCATGCGTAATAATGTTATTTATAAGAACTGTATTCTGCGTTGCGATCTGAATTTGGAGACCTGAGTTAAACACACTAATACATACTCCGTAAATGTTAAAGCGAGAATAATTGTATTACCGAGCGTTAATACGAACCTACAGTGAGGGAAAAAAAGTATTTGATCCCCTGCTGATTTTGTATGTTTGCCCACTGACAAAGAAATGATCAGTCTATAATTTTAATGGTAGGTTTATTTGAACAGTGAGAGACAGAATAACAACAACAAAATCCTGAAAAACGCATGTCAAAAATGTTATAAATTGATTTGCATTTTAATGAGGGAAATAAGTATTTGACCCCTCTGCAAAACATGACATAGTACTTGGTGGCAAAACCCTTGTTGGCAATCACAGAGGTCAGACGTTTCTTGTAGTTGGCCACCAGGAGGGATTTTGTCCGACTCCTCCTTGCAGATCTTCTCCAAGTCATTAAGGTTTCGAGGCTGACGTTTGGCAACTCGAACCTTCAGCTCCCTCCACAGATTTTATATGGGATTAAGGTCTGGAGACTGGCTAGGCCACTCCAGGACCTTAATGTGCTTCTTCTTGAGCCACTCCTTTGTTGCCTTGGCCGTGTGTTTTGGATCATTGTCATGCTGGAATACCCATCCACGACCCATTTTCAATGCCCTGGCTGAGGGAAGGAGGTTCTCACCCAAGATTTGACGGTACATGGCCCCGTCCATCGTCCCTTTGATGCGGTCAAGTTGTCCTATCCCCTTAGCAGAAAAACACCACCAAAGCATAATGTTTCCACCTCCATTTTTGACGGTGGAGATGGTGTTCTTGGGGTCATAGGCAGCATTCCTCCTCCTCCAAACACGACGAGTTAAGTTGATGCCATTGCTTGTATTCAAATAGCTGTACCAGAGACAGCCTTCTTTAGGGCCTAGTTTCACCAGTGTCAGACTAGAGAACGTCATCATAATTGTTTTCCATCTTCATAGATTCATCTGTCATTGTAATATTTATCAATCATGGTCTATTAATTGCTAGATGAAGATGTCTCTAATACACAAGGATTTACGCTAGGCACTATATTTGGCAAAACAATAGTAGTTCATGAAATCACGTTTAGAACTTACAATTACTGTCATAAAATAATAATTTACCCATTTTTGTATTACTCACGGAATTTGTACAAGAAGCGCATGAACCAAAGGATGGTCAGTTCATAAACCGGTAAATTAAGAATTAATGAAGTCACGTATGTAGAAATACCATAAAATTATATAAAAATAAATCAATCACGACGTTTTGACCGCAACACAAGCGATCTTCGTCAGGTGTAAAAAACAAATCACGGAGGTAAATACAACAAGAAGACGAGAGACGAGAATTCAACAAACCTAAGAAAAAATTACGTGATGCAAAAGCAGTCAGGCCAACAACACAGTTAGACACTTACCTGGCGAACCACGAATTTCAGAAGAGTGCTAAATTTCGTGTTCATCCTCTCGATTGAACATACCAGCATAGACAGAGTGAACAAATACGAGGTATAAGTCAGCAGAAATACATATACAGGGACACCAAGAGGCAAGGAGAGGAAAGACGGACAGAGAAGGAAAAAGAAAAAGGGCCGGAGGGATGACCAGACAGAGGCCTTAAATAAGAAGTAGAGGTGGGGGGAGGGGGAGGAGAAAGCAAGGGGTGCACTACGTTTAGGACAGAATTGTAAAGGTAACTTCCCCGTAGAAGTGTGTTAATAAAGAATTAAAGCTTTCGTGACTCGTCTCTCGTCTTCTTGTTGTATCTACCTCCGTGATTTGTTTTTTACACCTGATGAAGATCGCTTGTGTTGCGGTCGAAACGTCGTGATTGATTTATTTTAATATAATTTTATGGTATTTCTACATACGTGACTTTACCGAAAAAACCAATGAGTAATTTATGCAGTCACGAAAGCTTTAATTCTTTATTAATTAATAAATACCTCTGCTGGCTGGTAGTGGGTCAAATTTGTAGAACTCCAAACTGAAGCCATATTCTGAAACAGGAAATGAGAAAACATTTTGCGTGAATATCGTGTACAGTACAACACCTAACACAGTTATAACCGAGTCAGATGTCTTAGCAAGCAGCAACAATATCGCATAAACAGTACAAAAACAGTTATAACCAAATTTAACACGGAGGATTTTGCGACCAATATCCATAAGAGGTTTTCTGGGTTAGATCGCGTAAATAAATGTGTCGTTAAAACCCGCCACCACCCAACACAGCCAACTAGTAAGGGTTGTCACGTAAACAGAACATGCCAAAGGGAGGTTAGCGACTATCTGAAAAATCTCCAGATTGCCAAAGGACAATTCACCTATTTGATGTAACACAGCCGCCTGGGGTCACCAAAAGGGAAGGGAGGAATTCCAGGCTTCAGGAACCCCCCCCCTCCGTCAGCCCGCTAAGTTGTGATGCCACGCGCACAAGCGAGTTTAAACAATTGTCCTCTTCTTTGGTATTAGAACAACGGTTAAAGTTCTAAACTCAACTACAAGGATAAGCTAACATTATCAATCCTCACACTCACTCCAATTAAAAACCAGGCCACAATCTACATCAGTAAATCATTACCCATTTATTAATTCGATACTAAATGACCGAAGCCTCAAGAATAGTTCTGGCAGTCAGAGTTATTTCTAAGTCAAAACGAATTCTCTAACCTCAGGACATCAGGAATAAAATAAAATAAATAACTCATACATAATAGCCCGGACCCTAGGATGCAGGCGAGGAGCAAAAGTTAATACAATGTTAAATCACAAATCTTGTGGACAGAAACAGATAATAATGATGCAATGTTACATCAAGGGTTATCGAGAAGGAATCAGGCGGAATGGGACGGGCTTACACAGCCAAGATAGACTGTGTTCCATTAGGAAGGAGCCTCCCGGCCGCCTTTGTCTTCCCACAGCGCGGGAGAGCAGGAATTTAACACCAGAGTGAGGGAAATTTATTATCGCGGGGGCCATCTGTACACACTGCGCTGGACTTAGTGATACACACACGGACTACACCCCCCACCGCCACAACGCAGAGTGGGCATCTGTTTTTTTTCTCTCTCGCAAGAGACACGGAGAGAGGAGAGAGAATTTCACATTTACGCTCGGCAAGGGACAGCGAGACGGCAGATCGGAAGAGGACATCAAGCCAGCCCCGAGGCATGGCCTCGAGACATTAGCAATGGGTGCTGTCCCCCGCAGAGAAGAGGGGCGAGGTGATGTTAGGTGCTGAGTTCGGCATGGACCGATAGAGTATCGCTGAAAGTTATTCTACATTCATCCTGATGTTTTGAGTCGCCTGCAGAATCGAGGATTGCGATAAGCTGTATCGTACTAAGCTATCATAGTTGTGTATTAGGTGTACAAATACAATTTTCAAGTTTTGAGAGTGAGCGACAATAGCTCTCGACAGTTCAACAAGGCACAGCTCGGCGAGCGCCAGAAGAGGGCGGCGAGCGGCCGGCTCCAAGGGGCCCCGCGATCAACTGAGGATGGCGAGGCTCGCCGAGTAGCGATGTATCAACGAGCGTGAGTTCAGAGCTGAAAGACGAAGTATCGCTCAAAGACTTTTATTTCTACATCGAATGCCAGCTCCCAGCTGCAGCGCAACCAGCCGCCCGTGAGCAAGAGTGCCAGCGAACCAGCGGCGAGCGTGATCGTGCGCATCTCCACGGAGAGAGCACGTGCGGCGCAGCTCATCATCCAGCGGCGGAAAGAGCCCGACCAGCCGCCCGTGAGCAAAAGAGTCAGCGACCAGCGGATCAGCTCAGCATCGGCCAGCGGAAGAAGACGGCGACCAACCTGAAGACCAGCCAACCAACGACGCAGAAGAAGACTCTACAACTCGCCCAGAATGGCGAGACTCGCTGTTTAGCGACATGCTACGCCGTGCGAATGCAGCACCATCAGAAGAAGTATCGCTCGAAAAGCATTCCGCTCTGAAACTCCACCCTCAAGGGTCACTGCAGTGATAGCTAAGCTGACGAGAATCCCAGCATCAGCCACCAGAGGGCGGTCATCGCCAGAGAGAGCGCCACCAAGCGACGCCAACGGCGAGCACCTTCGCCAACAGCAACAGACGAGCTGCGGGCGCCGTCTGCCGACGGATCATCGCGCCTACAGCGCACCGTGTCAACTCGTCCACCTGCTGCGGGGCCGAACTCCGGCCGACCGCGTGAAAGAAGAAAACCCCGCTGTTCGTATGATATGCACTCTGCCCCACACTGCCACCACACCACCTGGCGTCTTCTTGACGCGAAGAATTGATTCCGAACACTGGTCCACTCAACCCAATTCATATCACTCAACACACACACGAACCATCTTCTTTGGTTCTTTCGGTAAAGTCACGTAGAATGAGAATAAAATAATAAATTTATAAAATCAAATAACACAATAATATTCTCACGACGTTTCGGCCACAACACAAGCGGCCTTCATCAGGTGAAGGGACGAGACTGTCTGGTAGGACAGCGCTGGAGTGAAAGAGCCACGTTCAGATCACGGCTTTTAAGCTGTGTGAGAGAAACAAAGCGCCTTGACAAAGGAATTAGCATATAATTTAGCATTGAAATGGCTGAATGATTAGCTTGTGACTGGTCACAGAAATAGTTATGTTAAAAGTTAAAGCATACACATCCGCAGAGGCACCCCTTGACAATGGAATTAGCATAGAATTTAGCATTGAAATAGCTAAGTTAAAGCATACACATCCGCAGAGGCACCCCTTGACAATGGAATTAGCATAGAATGTAGCATTGAAATAGCTGAGTGATTAGCTTGTAACTGCTCACAGAAATAGTTACGTTAAAGTCAGACCATACACATTCACCGAGGCACTTAGTACAAATCAAACAGGAGAATTTAGCATTGAAATAACTAGGCGAATTTAGCATTGAAATAACTGAGTGATTAGCTAGTGACTGGTCACAGAAATGACTATGATGACACACACGAACCATTAAGAAGCCTAATCGTCAAGTACGTGAACCATCAGTGGCCGCGAAGGCGTCGCGGCTCACCGAGTGATGAGAATACGTCGTTTTAAGTACATTATTTTTTTGTAATTTGTACTTCCAATCGCATAAATTACCAATAGATTCATCAATATAAATTAAGCCTTTAAAACCTTCGCCACGAATCTCTACGCTCACGGGGAAATGAGCGAGTAAACCGGTTTCCTTATCAGACAATCTTGTCCACAAATTAATTAAAGTTCGGCCCAAGTTAAGGATCTCGTGGGAGAGCACGCACACCATCGCACGCCCTTACTCTAAGCCATTTCTTTAATTATATAATCTTGCCAATGAATCTATTTACGCATATTTGTGCTTTAGAGAATAATAATTGTTTTGACTGCCTTTTCGCATGAATATCGTCGGATGAACTTTTAAGGACTTTTTATTCGTTTTTTCCGTATGCTCGTGGTACTCAGAGGAAATAATCAATTGTTCTGTTACCCAATTAACAACGTGATTATTGAGGGTTGAAAAGATGGATCAATGAATGAACATTGCCTGTAGTACTGTGCTGACAATTTCAAGTACAAGAATTTGCATATTAGAGTGTTAAGGTTTTTGTTTAGAATAGAGTGCATGCATGTTTTAACGACTCTCTCTATCACCAATTAAGCTCGCGTTACGCGGTGGAATTAATCATATGTGCAGTTGCCAAAGTGAAACAACGCAATCGTTGATGTTTACTGTGTTGATGCTGTGTTGAAAATTCCAAGCTTGAGAGTTTGCATATAAAGTTAAGGTTTCGTTTAGAATAAAATTGATTAACGCAGAAGTGGTTGTGTGTTTCTTTCCTGATTTAATGGGTAATAATCTTATTTATAAGAACCGTATTCTGCATTGCGATCTGAATTTGGAGACCTGACATAAACACACGAATACATACTCCGTAAATGTTGAAGCGAGAATAATTGTATTACCGAGCGTTAATACGAACCTACAGTGAGGGAAAAAAAGTATTTGATCCCCTGCTGATTTTGTACGTTTGCCCACTGACAAATAAATGATCAGTCTATAATATTAATGGTAGATTTATTTGAACAGTGAGAGACAGAATAACAACAAAAAAATCTGGAAAAACGCATGTCAAAAATGTTATAAATTGATTTGCATTTTAATGAGGGAAATAAGTATTTGACCCCTCTGCAAAACATGACTTAGTACTTGGTGGCAAAACCCTTGTTGGCAATCACTGAGGTCAGACGTTTCTTGTAGTTGGCCACCAGGAGGGATTTTGTCCCACTCCTCCTTGCAGATCTTCTCCTGGTAATCAACGTTTCGAGGCTGACGTTGGCAACTCGAACCTTCAGCTCCCTCCACAGATTTCATATGGGATTAAGGTCTGGAGACTGGCTAGGCCACTCCAGGACCTTAATGTGCTTCTTCTTGAGCCACTCCTTGTTGCCTTGACGGTGTGTTTTGGATCATTGTCATGCTGGAATACCCATCCACGACCCATTTTCAATGCCCTGGCTGAGGGAAGGAGGTTCTCACCCAAGATTTGACGGTACATGGCACCGTCTATCGTCCCTTTGATGCGGTGAAGTTGTCCTGTCCCCTTAGCAGAAAAACACCCCCAAAGCATAATGTTTCCACCTCCATGTTTGAACGTGGGGATGGTATTCTTGGGGTCATAGGCAGCATTCCTCCTCCCCCAAACACGACGAGTTAAGTTGATGCCAAAGAGCTCCATTTTGGTCTCATCTAACCACAACACTTTCACCCAGTTGTCCCTTGAGCAGGGTGACCTTGCGGGCGCTGCAGGATTTCAGTCCTTCACGGCGTAGTGTGTTACCAATTGTTTTCTTGGTGACTATGGTCCCAGCTGCCTTGAGATCATTGACAAGATCCTGACGTGAAGTTCTGGGCTGATTCCTCACCGTTCTCATGTTCATTGCAACTCCACGAGGTAAGATCTTGCATGGAGCCCCAGGCCGAGGGAGATTGACAGATCTTTTGTGTTTCTTCCATTTGCGAATAATCGCACTAACTGTTGTCACCTTCTCACCAAGCTGCTTGGCAATGGTCTTGTAGCCCATTCCAGCCTTGTGTACAATCTTGTCCCTGACATCCTTGGAGAGCTCTTTTATGTCTTGGCCATGGAGGAGAGTTTGGAATCTGATTGATTGATTGCTTCTGTTGACAGGTGTCTTTTATACAGGTAACAAGCTGAGATTAGGAGCACTCCCTTTAAGAGTGTGCTCCTAATCTCAGCTCGTTACCTGTATAAAAGACACCTGGCAGCCAGAAATCTTTCTGATTGAGAGGGGGTCAAATACTTATTTCCGTCATTAAAATGCAAATCAATTTATAACATTTTTGACATGCGTTTTTCTGGATTTTCTTGTTGTTATTCTGTCTCTCACTGTTCAAATAAACCTACCATTAAAATTATAGACAGATCATTTCTTTGTCAGTGGGCAAACATACAAAATCAGCAGCGGATCAAATACTTTTTTCCCTCACTATAGACAACGAGCGAGTTACTCTGGCATGCTTGCATCACACTGGCATAACCTCATACGACTAATTGTATGATCCCGAGTGATAATCCGACCCTCGTCAGCGAGGCGGGGCCTGATTATCATAACGGCTCGCATTAGCATAATCGCACCACTCACATAAATTAATACAATTATATCTCGAATTAGCATAATTTATGCACTTAATTACATCAATCAACATGAATTCAAATAATTACGCAAACTTCAAATTTCATTTAATTTTTATTATTTTCATCAAAATTTTCATACCCGACATATACAACACAGTGCAAAATGAGATCAGGCAGCTTCTTTGGCTCTTTCGGTAAAGTCACATAGAATGAGAATAAAATAATAAATTTATAAAATCAAATAACACAATAATATTCTCACGACGTTTCGGCCACAACACAAGCGGCCTTCATCAGGTGAAGGGGGCGAGACTGTCTGGTAGGACAGCGCTGGAGTGAAAGAGCCACGTTCAGATCACGGCCTTTAAGCTGTGTGAGAGGAACAAAGCGCCTTGACAAAGGAATTAGCATATAATTTAGCATTGAAATGGCTGAATGATTAGCTTGTGACTGGTCACAGAAATAGCTATGTTAAAGTTAAAGCATACACATCCGCAGAGGCACCCCTTGACAAAGGAATTAGCATAGAATTTAGCATTGAAATAGCTGAGTGATTAGCTTGTAACTGGTCACAGAAATAGCTATGTTAAAGTCAGAGCATACACATTCACCGAGGCACCTAGTACAAATCAAACAGGAGAATTTAGCATTGAAATAACTAGGCGAATTTAGCATTGAAAAAGCTGAGTGATTAGCTTGTGACTGGTCACAGAAATGGCAATGTTAAAGTTAAAGCCTACACATCCGCAGAGGCACCCCTTGACAAAGGAATTAGCACAGAATTTAGCATTGAAATAGCTAAGTTAAAGCATACACATCCGCAGAGGCACCCCTTGACAAAGGAATTAGCATATAATTTAGCATTGAAATAGCCTAGTGATTAGCTTGTAACTGGTCACAGAAATAGCTATGTTAAAGTCAGAGCATACACATTCACCGAGGCACCTAGTACAAATCAAACAGGAGAATTTACCATTGAAATAACTAGGCGAATTAAGCATTGAAAAAACTGAGTGATTAGCTTGTGACTGGTCACAGAAATGGCTATGTTGAAGTCAAGGCCTACACATCTGAGCTATTCACAGTAACTGGGTATACACTACAATATATAATGAATACTATATAGTAAACCAATAAAAAACTAAAATATAAATTACCTCAATGTTATCAATCTGCCGTCCCCCGCATCTGCGATTAGCGTTATTTTTGTTCTTAAAAAGTTACCAAAACTGTCAGCTCACCCATCACCTAACGCTGCGCTATTACTGCGTGTGCCCGCCAGACGTGACCCATCAGTGGCTCTTCACAAATGTTTTTCAGAGGGGGGCACTTTCGCCGATAAGACATCATCAGTGTGAGTGCCGCCACACATTTGAAGCCATTGGGGGTTTGACAGCAGCACGATGATGGTGGGGGGTGTTGTCACCATTTGTGTTTTGTTGCACAGGTCGCTGGCTACCAGCTTTGCGTAAGTCGCTCACTACACGGGCCCCAAGGTTGTGTGCGTGACGGCCAGGCCATGTTCGTGACAGCTGCGCTTCGGTTCATCGTGGATGTTGTTTTGTGCGCTTACGCAGCGGCATTGCCCAGGACCCGGGAGCTATGATGATGACACGTGCCGGGATTTCTGTCGGAGCAGATCTAGTGGTGGGACGGCGTCTTTCTCCTCTCCCACACACCAAGATGAGAGAAAAGAAAATAAATATTCGTGATCAAACAACGACTTTGTAAAAACACCTGCAACGGGGTAACACTTGCGCAGTTAAAACTACAACCACGCCGGGTGAAGTAAGGCGGTGGAAAACGTTCAGTTTGTGTTGAGTTGTGTTGTTGAGCTGTGCTTTGTGTTGCTTTCGGTAGTTGTAGTCGCGCAGTGCTTGGGGTTGGTGGTGGTGGTGGTTGTTGTTTGTTGTGGTTGTGGCTGTAATGGTTGTGCAGGAATGCCTCGATATGCGAACATTCGAAATGCGAAGTTTCAGTGTAACGAACTTTGCATTCATTACCGTTATTTTAATGGAAAAAGGTAAATAATAAATAAAAACTTCCATCAATAAATATTGAATTCATCGGTCTCTGGTGCAATATAAATATGAATAAAATTACGTTTCTTAACTAACTTTATTTTTATATCAATGTCGGTTTTTAATTTTTATACCATACAATATTAAATGTTTTTTCAATATACATTGTCCTTTGTTTTCAATACGAATGGTTAGTTCTAAAATGTTTATTCGCGTAGTTTTAAATAGTAAGGTACGAAGGCTGGGAGTGCATCCTCATCCTACTGTGATACGTTATTCAATATATGAAGTTTCAATATACGAACGAATCTCCAGGAACGCATTTACTTCGTATATCGAGTTATTACTGTCGTTGTTGTGGTTGTGGATTTTGTTGTAATTGATTTATGTATGTACAGTATGTTGAACTTCTTTCGCACCGTATGTAGCCGATCGTACTTATCGGTGTGGGGGAAGACAACAAGCTATGCACAAAAAGCAGTTCTACGCAAATGCGTTTTCATTGTAGATGATGTCAAAGTGTACAGCTCCAGTGGTTTCCTAATATCGGAAAGGAAGAGCGTTCCAGTCGGCCGTAGATGCTCATCTGAAAGCGCGCGATGCAGTGACCGTCTTTGTTCGATGGTTTGCCAAAAGCCACCGCTGCGTGGATGTCGGAAGTTCGCGCGATGGTTGTTGAGGTAGTTGTGGTTAATGCCGTGAGGGTTGATGTCATGTTAGTTGCAATAGAGGTTGTGGTTGTTGCTGTCGTTGTTAATAAATGGTCCTTGTCATGTTTGTAGCTGTGGTAGTAGTCATGGTTGTGCTTGATGTTGTTGCGATAGTAGTCATGTCAGTTGTTTTAGTTGTAGGACTCGTAGAAGTCGTAGTAGTTGCTACAAGTCGTGATTGCGTCTTCTGGTCCAACACCATGTGAGACGAGGCTCTAAAGAAAGCTGTCTCGGGTGTGGACCAATCAATTTCAAGGACAGTGCATACATTATCAGAGTTGTTGTTTTTTGTTTGCGTTCCGACCGCAAGTATTGTGGTCAATGTAAACATGACTCCTTGTAAAAAAAGGTGTCAGTTTTGTTGCCAGATAAAAGGGTAAAAAACCAATTATCACTATACGTGGCCTCAAAGTACGCCTTTCATAGTGCAGGCGCTGTGGTGACATCACCACCACTTAGTGGTGAGCAGCGGCTGCTGTTGTTGAGGAATAACTTAATGGCGACCGGTGGGCAGGGGTGGAGCCACAGGGGGGGCTGGGGGGGGGGCGGAGCCACAGGGGGGCTGGGGGGGTGGCTGGGGGGGGGGGGCTGAGCCCCCCCTGAAATTTTGAGAAAGTCGGTAATCGGGATAACCGGATATCCGGCTGCTGCAAAATGCTGGCTGCCACCTTGTGCTGCCCTGCAGGCTGCTTGAGCGGCAGCCTTTCGAACTTATCAAACTTATTAGCCACATCAGCGGCTCCGACCTATTAATAAACTCCGCGTTCAAATCCAATAATATTTGTTTTATACATTTGTGGCACCCATTGGAAAACATGCACTAGATATCTCAGAATATTGAAGTCAGCCCCTCCAAAGTCAAAATCCTGGCTCCACCCCTGCCGGTGGCACAGTGGTTAGCGCACTCTCCTGTGAACCTGGTAAACGGAGTTCAATGTCCACTTAATACAAATAACAGTGGTGCATATTTTAACGGGTCTTGGGCCTTCACGAGGCAGACTCAGCCTTAAAATGAGGTACAGGACATTGTACTGATGTTATCATAAATTCTTATAAAATGGTTACAATCTGTATTATCACTTTTACCAATACCCCAATGAAGCCCTCCTACTGAAGAAATAAGGGTGTTGGAAACTGATTCTTTAAGTGAGCGCTAAGCGAGCGGTCTGTACTGAGTACACCGCTATCCGGAGAGATACACAATTTAATTCAGTCACCAAACAAGAACGCTTTAAAAAAAAATGTCACAACTACAGCCAAAATGTATAATATAATGAATATGTATTTACAATCCAGAAAATCACGGTTTTGATACAAAAATAAATGTTGTGCTCAGGGTCCATTTGGTGGGGCGCTGGTTCTGGAAGACGTCTGATCACTGAAACGCCTCCCCTGGAATCTTCCCTGCTTCCTGACGACGGGAACGACGATTGGCGACCGTGCAGGAGCCGCAGCCAAAACCAGAGCAGCGATTGCAATGAGGGAAAGAGAAGAGGAGGGAACAGAGTGGAGAGGGAGACAAGCGGCATCATTAGCGACGGTCGTCAAAACGTGAACACGCCGGAGCAGTTGCGATTACGTGTGTCGGTAAGGATTGTGGGCGGCACGGTACTCACGTAGAGGTGGATAAAATCGTCGGCCGCTTTGGAGAAATTCCAATTGTTCCGCTCCAGGCATCTGTGGAGGCGAGCGCGGACAGGAGGCAAAGAGAACGTCAGTGCCTTTTTTCCACAGTCCAGCTTGCAAATCTAGTGCCTGGGCTGTGGACCAGATTCCTATGGCCAACTGAAACGGGTTCATGCCAGCTCCCGGTGAGAATCGATTGTGCAGCCCCATTACACAGTGCCATTTGGCTCGCTTCCCGATGGGAGCCGCACGCTTGGAATAGCGCCGTCGCGAGATCACGGGGTCAACGCAGCAGAGACGCACCGTCAAGTCGCCCAATGTGTTTGTACAAAATTTGTCGAAACGTACAAAAAATTATCGTTTAAACTCGGGACTGGAGTAAGCCACCTCAAGCATACATTGTCTCCTTAATAATCTTTACAAAATGACTGACGCTTTCCTCTGTCTGTGGACAAAAGGGGTAGGGGGGAGTGAAGGGGCAAGAAGGACTTAACAGTCCGAGTCCAAAGACCCTGGTGCCCCTATAAGGGTTTGGCAGAATAAATGGCTCCTGCTGGGCTGTGTCTGATTACTCTTGCAATGAAGCATGACATCATGCGTGTGTGCACGTGTGTGTGGCTGTAAGACAGTTCCCACGTGCTCTCGCCCACCTTTGCGACCACTCCGGTGTCATGTGGGATTTTTCAGCGAATGAATTGACTGTCTCCTGCTGGGACGAGGTGAGTGCAGTAAGCGGGCAGCTGCTGGACGTCGCTGATGTTGTTGAGGCGAATGCAGGGGGCATCTCACTTGAAAGAGCTTCGCGGATGAACATCCGCTCACTCGCGACAGATGGCCTGCCGGGTGTCAACACAAGCAGGTCAATAAAAATAATAACACATTACTTAGTTAAACAGCAAGCTAATGGAGCACCTGAAGGAAACACACATGGGCAAGGGGTCAACACTCTATCCCATACAGAAGACAAGATGGAGATTAGTCCACACTTGCTGTACTGCCTTCTGGAAAGTCAAGAGTATGCAACTTCGCTAAGGAAGAAGCAAAGGAATGGGAGAGGGAGCAGAGGAAAGGGAAGCAGGAAAGCGCGTATTGTCTGTGTGCGAAAACATGGTGTGTGTTTGTGGCTATGTGTATATGATGTGTCATGTAGCCCGTATGCCCAGCCACTGCATGCCTAAACAGCTTTTGTTCGGCTGGATAGAGGGGGCTAAATGGGCGCGGAATGGGCTAGAGAAGAGATGGAGTGATTTGGTATAAGAGGATGTGGATCTGAGTGGACTTGCCGATGACTGGTACCAGCCGTGTAAAAATCGGCCTCTGTAGAGGAGGCTCGTTAAGAATGCTACTGGGTAGTTGGAGGCAGTCGCCCTCCAACAACAATGGGGGAGGAGTGACGCTCAAAACAACGAGCGGAGCGCTGGGTGGCCAAAGCACAGCAAGTTGGCATAGTAGGGGGCACAGGTGGTGCATTGGCCAGCCATCTCAGTCGACCCGTAGCACGTGGGTCTGCCCCGTGACCGCCTGCCAGTGGGCATTCGACACTACGCGTGGCCTCAACATGCACATAGGCTGGCACAAGCGCCGTGGTGACATCACTGCCACTTAATGGCGAACGGCGGTTGTTATGATGTGTTGGGTCATGGTGCAAGTGACTCACCTGCCGTCCATGGTTGGCACCAATTGCACCACCCGCCAAAACATCTTCACAGACTCTTGGCAATTCTTGGCTGAGGATCGACACACACGACAAAGGTGCACGGGCGTCAAGAGAGAGCCACGCCATTAACATAAACCGCATGTCAGGATCAATTAGAATGGTGAGGTGGTGCTTATGGCATGCAGTGCAGAATGCACCTGGTCTAGTTAAATGCAATGTCAGTGATGCTGTTAATGATGCTACTGCTGATGACGAAGCTGATGGTGAATGTGACTATGCAAATACTCACTCTCTTTGAAGAAGCCGTGCACCGTGAAGTTGACCTGAGTATCCTGTAAAGTGAGAGTCACAAGTAAACACGATCGCCCATCATTTTTAAGCAACCCAAGAGGTGGAGACTGCAGGGTTGGAGTCTCGGCCAGGGTTAGTGCTGTGGCTAGAGTAAGTGTGAGTCTTGGCTTGTGTTAGTGTCAAGGTTTGAGAGAGAGAGATGTTGCTAGGAATTATAATGGGATCGAGTGTCAAGTCTAGGGATAATGTATATTTAAGGCCAAGAAGATGGCTTTAATCTCTCTTACGAGTTACGTTTCACGTAATAATTCACGTTTAATCTTGGAAGGTGGACATATTTACATAGGTATCAAAGAATAAGTCAAAATAATTATAGTAAAAATTCGAAGCATAAATTGAGAGCTTGTGCACATGAAAGGTTTGTAACTCAGGCCGCATAAGCTCAGCAATTTGTGTTTAAGCAGAGCCAGCGGCTATGTCAATGAGGGCGTTTTGGTGCAAGGCCACGGCTCACCGTGCCACGGCTGACAGTGGTGGTGAAGGAGGACATATCGTGATTCTTGTGCGTCAGCTCTTTGATGAAGTCCTCCGCCGTCAGCCGCTCGCACTTGAGCTGTGCTGTGGGATGAGGGGGCAGGAGGGCAACAAAACTGTGGTGATACGAGTGGCAACAGATATGCGCATGTTAAACTTAGTTTGCACTGTACGTAGTCAACTGTTGCATTGGAGGTGTGGAGCAAGGAGAAAAAAACTGCATGGCGCACGGTGACAGAATGACATGAACGGTGACACAGTGACGCGCGGATCTGCAAACATCGCTCGTGACCAATACTCACGTGAATCTTCTGGGGTCGGCTGGTCTGTACCCTCCTCTCCCAGGCTGCTCCTGGAGGTAGAAACGAGATCCGGATTGTTAGGAAACGGAGTGGCTACACTCACATCCACAAGTGTGCTTTAATTTCCGTGTTTTCGCAAAGCATTTCTCTCTTCTCGTATCGTTGCGGATACTGATGATTTAATTCCATTTTAGAAGCCATATTTCATTTCGAAGCATTTAAAGCAAGCTTCTGATTGGCTGCTTGCGGCTATGTGAAAAACTCCACACGTTTCGGCGCACTTTAAATGGCCTGCTCTTTGATGACGCTATAGAAGTTGTCATTAATGCTTATAACTGCCTGTACCAATGATAAGCAATGTAACACGTATTCTTGGTTCTTTCGGTAAAGTCATGTAGAAGGGAAATAATAAAATAATAAAATATTAACCAATAAAATTATCGCGACGTTTCGACTGCAACACAAGCAATCATCATCAGGTGTGAAAACCAGAGCAAGAAAATGTTTCACACCTCATGATGATTGCTTGTGTTGCAGTCGAAACGTCGTGATAATTTTATTGTTTTATATTTTTATTATTTTATTGTTTCCCTTCTACGTGATTTTACCGAAAGAACCAAGAATATGAATCCCTGCAGTCACGAAAGCTTTAAATCAAAATTCACTGTAACATGGTCTCTCGAGAGCGGTCTGTGGCAAATACCAATTAATCCTTTCATGTGACAGCCTTGCTGGCCAGTTTGTGAGTGTGTGTGTGTTTGTCAGCTCACTCTGAGGGGGTGTAGATGGTGATGAGGGCATCCTTTTGATACTTCTTGAGCAGACCCTCGCGGTCTGCGGTATCATAAAGACCGTAGTACCTGCCAATGCACACGCAACGCACTTTAATCACCGAGTGCGTAGCCAACCATTGATTCATAATGTCAACTCAATTATTTTGTTCACGATGCAAGTATACAGTCGTGCTTGTGATGATAAAAGAGTCGCAATGAATTGTTGCATAAATAATTGGATGATGCAGTGGTGTAACAGTTATTGCGCAGGACTTGCAAATCAGAGGTTGCCAGTGTAATGTTCTGTAAGCGAACGTTGAAGCAAAGGTGCAAAGTGATTGAATCCCCCCACCTCTGTGCAGCCAGCTGTCCACCACAGTTAGTTCAATTGGCAGTGTTGGGGTCAAGTGTGGGTACTCCCTACCCTTCCAAGATGTCCGGCCATTGTGGAAGACTAGGCCAAATACACGATAGAGTGTTCTCTACG
Source organism: Petromyzon marinus (assembly GCF_048934315.1). Taxonomy (NCBI): domain Eukaryota; kingdom Metazoa; phylum Chordata; class Hyperoartia; order Petromyzontiformes; family Petromyzontidae; genus Petromyzon; species Petromyzon marinus. Next base: position 3,829,639 of record NC_133717.1, read on the forward strand.
GCTCTCCCTTTAGTGGAGTAGAATGCACAAGGAATTACAGGGCTGCACTTTGATATACAATGATAAATTCATGATAGAATTAAGATAATGGGACTTATCTGTAGAAGGAAGGCAGTACATCCGGAAAACGGTAATAACGAGAGACACGTGGCTTAAACTAAATATGCAGCGTAAAGAAACCATTCTAACTGATAAGAAAAGTAAGTGGGTTTGAGCAGAACACACTGGCAGAAGGAATAATGGCCATTAGTCTAGACTAAGTACTGGGTGATCCAGGAGTTGGAGCGTATAAATGAGCTTGTCTATTGATTGTAGGTAGGTTAGTCCATTGCAGGGCAGTTGTATAGTGATGGCTTGGGGAAGCATTTACGTAGCAGTGCATTGATCATTCCTGATGATGATGAAATATTACATAAAAGCATAGGCTGGGACACCCTCGTGTCTGAGTGAGTGCAGGGAATTGGAAGGCTCCTTACTCCTTGAGGAAGTTCGCGATGAGGCCTTGAATGTCGGCTGAGGTGGGCGGCAGAGCGATGGGAGGCTGAGCTGTAGGTGGCAGAGGTGTGGGTGGCAGAGATGTGGGTGGCAGAGGTGTGGGTGGCAGAGGTGTGGGTGGCAGAGCGGTGGGAGGCTGAGGTGTGGTTGGCAGAGGTGTGGGTGGCAGAGGTGTGGATGGCAGAGGTGTGGGTGGCAGAGGTGTGGGTGGCAGAGGTGTGGGTGGCAGAGGTGTGGGTGGCAGAGGTGTGGGTGGCAGAGCGGTGGGTGGCAGAGGTGTGGGTGGCAGAGCGGTGGGAGGTTGAGGTGTGGGTGGCAGAGGTGTAGGTGGCAGAGGTGTGGGTGGCAGAGGTGTGGGTGGCAGAGGTGTGGGTGGCTGAGGTGTGGTTGGCAGAGGTGTGGGTGGCACAGCTGTGCGTGGCAGAGCCATGGGAGCCCGATCTTCGCGAGGCTGAGCCTTGCGAGGTCGAGCCGTGGCTGGGAGAGCTGTGGGTCGCTCAGCTGCGGGAAGCACAGTCGGAGGCTGAGCAGAGGGTGCCATGACTTTGGGCACCATCATGGACATAGATGCGGGTGGCTGTGGCAGCTCAGCTTCTTCCTGTTGGTAACAAACAATGATGGTAATGAAGGTAATTACGATGATGTGAGTGGTGGTGATGAAGTTGATGTCAATGGTGAGTATGATGGTGTTGAGAGTAATGATAGATGTGATGATAACTTCTGATGTGCTAACACGTACAATCTGGTGTACCAACACATTCTGATGTATCAACACAGACACATTCTAATGTACCAACACGTAAACAATCTGATATACCAACATACAATCTGATGTACCAACACGTACACACAGAACGACGGTGAGAGCAGAGCAGCCGCGTGCCGGCTGTACGCATGGCCTCCTCACCTCGATCAGCCGCTGGTCGTCCTTCGTTAGGTCCCCAGCGAGCGGAGACGGTGGGCCTAGAACTGGGCGCATCAAGACGATGGCCTGCAACACGGACAAAGCGGCGACACCGATCAGCTGGCCGCCGGCACGTTGGCACCCCTCCCTTACCTCGTTAGCCCGACAGGAATGCGACGATGCTCCCATTCGCTCGCGAAAGTTGCATCAATTTATGCGTGGGCATGTCTGTGTGTATGTGTCACAATTCTAATGCATGTTGTGCAACCAGGTGTGAGAGAACTCAAGAAACCAGGATATGCTTAATTTTCCACAGTGAGCCCTGGTCACCAATCACGTGTAAAGTATTCGATTTGCATTCAGTTCTTTGCTGTTCATTTTTGTACATAGGGGGAAAGATGGCAGCAATTTGGCAAATGGATCAAAGAAAATGGTAAAAATGAGATGGGAATAATGGGAAGCAGTAAAAACGAAATGATTAAAATGACATGAAAAAGTAAATTGATTCTTTAAATGAATCCCGGCTTCCACCAACAATTCAATGAGTTTGATGATTTATGACTATTTTTTTATGATTTCGATTGCTGTAATCTTTATAGCTGTGGGTGGTCACACATAGTATATGAGCTATTCAACCCAAAATCAAATGTTTCTTACACGTGTGACTAAACGCATGCATTATGTGTGCTGAAATGCATTTAACCCATGCATAATTGCACACCTATTGGCCTAGCCCTCCAGTCCACTTCGGCTGTCTTTTCCAGCCATCCCAGGGGATTTCAATGGAACAACCAAGTAACCTCTTGGGGCCACTATGAAAGGCTACATGAGGATAATAATGATGCCCTCCCATTATCCAGGAGAGTCTTGCTCAGACTCAAGACTTGTTCACGAGGATCCTGTATTAGGATTGTTCGGCAAATTCCCTGAATGAGCAAATGTATTAAACAATCTATTGATATGCTGTGATCTCCAGCTATAAACAGCTGATGTAACATTTACATCTCATAACGGTCGGCCTATCACCTCCTGCCTCCCCGACGCACTCACCCTATAGTTGTCGGGAAAGACAATTTTCCATGACAGCGCCTTGAGGTTCAAGGCCACCATGTAGTTCACCACATAGAATGTTGCCATGTCTCCCTCAAAGTGGAACTGAGAAGAACACACATACAGACACAATATTGGAGAGAGGCACAGTGTTGTCATCAATGGTGTAGCGTGGTGGGCATGGTCCCATTGATGGACGAGATTTCTCATGCACAGCCCCTACCGTTTGGAATACCCTCCCACTCCACATCTGACAAATCAACACCATCACTTTGTTATTCAAATACAAGATCAAAGCCTTTTCATTAATCTGGGCATACAGTGATGAATACAAAATCACAGTTTGGACATTTGACCAATAGTTTAAACACAGAATAGTTAAACCCAGGATGGATTGTAGGCAGTCCAGCTTGAACACATCGCTTAATCTCTCGCGCTCATACCTGCAACGGAGTGAAGGGCGTGCAGCAGCCCTGCTGCAGGAACTGCAGAAGCCCCTCCTTGCCGTACTTCCTCCCAAAAGGAATCTGGGGACACAAGAAGCAGTGGCCAGGAGTGAACAATAAGATATATTTCCTTTTATATAGCATCATTCATGCTAAAAGGATCCCACAACGGACATTAATAATTTTTCGGACCAAATCCCACATACAGCCACTGCCAAAGCAAATGAAAACCCTACGAGCAAGCAAAATCAAGAATCAACAAACAAGTTAAGAAATGGCACCAAAACAAAAGGCACAAACAAGAAAAACGTTATCCCAACAAAGGAATTAGTCCATGAGGTCATATCCCAGACCCACAATCCCAAAATTTCCAACCAAGCCAGCAAGACCCCAAGCAATTTGTAAGCCTGCACGTGTACGTGTGTCTGCGGGGAGTGCTGGCTCAGTGGTTTGCACACTGCCCTACAAACCCTGGCCACCCAAGTTCAAATCCCGCTCATGGCCAAATAAAGTGGTTGTTGGCCTCACTTAGGTCGACTCAGCTTTAAATGAGTACCTGGTGTCGTGTGTAAACATGAGCACTGAGGTAACAACCACACTATACCCTGAGGTGCTATGCTGGCCTTAAAAGGTGCCCACGAACAGCACCTGCTCCAACAGTTTGCGAAAGGCTTTCCGAAGGATTGTCCTTGTTACCCCCCTTTGGGTCTGCCCCTGTATTATTACAATGCGTTTTTATTCAGGAGAGCTTCACTGAGTCTCAATACTCTTTTTGTGGAGAGTCCTTCCATGTTTTTTGCAGTGGGGGAGAGGGCAACATTGCTATGTGTCATCCCAATTGTGTAATTTGAATTCATTTTTTTTTTATTCCGACCATCACGCCAGCATATGACATCACTGGATAATTAAGGTCCACTGTAAAGCAGATAGCACATAGTATGTTTACCAATAATACCACGGAGATAACCACCGACTGTGTCCACGTGTGTGCGGCCACTGCATTTACCGTGATCTGGTACCAAGTGGATGGTTCCTGGCTGACGTTGCGCGCCGGAGCACGGTACTCCGCCGACTCGGCCCGTGTCGTCACAGGTGGGACAACGCTCAACCGCTGCCACCGATGGCCCTCGGGACCGGAGGTGGTGTGCGACGGCGCACCACTTGGACCCAGCCTGCTCCACACTCTGATTGGAACACAACGAGAGGGCGCGGCGGTGAACGAGGAGCCGAAGGCAGCCACGCGAGCTAAGCATGCGGTTCACTTAAACGGAGACCGTGTCATGTTTGATTCATGTTAATGTTGGTAGTGAAGAGTCCTAAGCCACCGGCGAGGAGATTCATTGAACAGAATGTAATCCATACATCGGCGAGTGTAAACAATATCTTGTAAATTTGACGACCTCGTTGGGTGGTAGAGGGTTAACGTCAAGCATTGGCACCACGTGGCCGAACACCAAAAACAAACGCGGATTCATTGTCCTGGCTATGCCAACCTACGCTTTAAGTTAGGCTGTGTCAAGGCTACACCCAGGGCTTTAACTTCTTTCTTACAAGTCGCTAGTAGACTACATCCCACCGACGTGTGGGATAGAGAAGAAACTCGTCAGTCAATAACACTGTGGCCTTAAAATAAGAAATGTATAATAGGCGACGTTTTGGGCAATGGCCCTACGAAGAAGGCTGTTGGGGCAAAGTATTGTCAGCGAGATATTAAAATATAAACATTGCACAATGACAAGCACTACATCTGGCTGTCTTTGGCTGCTAATGCTTACATACATTACCAGGTGATATCTTTTTTAAGCTGAGTCAACCTAGGAGAGACTCGGGACCGGTTCAATTATTGCTGGTCACTGATGTTAGCCATGGCTGGTAATAAACTCGGGTCAACCTGGTGTTGTTGTAGAGCAATGGGTCCCACTGCTCCACCACCCTGCACCCTGCTCGGCATGTACACATGCACACACGCTCGTGTGCACTCGCAGCTCTACTCACGATGGCCGCTTGGAACTCGGCCCATCGTGGTTCTCATCCACCGGATGGGAGCGGCAGAGTGGGGAACGTGGGGAACGTTGTCGGCGTGGTCCACCTCTTCCTTGCTCCCCTGCACCAATGCTGACAGTGCACATGCGGGACCCAATCGACTCCTCATCCACGGAGCATCGCACTCTCAGGGGGCTCCGGGACCTGTGTCGTGGGGCCGCAGGCTTGGTCGCTGTCCGCTTGTCAGGGTCTGCACACACAAGAGGGGGGTGTGGGGGTGCGGGGCACAAGAGTCTCAGTTTGGAGGTAAGAATGCGTGGATCAGGGGCACCCCAGTGGTTCTAGATTTAAAGCTTTCGTGACTGCTAGGATCCATACTCTTTGGTTCTATTGGGGAAAGTCACGTAGGTGAAAATAAAATAACAAAAAAATCACGACGTTTCGGCCACAACACAAGCGGCCTTCATCAGGTGAAGGGACGAGACTGTCTGGAGGACAGCGCTGGAGTGAGAGAAGCCACGCTTAGATCACGACCTTTAAGCTGTGTGAGAAGGAAAACACAAAGCGCCTTGACAAAGGAATTAGCATATAATTTAGCATTGAAATGGCTAATTGAAATAGCTAAGTTAAAGTATACACATCCGCAGAGGTACCCCTTGACAAAGGAATTAGCATAGAATTTAGCATTGAAATAGCTGAGTGATTAGCTTGTAACTGGTCACAGAAATAGCTATGTTAAAGTCAGAACATGTACATGAGTACTAGGTGCCTCGGTGAATGTATCTGCTCTGACTTTAACATAGCTATTTCTGTGACCAGTTACAAGCTAATCACTCAGCTATTTCAATGCTAAATTATATGCTAATTCCTTTGTCAAGGCGCTTTGTGTTTTTCTTCTCACACAGCTTAAAGGTCGTGATCTAAGCGTGGCTTCTCTCACTCCAGCGCTGTCCTCCAGACAGTCTCGTCCCTTCACCTGATGAAGGCCGCTTGTGTTGTGGCCGAAACGTCGTGATTTTTTGTTATTTTATTTTCACCTACGTGACTTTACCCAATAGAACCAAAGAGTATGCACCCCAGTGGCTCGATGTTAACTACCTCGCCTGTGATAGAGGATATCGTGGGTTTGATCTCAACCCTGATGCCCGCATATTTGAAGTTTGCCCGTTCTCCCCGTGGCCACGTGAATTGTTCTCCGGGTCCTCCGATTTTTCCCTGCACATGTAGAATCAATTTGCGTTTCGATTATTTGGCTGCTATACATTACCACACGCCGATAAGCCAATTCTTTGAGCTATCATTTGTGGCCAGGTCGAAAAAGAGCTTTATTGCTCAGTGGGCTTCAGTTTAGAATTTACACGAAGGAATTCATGGTGGCGCAGAGATGCAATTAACTGTGTGTGGGGGGGGGGGAGAGTGAGAGAAGGGCTCGTGAAGATGGAAGGCGGCAGAATTGCAGCTGGGCAGGAGGAGGCAGGGAATTGGCTGAGGACTGGAGGGGAGAGATTTGGCAGGAAAGGAGGAACCGTTTGGAAGGTTTGAGAAAGATAATATATCAAGGGGGTGGTGCAGATGCGACCTCAGGTACGGGTACAGACCGCCTCGCCTCATATCTCTACTCCACATACTCTCCGAACTTTCCCGTCTCATCTCACTCTACTCCACACTCTCCTACCTTATATCATCTCTATTCCATTCCACTCTCCTAATTCTCCCGTCTCTACTCCACACACTCTCCAAACTCTCCCATCTCATCTATCTCCTCCACAGACTCTCTGAACTTTCCTGTTTCACCTCTCTACTCCACTCACCTCCAAAAACCACCGTCCGCATGCACAGACTGTGCTTGTGGTCCATCTCCATGGACCGCTGTCGCTTGGCAGCGCTCTCCTCCTCCTCCGGGTCACGACCTCCTCGCTTGCGGCGCCAACCCCCTGCGCAGCAGCACCCAGAGATGTACCACCACTGCGTCTCACTCTACTTATCACTTAGAGGTACCACCATTGCGTCTTTCTCTACCCATAAGTGAGAGGTACCACCACGTCTTCCTCTCCCCATCACTGAGAGGAACCACCACCGCGTCTCCCTCTACCAATCACTGAGAGGTACCACCAAGTCTTCCTCTACCCATCACTGTGCCCCCCACACAGCTACCCCCCTGTTCTCTCGCTTGTGCTATGGGGCCGTCCATAAATGACGTCACGCGATTTTGGACGATTTTAGACCCCCCCCCCCCTCGTCACAAAAAGTTAGACCTCCCCTCAAATATGATGTAACAAAACTCTGCCCCACCCCCAAATTATATTTCCATTTTGAAAATAAAACATGCTTTAATCGCTTTAAACTATTGTCATTGTAGTGCGTATTTAATGTGGCGCTGCACTCAGATGTTATAGGAGAAAACACGTATACAAAACTGAGGCTTTGGAAAGCTTAAATTTAGCATAAAATTAACTTGAAAATATTCAACGTCTAACTAAAACTGCAGATGTTCAGAATATATTGAAATTATCTTATAATCATAAAATATAAAAAGTAATTATAACTATTAAAAAAATACTTTAAACTTTGTGGTATAACAAAGCAAAATGTAGAGTACAATTATAACAATCATATATTCATTCCACAGAATGAAAAACCCTGGTAGAATCATTAGAATCAAAATGTTTCATAACAATCATTAAAACAAATTCAAAATGTAAGCTTCTCCATTCTCCCATGGAAAAGCAAAATGCTCCTTCATGGAATAAATAAAAGGTGACCTTAGTAAATTTAAATAATCAAATAGTTAAGAATGAAAATTAATAAATAAAAATTCGTGTTATAACAATTCTATAGAATGAGAATAAAATAATAAATTGATAAAATAAAATAACACAATAATATTCTCACGACGTTCCGGCCACAACACAAGCGGCCTTCATCAGGTGAAGGGACGAGACTGTCTGTCACTCCAGCGCTGTCCTACCAGACAGTCTCGTCCCTTCACCTGATTGCCATTTTCAAACCCCAACTAGTAAACCATCTTACCCAATCAAATATGCCATGATTTTTGGAATACCACAAAAACAGTTAAACTGTTTTTTTTTATATTTCCATAAAGTATTTTCTTCATTACATTTTACCATAGTTTTCTTATGCACACTATGACAATGGTTTTGATATCAGGCCATTTACACAGAGGCGTCTTAAGTAACTTTAATGTGACAAGCGAATTGCATCACAAACTTGTTTTTTTGCAGCCTCCTTGTGCAAAACCAGTCTCTTTTTTATGTAGTTATTAAACCAAAACTCACAAACTCATGGGCTGTGTTGATCAGGGAAGGTGAAGGTAAATCACCGATAACCTTGCCACGGACACACTCTTAGACAACCTCCATGAAGGACGTTTTCCCTGTGGAACGCATCATCTCGTCTGGATGCGCCGATCATTGCAGTGGTCCCCTAGAAGATCTATAGATCGCCTGAGTACCCCTACTGCTCAACAGCCATTGCAATTAATGTATGAGAGACGCGAGTTGATGGCACAGGTCAAAATATAACAAATAAATGCATCGTATATAGTTTAGACGGCAATTAATTTTGCTGACATGTATAATCAGGTTGGGTCAAATATTTTAGACAGTCCATCAATTGTCCATTGTGTCAATGTTGAAAGAATTAAGCAACATTGAAAAATAGAAAGTTCTGTATTCATCTCCTGCCAATGTCATCAATCACCCTGCCACCTTGGTCCAGTGGTTTTTACATCATATGCATTTTTGCTCTGCCAGGCCCCATTACAGGTGTTGCAAAACCAAAATACCGTGTAAAAAACTATCAGAGTTGTCTGATTTGACCCAAAACCTTTGTTCATCAATTGACTTGCAAACCTTATTACATTCTGGTGCAGTTAAAATATAGTATTCAGCGATATAAATGAACATTTTAACAACAATTTACAATGCGTTTATTTTTACATATTGATTGCCTGCATTAATTATTTTCATTTACAGTTCCCATCATTAATATCCATGATCTATAGTGTTATGTCGGTGCAGGATGGTATAATAGACTACTGCATGTTCTGGTGAATCCAGTCCAAGAATTTGGTGACCCTGCTGTAAACACCTGGCTGGTAAGCCCGTGCACAGCCATAGCCCCAGCTGGTGATTCCAGAGAGGTACCAGCGGCCGTTTGAGTCCTGGCAAACCAAGGGACCCCCAGAGTCTCCCTGCAACAGACACACGACACCAATGTTAGAAGATGACTGACGAACAAGGAGGCCTGATGGAGCGATGATTACAGTGATCCAGTATAAGCAATGACATGTCATGATACCAAAGAGGGGATGTCAGAAGGCCCGATAATTAGGTTTAAATGTTCAGTGCAAAGAGCAGTACAACTGAGGCCAGCTTAAAATGTTCAATGGGACTGGGATCTTGAATGAGGACATTTTTGTTGAAGGTCCAGTTGATGTTGACCCACCCATGCTCCTTCCAGTCAATTGGCACCAAAATGTGTTCATGAATTGACTGGAGAAGTTTGCTTTCCAAGATCCCCCTGGTGGAACATAATTGGGCCCATAGTCGTTATGTGCTCCAGATGGTTTTAAGGCAAGAGAGTTGCATCTTGTTGGTTGTTATCACAGCTCACCTGTCAGGTGTCCACCCCTCCTTCGAGGTACCCTGCACACAGCATCCTGTTGGTGATTAGAGATGGGCTATAGGCCTGCGGCCCTGGGGTGACGCACGTCTTCAAGATCTCTACTGAAGCCTCCTGAAGCTGGTCGGGTGTGTAGCCTGTTCAGTACAAGAATTCGTGTTGGAAACCGTGTTTCAGTTTCAGTTATTTATTTATTTTGGTATAGCCCTGTGAGCCATTCGGCTCTTGAATCGGGTGCAACCACAACAAAAAAAAAAACAAAAAAACGAACAAGAAAACATCTTAAAGTGAAGTACTATATTTCATCAAGACTTAGATCGTGGTACATTTAAATGTTAACAACATATCACCTGCATATCAGCTTAATGCCTGTTACATATAGTCCTCGAGCACCAGAGAGCTCTGCTACCCGACTGCCATCATTATTCCAATGGATTTTTACAAAAAAATGTTTCTTAACAAAGATTTGGGCCTCCATTAAATCAAAGGATTTGTTCAGTAGAAGATATGTGTATATTATATTTATTTTCATTATACAAACATTCACCCGAAATAACATGAATGTTCAACTATCAATTATGTTTAACTTGTGCTGTCGGAAAATAACATTGCACCGATTTATACATTAAAATCACGATACATGCCTTGAATCGTGGGTATATCAATGGATTTTTTGAATATTTGTATATGTTGTACATTAGAGGTGCTACATTTAACCCAACGTAAACAACTCAAGGGTTGTAATCCTGAGTTTAAACAGAAGGGAACTGATTTCTATGAGAAGATCGATTTTATTAGAATGTTAATCGGGTTGTGTGGAGGCTCATAACATGACAATACTGTGGTTGCTTTGTTCTTACACCATAGACACTGAGATATGGATACTAAATAATCTCTCAAACTATGCTCTATTTAGTGGTCAAAGTATCTTCTGAAATCACGTGTTTTCCCAGGTTTGGAATATTTCACCTATGGAATTACCACCTTCAAAAAGTTTTCCCCAACCAGAAATGAAGCATGATTTCCCTGGGTAGGGAAACTTCTGAAAGCGAGGTGGGAGGCAAACTAGCTGTATGTAATCGATGAAGGAAACAAGTTCTGACAGCTCCATAAGAGCAATGTCATAGTCATGGCTGCTTCCGTTGTAGCGCTCGTGGATGAGGATTCTGTTGACGCTTCTGGCCACGACAGTTGAAGCGCTGAGATCGTTCTGAGTGTGCAGGCCCAGGTATACCGTCCAGATGTTTGGGTTGTTACTAGGGGGGTAAATACACAGCCACCACATTCAGCATCAAATAACATAGGGCATTATGTTTTTTTTTTACCAAGGTAAGCCTCATTGAGTCTCAGGACTTTTTCAGGAGGGTCCTGCCAAGTTATTTCGGTAGGGGTGATGACTGCTGCTCTGTATAATCTCAACTGAGTAATTCGTGTGGGTCAGTTTTACAAGTAAGCAAATTTGGACTGTGGCGCCGGCACGCATCACGATTGCAAGTGCACTACGAAAAATCATACCTGAATGTGAAAAAAATCTGAGACGCTTAATCCCTATTCCACTTATATTCATAACTCTTTCTGCAATAAAATTCTACAAAAAATATCTTCTAATGGTGTTGTGATTCATTGTGTGAGTGGGAGCAGCGGTGGTTCATTGGTTAGCACACTGCACTTACGAAACTGTTGACCCACGTTTTAATTCCCCAAGCTTGATTCCCAACCACAGATGCAGTTATTCCTGACCAGTGTGGTGAGGTATGGTCGAACAATACCCCATGACCAACACGGTGTGCGAAGGCCTTCATCCCAAAAGCGGTCTGACAAAGGGCTGCAAGTTGTGATTATCAAACTTGTCTGCTGTGTGTGTAACATTTAACACAATGCATCCTTTTAAAGAATGACAAATAAAAATAGGGTTTACCCTTTCCGGCAATAAAACAGGTGTTAAGATATTCTTGGTGCTTTCTACGTGACTTTACCGAAAGAACCAAGAATATGAATCCCTGCAGTCACGAAAGCTTTAAATTAAAATTTAAGGTGTTAAGATGTTCAAACACGTTTAGCAAGGAATCAAGCTTGTATTAACCACACGTACTTGTGGTGAACATGCAAATAAACTTGCTCTGATAATAATATATGCATTGTCTTTGGTCTACACCAGAGACGGCCTTCTTTAGCACCTAGTTTCACCAGTGACAGACCAGAGAACGTCAAAAGGCAAACAGTACAAGGACAATGCACGTATCAGAGCATGTATAGCTCGGAGTAAAGTGTTCACAAGACATGTGAAGCAACAGAAACGCTCACCACCTCTGGAAGCAATGAGCAGCACTCACAACCCAGCGGTCACTGAAGAGGGAGCCCCCACAGGTCAGTCTGTTGAAGTTGTGCAGGCTCTCTTGCCAGGGCCATTCTCAGAGCCTTGCTTCGTAGCCTCCCACGATCCGGCTCTTCACTCTGCGTTCTGCTACGGGGATCCAACCACATTCTGAAAAACGACAAAACACAATTACTTCTATAATACAGGTTTTTTTGGGTTAGATCGCGTAAATATAGAAATGTCTAGTCAAACCCGCCATAATTCGTAAGAGATGTCACATAAACAGAACATGCCGATTCATCACTAGTACAGCACACTGGTGTGTTGGAGAGACAAGCCATAACATTTACAATCTGAGTACGACGTTTTGCTAGTAAATCTTGACTTAAAGTTTTCGTGACTGCAGGAATTCAAATTCTTTGGGTCTTTAGGTAAAGTCACGTAGATGGTTATTTTCTTTGAACCATCTACGTGACTTTACCGAAAGACCCAAAGAATATGTTTTGCTAGTAATCACAACTAGCTTCATCAGGCGACAGCCATATTTGTGGAGAAGTCCACCTGTTTCGTTCCTTATATAGAGGCGTAGATGTGATGACAACATTTGTGCACTCTTCTTGTCCAAGGTGGGGGGGGAGGATTAATGAATCAACGTACATTATGCGTGCACATTATGCGAGCCCATTGATCTGGTACTTCCTGTCCATTGCTTGTACTAAAATAGCCGTACCAGAGACAGCCTTCTTTAGGGCCTAGTCTCACCAGTGTCAGACCAGAGAACGTCAATCATTGTTTTCCATCTTCATAGATTCATCTATCATTGTAATATTTATCAACCATGGTCTAGTAATTTCTAGATGAAGATGTCTCTAATACACAAGGATTTACGCTAGGCACTATATTTGGCAAAACAATAGTTCGTGAAATCACATTTTGAACTGACAATTACCGTCATAAAATAATAATTTACCCATTTTTGTATTACGGAATTTGTACAAGAAGCGCATGAACCAAAGGATGGTCAGTTCATAAACCGGTAAATTAAGAATTAATAAATACCTCTGCTGGCTGGTATTGCGTCAACTTTGTAGAACTCCAAACTGAAGCCATATTCTGAAACAGGAAATGAGAAAACATTTTGCGTGAATATCGTGTACAGTACAAAACCTAACACAGTTATAACCGAGTCAGATGTCTTAGCAAGCAGCAACAACATCGCGTACAGTACAAAAACAGTTATAACCGAGTTTAACACGTAGGCTTTTGCGACCAATATCCATAAGAGGTGTTTTGGGTTAGATCACGTAAATATATAAATGTGTCGTTAAAACCCACCACCACCCAACACAGCCAAATAGTAAGGGTTGTCACGTAAACAGAACATGCCAATTCGTCACGAGAACAGCACAGCGGTGTGTTGGAGAGCCAAGCCACAATATTTACAATCTGAGTATGACGTTTCGCTAGCTTCATCAGGCGACAGCCAGATTTGTGGAGAAGTCTAAATGTTTCGTTCCTTATATAGAGGCGTAGATGTGGTGATCACACTTATGCGCTCTTGCGCAAAGTGGGGGGGGGGGAGAATTATGAGTCAACGTACATCATGCATGTGCATTATGAGAGCCCTTTCATCTTGTCCTTCCTGTCCATTCTGTGTATTAAAATAGCTGTACCAACGGTAATCCCTATTGAAATATGGTGCCCTTTACAGGCATGCATTTAAATAAAGTATTATTTGATTATTCTCTTCCACGCAGCACTAAGGAGGTAGCTATCTGAACGGTTACAATTATTTACAATTCTTTCAATATCGAAAGATTCTCTAATTAGTCTTGGCCAGTAGTAGCTGGTTTTGCACAGAACTTCAACATTTTCAAAATCAATTGAGTGTCCTTGTTGGCACACATATTCTGCTACTGCTGACAGTTGTATTTGGGAGTATTTAATATTTCTCTGATGTTCTTTTCGTCTCGTGCTGATCATTCGTCCTGTTTGCTCAACATAACATTTGCCACATGTGTGTTTGCCCAACATAACATTTGCCAGGTATTTGACACATTAGGGCAGCTGACAGTTGTATCTATAGGCCTTTTCCAAAATTGGTATTAATAATACTTGCTGGTAATTTTTTATAAGTAAATAAATAACACCCGCTACGACAAGGACCAGCAAACAGCAGCTGGAGATAGTAAAAAGGCCATTAAAAGAAATAAATAATAACCTACGTTGCAAAGGGAGGTTAGTGACTATTTGAAAAATCTCCAGATTGCCAAAGGACAATTCACAAACAAACCTATTTGATGTAACACAGCCGCCCGGGGTCACCAAAAGGGAAGGGGGAATTCCAGGCTTCAGGGACCCCCCCCCCCTCCGTCAGCCCGCTAAGTTGTGATGCCACGCGCACAAGCGAGTTTAAACAATTGTCCTCTTCTTTGCTATTAAAACAATGGTTAAAGTTCTGAACTCAACTATAAGGATAAGCTAACCTTATCAATCCTCACACTCACTCCAATTAAAAACCAGGCCACAATCTACATCAGTGAATCATTACCCATTTATTAATTCGATACTAAATGACCGAAGCCTCAAGAATAGTTCTGGCAGTCAGAGTTATTTCTAAGTCAAAACGAATTCTCTAACCTCAGGACATCAGGAATAAAATAAAATAAATAACTCATACATAATAGCCCGGACCCTCAGATACAGGCGAGGAGCAAAAGTTAATACAATGTTAAATCACAAATCTTGGGGACAGACACAGATAATAATGATGCAATGTTACATCAAGGGTTATCGAGAAGGAATGAGGCGGAATGGGACGGGCTTACACAGCCAAGATAGACTGTGTTCCATAGGAAGGAGCCTCCCGGCCGCCTTCGTCTTCCCGCAGTGCGGGAGAGCAGGAATTTAACACCAGAGCGAGGGAAATTTATTATCGCGGGGGCCATCTGTACACACTGCGTTGGACTTAATGATACACACACGGACTACACCCCCCCCCCCCCCCCCCCACAACGCAGAGTGGGCATCTGTTTTTTTTTCTCTCTCGCAAGAGATGCGGAGAGAGGAGAGAGAATTTCAAATTTAAGCTCGGCAAGGGACAGCGAGACGGCAGATCGGAAGAGGACATCAAGCCAGCTCCGAGGCATGGCCTCGAGACATTAGCAATGGGTGCTGTGTCCCGCAGAGAAGAGGGGCGAGGTGATGTTAGGTGCTGAGTTCGGCATGGACCGATAGAGTATCGCTGAAAGTTATTCTACATTCATCCTGATGTTTTGAGTCACCTGCAGAATCGAGGATTGTGATAAGCTGTATCGTACTAAGCTATCAGAGTTGTGTAAGAGGTGTGCAAAAACTATTTTCAAGTTTTGAGAGTGAGCGACAATAGCTCTCGACAGTTCAACAAGGCACAGCTCGGCGAGCGCCAGAAGAGGGCGGCGAGCGGCCGGCTCCAAGGGGCCCCGCGATCAACTGAGGATGGCGAGGCTCGCCGAGTAGCGATGTATCAACGAGCGTGAGTTCAGAGCTGAAAGATGAAGTATCGCACAGAAACTTTTATTTCTACATCGAATGCCAGCTCCCAGCTGCAGCGCAACCAGCCGCCCGTGAGCAAGAGTGCCAGCGTACCAGCGGCGAGCGTGATCGTGCGCATCTCCACGGAGAGAGCGCGTGCGGCGCAGCTCATCATCCAGCAGCGGAAAGAGCCCGACCAGCCGCCCGTGAGCAAAAGAGTCAGCGACCAGCGGATCAGCTCAGCATCGGCCAGCGGAAGAAGACGGCGACCAACCTGAAGACCAGCCAACCAACGACGCAGAAGAAGACTCTACAACTCACCTAGAATGGCGAGACTCGCTGTTAGCGACATGCTACGCCGTGCGAATGCAGCACCATCAGAAGAAGTATCGCTCGAAAAGCATTCCGCTCTGAACCTTGACACTCAAAGGTCACTGCAGTGATAGCTAAGCTGACGAGAATCCCAGCATCAGCCACCAGAGGGTGATCATCGCCAGAGAGAGCGCCACCAAGCGACGCCAACGGCGAGCACCTTCGCCAACAGCAACAGACGAGCTGCGGGCGCCGTCTGCCGACAGATCATCGCGCCTACAGCGCACCGTGTCAACTCGTCCACCTGCTGCGGGGCCGAACTCTGGCCGACCGCGTGAAAGAAGAAAACCCCGCTGTTCGTATGATATGCACTCTGCCCCACACTGCCACCACACCACCTGGCGTCTTCTTGACGCAAATAATTGATTCCGAACACTGGTCCACTCAACCCAATTCATATCACTCAACACACACACGAACCATTAAGAAGCCTAATCGTCAAGTACGTGAACCATCAGTGGCCGCGAAGGCGTCGCGGCTCACCGAGTGATGAGAATACGTCGTTTTAAGTACATTAATTTTTTTGTAATTTGTACTTCCAATCGCATAAATTACCAATAGATTCATCAATATAAATTAAGCCTTTGAAACCTTCGCCACGAAACTCTACGCTCACGGGGAAATGAGCGTGTAAACAGATTTCCTTATCAGACAATCTTGTCCACAAATTAATTAAAGTTCGGCCCAAGTTAAGGATCTCGTGGGAGAACACGCACACCATCGCACGCCCTTACTCTAAGCCATTTCTGTAATTATATAATCTTGCCGCTAAATCTATTGCCGTATATTTGTGCCTTAGAGAATAATAATTGTTTTGACTGCCTTTTCGCATGAATATCGTCGGATGAACTTTTAAGGACTTTTTATTCGTATTTTCCGTATGCTCGTGGTTCTCAGAGGAAATAATCAATTGTTCCGTTACCCAATTAACAACGTGATTATTGAGGGTTGAAAGGATGGATCAATGAATGAACATCGCCTGTAGTACTGTGCTGACAATTTAAAGTACAAGAATTTGCATTTTAGAGTGTTAAGGTTTTTGTTTAGAATAGAGCACATGCATGTTTTAACGACTCTCTCTATCACCAATTAAGCTCGCGTTACGCGGTGGAATTAATCATATGTGCAGTTGCCAAAGTGAAACAACGCAATCGTTGACGTTTACTGTGTTGATGCTGTGTTGAAAATTCCAAGCTCGAGAGTTTGCATGTAAAGTTAAGGTTTCGTTTAGAATAAAATTGATTAACGCAGAAGTGGTTGCGTGTTTCTTTCCTGATTTCATGCGTAATAATCTTATTTATAAGAACTGTATTCTGCGTTGCGATCTGAATTTGGAGACCTGACATAAATACGCTAATACATGCTCCGTAAATGTTACTGCGAGAATAATTGTATTACCGAGCGTTAATACGAACCTACAGTGAGGGAAAAAAGTATTTGATCCCATGCTGATTTTGTACGTTTTGCCCACTGACAAATAAATGATCAGTCTATCATTTTATTGGTAGGTTTATTTGAACAGTGAGGGACAGAATAACAACAACAAAATCCATAAAAACGCATGTCAAAAATTTTATAAATTGATTTGCATTTTAATGAGGGAAATAAGTATTTGACCCATCTGCAAAACATGACTTAGTACTTGGTGGCAAAACCCTTGTTGGCAATCACAGAGGTCAGACGTTTCTTGTAGTTGGCCACCAGGAGGAATTTTGTCCCACTCCTCCTTGCAGATCTTCTCCAAGTCATTAAGGTTTCGAGGCTGACGTTTGGCAACTCGAACCTTCAGCTCCCTCCACAGATTTTACATGGGATTAAGGTCTGGATACTGGCTAGGCCACTCCAGGACCTTAATGTGCTTCTTCTTGAGCCACTCCTTTGTTGCCTTGGCCGTGTGTTTTGGGTCATTGTCATGCTGGAATACCCATCCACGACCCATTTTCATTGCCCTGGCTGAGTGAAGGAGGCTCTCACCCAAGATTTGACGGTACATGGCCCCGTCCATCGTCCCTTTGATGCGGTGAAGTTGTCCTGTCCCCTTAGCAGAAAAACACCCCCAAAGCATAATGTTTCCACCTCCATGTTTGACGGTGGGGATGGTGTTCTTGGGGTCATAGGCAGCATTCCTCCTCCTCCAAACACGACGAGTTAAGTTGATGACAAAGAGCTCCATTTTGGTCTCATCTGACCACAACACTTTCACCCAGTTGTCCTCTGAATCATTTAGATGTTCATTGGCAAACTTAAGACGGGCATGTATATGTGCTTTCTTGAGCAGAGGGACCTTGCGGGCGCTGCAGGATTTCAGTCCTTCACGGCGTAGTGTGTTACCAATTGTTTGCTTGGTGACTATGGTCCCAGCTGCCTTGAGATCATTGACAAGATCCTCCCGTGTAGTTCTGGGCTGATTCCTCACCGTTCTCATGATCATTGCAACTCCACGAGGTAAGATCTTGCATGGAGCCCCAGGCCGAGGGAGATTGACAGCTCTTTTGTGTTTCTTCCATTTGCGAATAATCGCACCAACTGTTGTCACCTTCTTACCAAACTGCTTGGCAATGGTCTTGTAGCCCATTCCAGCTCTTTGGTCTTGGCCATGGTGGAGAGTGTGGAATCTGATTGATTGACTGCTTCTGTGGACAGGTGTCTTTTATACAGGTAACAAGCCGAGATTAGGAGCACTCCCTTTAAGAGTGTGCTCCTATTCTCAGCTCGTTACCTGTATAAAAGACACCTGGGAGCCAGAAATCTTTCTGATTGAGAGGGGGTCAAATACTTATTTCCCTCATTAAAATGCAAATCAATTTATAACATTTTTGACATGCGTTTTTCTGGATTTTCTTGTTGCTATTCTGTCTCTCACTGTTCAAATAAACCTACCATTAAAATTATAGACAGATAATTTCTTTGTCAGTGGGCAAACATACAAAATCAGCAGGGGATCAAATACTTTTTTCCCTCACTATAGACAACGAGCGAGTTACTCTGGCATGCTTGCATCACACTGGCATAACCTCATACGACTAATTGTATGATCCCGATTGATAATCCGACCCTCGTCAGCGAGGCGGGGCCTGATTATCATAACGGCTCACATTAGCATAATAACACCCACTCGCAGAAAAGCAATACATTTATATCGCGAATTAGCATAATTTATGCGCATAATTACAATTAACATGAAATCAGATAATTCAAATTTCATTTAATTTTTATTATTTTAATCAAAATTTTCATACCCGACATATACAACACAGTGCAAAATGAGATCAGGCAGGTTAGGGTTAGGATAAGCCCGTGTGAGAAGAAGTTCAAAAACATAATGAGAACGCAATTAAATGTTCCAGTTTATGAAGGTAATACGCAATAATTATTCAATATGATTGCTCCAGTATGGGTTAAAAGAGATGCCCCCTTACCAATGTGAGCGTCTGCCATCAACACGCAGCAAACGTTTCTGCAAACTCTCCTTTGACCCGGCGCCTCCCATCAAAAATGGCCGGCTGCGAAAGAAGTGCAGCGTGCGTACGTATGCACGTACACAAACGCGTACAAAACAAGGGTACCTTGCATGAAGTTGTCCGAGACTTGAAACACGAGCGTCACGTTGTTGGAGAGGGAGCGCACGCCCGGCGGCAGAGCTTGGCCGCAGAATCTGCCCAGCGAATGTCCCCGCTGCTGGGCGCCGCCGTCGTACACGGCCAGGGAGCTGTTGCCACACAGCTCGCTCCCCGGTAGCCTTCATTGGGGTGAGAGGTAAGAGACAAACCGTGTACACAACGTCTTTTGTCGTCACCAACGGTCAATGATAAAATACAGACAATGGCGAGTGCCGTCACTTTGGGCCTGTACAAAAGTTTTGACGCAACGTGGGAGTGCTCCCCATCCGTGTGTATGGGGAACGGAAGCGTAGTGGTTAGTGTGCTGAACCCGTCCTGGGCCTCCCCTAGGTCGACTCAGCCTCAAATGAGCACCTCGTGCGATTTGTAAACATGACCACTGGGGAGACAAAGGGGGCCGGAGGTGTGTTGTTGACCACCCACCACCTCGTGTGCTGTGCTGGCCTTCATAGGTGCTCACTAACAGCACTTGTCCCAACAGTCTGTTCAGGCTATTAGGGGGGATGTTTGTAATTTTCTTTGGGGTGATTTCGGGGTGTGTGTGTAAAGTGACGTGGTGTTTCCTTGCTCAAACGAGCGGTGGGAGGGGAATGTCAACGCTGTGGGTGGAATTTAGGCCGTGGTTGAAATTAACTTGTGTCTACTGCGAGCGCCAATCTATGGCAGACAATGTAAATCATGATCGAACGTGAACATAATTTTGACGGTGGTGGTGATTGAAAATTGTCATAATAATAATAATGCCCAATTAATTGGATTATGATAAATGGGTACTGATGATGATTAAAGAGTGCTACTGTTGCATATTATGATGATGCCCATATTGCTGTTCCTGATGCTAATTTTGGTTATGCTGCTGATGAAGTTTATGAGGAAGATGAAGAAATGCAGAACGGGAAGTGTTCCTGAGAAAGCCACACTTACTTCTAAGACTTATTTTGAAGCTTGTTTCACATGCGGGAAGAAACTTTTTTTTAACAATTGTTTTACCACATAAGGCCTACTGAGCTATACAGCTCTTTTACAGAAGCAACCTGGCCACAAATGATAGCCCAATGAAGTGGCTTATGTGGAAATTTATAGCAGCCAAATCATAAACGCATGTTTCTAAATGTGCAGGGAAAAACTTGATGTGGAGAAAAATCCACGCGACCACAGGGAGAATGTGCAAACTCCAAATATACAGCAGGCGTCAGGGTTGAGATGGAACCCATGTGCTTCTGTATACCAGGTGAGGTAGTTCACATCTCGCCACTGTGGCGCCCCAGTAGCCACAGGCAACACTTTGAGCAAATTACACTCAAATGCCCACACAGATTCAAGAACCCATTTCTCTACCGTCTTCTCCTGGCCATCTCAGCACACTCACCTGTGTTGTTGCCAGGAATCATGAATACGTCGCAGGGTTCAGAGTGCGATGCACGAAGCACTGTGCCATTACTCCCCACATTAAACTAAAATAAAATGTATTTTACCAAGTAAAGCCCACCAAGCTATAACACTCTTTTTAAGAAACGACCTGGCCACACATTAAAGCTCAAAGAAGTGGCTTGTGATGTGGAAATTCATAGCAGCCAAATACTGGGGCATCACGGTGGCGAGATGTTAACTTCCTTTAACTCCCTCGCCTGGTATTCAGGGGGACGTGGGTTCGATCCCGACCCTCACACCTGCATATCTCGAGTTTGCATGTTCTCGCCGTGGTCGTGTGGATTTTTCTCTGGGTCCTCCAGTTTTTCCCTCCACATTTTGGATTCAACGTGTTCAGAGTATTTGGCTGCTCTCAATTTCCACATAAGCCATTTCGTTGAGCTATAATTTGTGACCCGGTCACTTCTGAAAGAGAGCTATATAGTTTCGTGGGTGTTACCTGGTAAAAATAAAACATTGTTTATAGTTTTATCCTCTCAATCCATGTTTCTAAATGTGGAGGGAAAAACCGGGAGACCCGGAGAAAATTCCCACGCGAGCATGGGGAGAACACGCATACTCCAAAAATATGTACCACTAGACCCAGCCGACCCATGTGATGGAGCTCGATTGGTCAGTGTGTCCACCGAGGGAACGAGCGTGCTGCTGATAATGAGCGCCTCCATTCTGCTTCAAACTCCCCTGGATGTTAATGGAGTGTGCAGTGTTTTTTGCTGTTGTTCGTAGGATAGGACTTCACCCATTCTGAATGGTGGGAATCGAGCCAAAATAAAACTGTCACGGTGAATCGGGCAGAAATAATTGTGCAACTTGTAGACCGCTACAATTTCGCGAATGTGCGGAATGTAACTCTACAGGAATCAGGCCTTTAAAATATATATTATTAATATCAATATATGATAGTCAAATTGTGTGTTACTCACTTGAAATAGTTAAATTGCAGCTTGACAAAAGAGCCATTGGGAACTGTAATGTCCACAGTGCAGAACATATTTGTTGCGTAGCCCAGGTCATAAAAGCTGTTCATTCTGCCAGTCACCCTGCAAACTCAATGACTGTCAAAAGGATTACAGTACACAGAGATGACTTTGAGACATCAGTCCTTGAATGCAAACATCGATGTACAATACATCTTTGTTAAATGTTCAGTATATACTGAACTTGACTGCCTATATAATGACAGTATGGAATACGGTATGCACATG
Organism: Petromyzon marinus; assembly: GCF_048934315.1. Classification (NCBI taxonomy): domain Eukaryota; kingdom Metazoa; phylum Chordata; class Hyperoartia; order Petromyzontiformes; family Petromyzontidae; genus Petromyzon; species Petromyzon marinus. The sequence goes on from NC_133717.1 coordinate 3,851,619, forward strand.
AATACAATATATTTTCATTATATTATTTTTCCCCCAATTATATCCTGATTGTGCGATCAGCGTTACCTTCTAGAGATGAAGAATCCATTCTTAAAGTCCTCAATATTCAAAAACAGTCTGCAAAAGCAACTATCAAAGAACTACATCTGCGACACACATTAATTTTCCAAACTATAGGGGTGGGGGGGAAGTATTTTCCCACCTGCCCTGCTAATTTAAAATTCTCAAAGCCAAACCCAAGTGCGAAGTCAAATTTAATGTGATGGTTTTTGTTTGGTCATTGGCGACTGGGCTGAGACCACCAACTCACTACACCTGGGAACGCGGCTCCATCATGGCCGGCTGCCTGGATTCCCACCGAGGATCTCATCAGTGTCAGCTCAGCGCTCTAACTCCTAAGCCATGTGGTGGGCACTTTTAATGACCAGGCGTTTTTTTTTATATACCCGGGCAGTTCGCAATGGCAGTTATTTTACCAACTTAAATTTACGAGCGATATGCATTCATAATGATTTATACAGTCTGTTCTAGAACGCTCTAGTAGTTGCGTTCCTGAAGAACACCACGTTATGGAGTTAAGCACAGTTTGCGATACCACGTGAGATGTGTATGCAGGCTGAATAAAGACTAAGGCGCGTGGGTAGCATCTAAAAGCATCCAGCAGCATCCCATCTTGTGTGATGCTACATCGAGGCAGCCGTACGACCGCTTATTCCTACTCGCACGACGCATTTATGTTCACTCAATCGCGTTATACCCAATTCGCGTTAAGAAAACACGCGCGTTTTAGGAGAACTGACTACTCTATGTCTCTCTCCCATGTCTTTCATAGCATCCTTCTGAAAGGATGCGATCTATTTCTTTTTCACGTCTTCTAAAACGTAAATATAAGCTCTCATCTTACTCGACCTGTCTTATTTTATATTGATTGGGAGCCCTCACTCAAGGTGCTTAACATAGTTTGAAAATGGTGACAAAATATAATTATTCAGATGGCAGGGGCATGCTAGGGTTGAGTATTGAGTGACCGTGATAGAGGGTACTTAGGGGTCACAAAAGGGTATTAGGTGACATCGATATCTCTTATCTGTGTATTTTGCAAATCTTAATACTTTGCTAAAGCTTGTCTCTCTTCTATCATCTTAAATATATCTAATTGTTTTTCTTTCATTTCACTACATCTCGTTCCTTTGTCCACGTCTACTCCGTTATCTCTACTGGCTATCTATCTTCACTTATCTCACTGCATTCATAGCACTTTTCTCTCAATTCTCAAAAAGCCATTGATTCACTTACACGTCTCAAATCAACGTCCTCGGTGACCATTTGTGTAGGTGTAAAAATGTTAAACAGGTAAACGACACGAGGACGTACGGCCACTGAAACACTGAAGTTGCACTTACTCTCATAATATGCACTGAACCCTGTGAATACGACGCTGCCGTCAGACGTGAATGTGACGTACAAGTCGCTTCCAGTTGAAGTCAGGGCTTGGGGCATAGTGAAGCCAGTAAATCTACCCAATTGGGGGTAATCTCTTTAAGGTCCATTGTACACCGTCACGTATTCATAATTTCGTTCAGTTCTGGGAAAGAAACAGGTTAACATACGTGTTATTTTTTTATTTAAAGCTTTCGTGACTGCAGGGATTCATGTTCTTGGTTCTTTCGGTAAAGCCACGTAGAAGGGAAACAATAAAATAATAAAAATACAAAACAATAAAATTCTCACGACGTTTCGACTGCAACACAAGCAATCATCATCAGGTGTGAAAACCACAGTGGTTTTCACACCTGGTGTGGTTCCAGACATACAGTACCCGGGCGTCTAAAAATTAAGTTGCCTCTGTGGTAGCAGCTACATTGGAGAAACCAAAAGACTTATCTCGGACCGCATCCGTGAACATAAAGCAGACTTGAAACACAGTAGGACGAACACCTCAGCCGTGGCAGATCACAGTTATAATTCAGTGGGCTCACATGACATTGACTTCTCCAAGACGGAGGTTCTCTGCAAGCCATCCGGCTACCATGAGAGATTCGTTCATGAGGCCATCCACATATACAAACACAGAGACAATTTCAACCGAGAAGATGGATTCTGGCTTAGTAACCATTGGAAAGACGTTATAAACCATTTCGGTTCTTGATTGATTGTATTTTACGGTGACTTTCAGACCGCAGTCCATTCGCTGGCACTGCCTCTTAATACCTTTCACACGACGGTCAATGGTATGGTTTATAGCATGTTGTATAATAATAAATAGTATAACAGTGTAATGTTTAACATAATTCATAAGGCAATATATAGCATCGTAATTGTATAGTGAATATACAGCAGTGTGGTATACAGTAGGGTTGGTAGAATAATACATAGTGTAATATTACAAGTCTAATATTTTATAGTCTAAAGTATAGGGTAGTGTATAGTAACGCATTGTATAATTAAAGGGTGGGGTTTGTCTATGGCAGTGTATATTACGGTGTATAGTCGTGTAATGTAGAAAAAAGTTTAGTTGGAGACATATCATTATAATGCATGTAAGAGCTTACATTGGGCTGTGTATACGATATTATGCAATGTAGTTAAGATTGGAAGGTATAATAATGTAATGTATAGTAGTCTAGTTTATAGCATAGTTGTAACTCAACACAGGACAGAGCAGCGCATCGTGGCTGTTTCTCTCTCTCCCCCCTCCTCCATTCCGAGCATAGATGGACTCGTCCGTCTGAACAAAGCTCGTCGCTTTCCGTGGTGCTAACGTTGAAAGAAAAAAGAAACCGCCACTGTTTTTCGACATAGAATTGTAATGTATAACGACTTATTGTTAGTAGATCAGCTGATTGGAGAGTATATTGAGTTTATTGATAACATTGATGTAGTTTATATTTTAGTTTTTATCAGCTTACTATATGGTATTCATTATATAGTGTAGTGTATACCCTGCTACTTTATGTTAATAGCTCAACTTATTGAAGAATATATTGAGTACATTTATTATATTGATGTAGTTTATACTTAGTTCTTTCACATCGGCTTATTGTATGATAGTTGGGTAGTTGCAATTCTTTAGCGTCAATGTACTAAATGCCTCTGTTGATATGTAAACTCTGACTTTAACATAGCTACTTCCGTGACCAGTAACATGCTAATCCCTCACACTAACATCATGATAATCTCCCAGTTATTCTGTCTCTCACTGTTCAAATAAACCTACCATTAAAATTATCGACTGATAATTTCTTTGTCAGTGGGCAAACGTACAAAATCAGCAGGGGATCAAATTCTTTTTTCCCTCACTGTAAGTCTACACTGAATGTTTCATGTCTATTTCCTTGTCTCCCCCTTGTGTCTCGGTGTCTGTGTAGGTGTCTGTACTTGACTCGGGAACTCACAATGGCGCTTGCTCCGTTTTTCTGTCCAAATCTCCACGACTTTTGACATTGAACCGGGTGAGTTGGGGTTAGAGTCATGGGGCTGGTGCTAGAGGAATGGCTAGTGTTAGGGGTAAGGGTAGTGGTAGCGTTATCGGTTAAGATTTGTATTAATTTGTCCTTAAATACAAACAGTATCTCCTAGGACTTAGAAGGTAGGGGTTCAGCTAAAAATAAACTAAACTTGTTATTTTGCCAGGTAAGGCTCACTGAGATATACAGATCTTTTCCGATCTTTTTCAGAAGTGACCACAAATGATAGCTCAACGAAGTGGATTTTCACGTGGAAATTTATAGCAGCCTAATACTCTAAACACATGTTTCTATATGTGGAGGGAAAACTGGAGGACCCCGAGAAAATCCACATGACTATTGGAAAAACATGCGCAAACTCCAAATATACAGACGTCAAGGTCGGGAACGAATCCACGACCTCCTGTATACCTGGCGAGGTAGTTAAAATTTTGCTTCCCTGACGTCCATAGAGGGTAGAGCTACGACTATTTTAGGGGTAGTCGTGTGAGTGTTTGAAGTGTTGCCATCTCCAAAACATCTTTCCATCTCCCCTCGCAGGATATCCCTGGCCCTGGTTACTATGATGTGAGTGAGGTGGTGAGGACAAAAAACGGGCACCCCATCGTACTCGGACTTCAACGCCTTTGCCCAGCTCACTGCTGTACAGGTCTCCAGTGCCCAGACAGCAGGGCACTCCAGGTGGGAATTCACTTACGGGTCACTAACTCGTTTCATTCACACACCCGTACACTCACGCACTTGCTTGCTCACTAACCCATTTAATTACTAATTCAGTCACTGGCTCAACGACCTACTCACTCCCTCGCTCAATCAGTCAATGGCTTGCTTACCCACCCACCCACTCGATAACCCACTTATCCACTCATAAACCCACTGAATAATAACTCATTGACACAAGCACTCAATCACATACTCAATACCCACTCATACACCGACTTACTATTTTTTCTCGTGAATTTTAATGGTATATTTATTATCGCATGATATTGACCACTTCCCACCATTTACCCAGGCCCTGGCCATTATGAACCTAGGCCTCAGGCTTGCCCTCGCCTGACTCTGCTGGTGTCCCGTGAGAACAGCTTTCCAGAGCGATCAACCCCGGGCCCAGGACCTGGAGAATATGAGGTACAGACATTCGCACATCACCTGACTCTCAACTGTGTTATATACACACACACACACACAGTTCTTACTGCATTCACCTATAGCATAGCTCTTTTCACGTGATTATAAATAAAATCGTCCCGTGCATCCATCTACCTCCCTGTGCCTCCATACCCCCGATGTCTGCCTTCTCCCCGATTCCTTCCTTCTCTTGTATCCCTCCTCTTCCCCATGTCTCCCTCCACCCCGTGTCTCCACTTGTCTGCCCTCTCCTCCCCTGTCCTCCCTGTGTCTTTCTCTTCTCTTCTCACTGTGTCCTCTCATCATTACGTCTTCTCATTCTCACCCCCTTGTGTCCCTCCTTCCCTGCCTCGAGTAATCCTTCTCCCCTCTACACCCCGTGTCTCTGCCTGTCTCAGTATGTCCGCTTCCTCGTTCTCAGCCCTTTAATGTGAGCATGGAAGCAAAGATTCCACTACAAATGAACACTCAGTGAGGAAAACTCATTCACATGCTCACCCTACTCACTCATTTGCCCATTCACTCAGCAGTTCACTGATTCGTTCCTTCACTCACACGCTCACTCATCCACTCTCTCAATTGCCCACTCATCCTACTCATCTAATCACCCAACTGCTTATCGACCAACTCACTAAATCACTCGTGTTTACTCCATCACCTCACTCATTAATTTAGCACATTGCTTGTTTGTCTATTTCTTAACAAACTCATGCACAACACTCACTACCCACTCATTCAAACACTTCCATACTCACTCGGTTATGTATTATTTCACTCGCTCATACCGTTCCATCAATTGCTCACTTGTCCAAAAACCCATACACTGCACATGCATTAAATTACTGACCGACTCAATCACACAATCACCCAGTAACCTGACTTGACCACACAGTCACTCAATTATGAAAAACTCCACAGTCGTCCATAACACTATGGCCTAGAAAAATATATGATAGGCAACGTTTCAGGCAATGGCCCTTCTTCATAGCACATAGAGAGACCATAATCAGAGTTGGAGGCTGCAATTGTTTACACCATGGGACATGAGAATTAAATGTACATGTTCTCCCTGATGAACAGTCTTAATTTGGCATCTGAATAGTAACCTGATAATAGCTCCTGAGTAACCAATACACCCTCTAATAATCACAAATGTATTCCTAAATAATCTCATTTATGTTAAAAAAGTAAATGTCAGGACTTGCGAGATTGTTGGTCCAATCCTTGCATGTTCATTGTTCACAGATATCATGATGTCGCCCTCTGGCACAATGTCACCTACCTTACGTAATCGTCTGGTCAGTCAACTGAATGTGATGTGAGTGTTGGCGATTGGGTGTGTGCTCACTTACAACACTTTCCCCAAAAGTCTGTAAAGGCTATACGTGGGATCTTTGTCTTTGTGAGTCTGTGCGAGTGGATGATGAAGCCACCGCATGCCCTTGCAGTTTCGTGTTAGTCAGATAGAAGGGGCAGCTAAATGGGTGTGGCACAGGCCAGATAAGAGATGGACTGAGATGGTACAGAAGGATGTGGAGTAGATTGGACTTGCTGATGACCGGTATCAGCGGTGTCAAGACCGGCCTCTGTAGAGGAGGTTCGTGAAGGACGCTTCTGGGGAGTTGGAGGCAGTCAGCCTCCACCAACAACGGATGGCAGAGGAGCGATGCTTACAACCGCGAGCACAGTGCAGCAAGTTGGGACAGTAAGAGGCACAGGTGGTGCATTTGTCAGTCATCTCAGTTAGTCAACCCATGGCACCTGGATCTGTTCCACTACCTACCAGTGAGCCTTCAACACTATACGTAGCCTCAAAGTACGCCTTTCATAGTGCAGGCGCTGTGGTGACATGACCACCACTTAGTGGTGCACAGCGGCTGCTGTTGTTGAGGAATAACTTCATGGGGACCGGTGGCCAGGTGCGGAGCCACAGGGGGGGCTGGGGGCGGCTGGGGGGGGCTTAGCCCCCCCCTGAAATTTTGGGAAAGTCGGTAATCGGGATAACCGGATATCCGGCTGCTGCAAAATGCTGGCTGCCACCTTGTGCTGCCCTGCAGGCTGCTTGAGCGGCAGCGTTTCGAACTTATCAAACTTATTAGCCACATCAGCGGCTCCGACCTATTAATAAACTCCGCGTTCAAATCCAATAATATTTGTTTTATACATTTGTGGCGCCCATTGGAAAACATACACTGGATATCTCAGAATATTGAAGTCAGCCCCTCCAAAGTCAAAATCCTGGCTCCACCCCTGCCGGTGGCACAGTGGTTAGCGCACTCTCCTGTGAACCTGGTAAACGGAGTTCAATGCCCACTCAATACCAATAACAGTGGTGCATATTTTAACGGGTCTTGGGCCTTCACGAGGCAGACTCAGCCTTTAAATGAGGTACAGGACATTGTACTGATGTTATAAATTCTTATAAAATGGTTACAATCTGTATTATCACTTTTACCAATACCCCAATGAAGCCCTCATACTTAAGAAATAAGGGTGTTGGAAACTGATTCTTTAAGTGAGCGCTAAGCGAGCGGTCTGTACTGAGTATACCGCTATCCGGAGAGATACACAATTTAAATCAGTCACCAAACAAGAATGCTTTAAAAAAAAAGTCACAACGACAGCCAAAATGTATAATATAATGAATATGTATTTACATTTACAATACAGAAAATCACGGTTTTGATACAAAAATAAATGTTGTGGTCAGGGTCCATTTGGTCGGGCGCTGGTTCTGGATGACGCCTGATCACCGAAACGCCTCCCCCGGAATCTTCCCTGCTTCCTGACGACGGGAACGACGATTGGCGACCGTGCAGGAGCCGCAGCCAAAACCGGAGCAGCGATTGCGATGAGGGAATGAGGAGAGGAGGGAACAGAGTGGAGAGGGAGACAAGCGGCATCATTAGCGACGGTCGCCAAAACGTGAACACGCCGGTGCAGTTGCGATTACGTGTGTCGGTCAGGATTGTGGGCGGCACGGTACTCACGTAGAGGTGGATGAAGTCGTCAGCCGCTTTGGAGAAATCCCAATTGTTCCGCTCCAGGCATCTGTGGAGGCAAGCGCGGACAGGAGGCAAAGAGAACGTCAGTGCCTTTTTTCCACAGTCCAGCTTGCAAGTCTAGTGCCTGGGCTGTGGACCAGATTCCTATGGCCACCTGAAACGGGTTCATGCCAGCTCCCGGTGAGAATCGATTGTGCAGCCCCATTACACAGTGCCGTTCGGCTCGCTTCTCAATGGGATCCGCATGCTTGGAATAGCGCCGTCACGGGGTCAACGCAGCAGAGACGCACCGTCAAGTCGCCCCTCACTCGAGTCGACTTTATGGCCATGTGTTTGTACAAAATTTGTCGAAACGTACCAAAAATTATCGTTTAAACTCGGGACAGGAGTAAGCCACCTCAAGCATACATTGTCTCCTTAATAATCTTTACAAAATGACTGACGCTTTCCTCTGTCTGTGGACAAAAGGGGTAGGGGGGAATGAAGGGGCAGGAAGGACATAACAGTCCGAGTCCAAAGACCCTGGTGCCCCTATAAGGGTTTGGCAGAATAAATGGCTCCTGCTGGGCTGTCTCATTACTCTGCAATGAAGCATGACATCATGCGTGTGTGCACGTGTGTGTGGCTGTAAGACAGTTCCCACGTGCTCTCGCCCACCTTTGCGACCACTCTGGTGTCATGTGGGATTTTTTTGTGAACGAATTGACTATCTCCTGCTGGGACGAGGTGAGCGCAGTAAGCGGGCAGCTGCTGGACGTCGCTGATGTTGTTGAGGCGAATGCAGGGGGCATCTCACTTGCAAGAGCTTCGCGGATGAACATCCGCTCACTCGCGACAGATGGCCTGCCGGGTGTCAACACAAGCAGGTCAATAAAAATAATAACACATTACTTAGTTAAACAGCAAGCTAATGGAGCACCTGAAGGAAACACACATGGACAAGGGGTCAACACTCTATCCCATACAGAAGACAAGATGGAGATTAGTCCACACTTGCTGTACTGCCTTCTGGAAAATCAAGAGTATGCAACCTCGTTATGGAAGAAGCAAAGGAATGGGAGAGGGAGCAGAGGAAAGGGAAGCAGGAAAGTGTGTATTGTCTGTGTACGAAAACATGGTGTGTGTTTGTGGCTGTGTGTATATGATGTGTCATGTAGCCCGTATCCCCAGCCACCGCATGCCTAAACAGCTTTTGTTCGGCTGGATAAAGGGGGCTAAACGGGCGCTGAATGGGCTAGAGAAGAGATGGAGTGATGTGGTACAAGAGGATGTGGTCCTGAGTGGACTTGCCGATGACTGGTACCCGCCGTGTTAAAATCGGCCTCTGTGGAGGAGGCTCGTTAAGAATGCTACTGGGTAGTTGGAGGCAGTCGCCTTCCAACAACAATGGGGCAGAGGAGTGACGCTCAAAACAACGAGCGGAGCGCTGGGTGGCCAAAGCACAGCAAGTTGGCATAGTAGGGGGCACAGGTGGTGCATTGGCCAGCCATCTCAGTCGACCCGTAGCACCTGGGTCTGCCCCGTGACCTGCCAGCGGGCGTTCCACACTTCAAGTGGCCTCAACGTGCACATAGGCTGGCACAAGCGCCGTGGTGACATCACTGCCACTTAGTGGCGAACGGCGGTTGTTATGATGTGTTGGGTCATGGTGCAAGTGACTCACCTGCCGTCCATGGTTGGCACCAATTGCACCACCCGCCAAAACATCTTCACAGACTCTTGGCAATTCTTGGCTGAGGATCGACAAGCAAAACAAAGGTGCACGGGCATCAAGAGAGAGCCACGACATTAACATTAACCGCATGGCAGGATCAATTAGAATGGTGAGGTGGTGATTATGGCATGCAGTGCAGAATGCACCTGGTGTAGTTAAATGCAATGTCAGTGATGCTGTTGATGATGCTACTGCTGATAACGAAGCTGATGGTGAATGTGACTATGCAAATACTCACTCTCTTTGAAGAAGCCATGGACGGTGAAGTTGACCTGGGTATCCTGTAAAGTGAAAGTCACAAGTAAACACGACCGCCCATCATTTGTAAGCAACCCAAGAGGTGGAGACTGCAGGGTTGGGGTGTCGGCCAGGGTTAGTGCTGTGGCTAGAGTAAGTGTGAGTCTTGGCTTGTGTTAGTGTGAAGGTTTGAGAGAGAGAGATATGTTGCTAGGGATCATAATGGGATCGAGTGTCAAGGCTAGGGATAATGTAAGGCGAAGAAGATGGCGTTAATCTCTCTTCAGAGTTACGTTTCACGTAATAATTCACGTTTAATATTGGAGCAAGTGAAAGGTGGACATATTTACATAGACATAAGGGTATCAAAGAATAAGTCTAAATCATTATTGTAAAAATTCGAAGCATAAATTGAAGGCTTGTGGACAGGAAAGGTTTGTAACTCAGGCCGCATGAGCTCAGCAATTTGTGTTTAAGCAGAGCCAGCGGCTATGTCAATGAGGGCGTTTTGGTGCAAGGCCACGGTGGGCTCACCGTGCCACGGCTGACGGTGGTGGTGAAGGAGGACATATCGTGATGCTTGTGCGTCAGCTCTTTGATGAAGTCCTCCGCCGTCAGCCGCTCGCACTTGAGCTGTGCTGTGGGATGAGGGGGCAGGAGGGCAACAAAACTGTGGTGATGCGAGTGGCGACAGATATGCGCAACTGTTGCATTGGAGGTGCGGAGCAAGGAGAAAAAAACTGCATGGCGCACGGTGACAGAATGACATGAGCGGTGACACAGTGACGCACGGATCTGCAAACATCGCTCGTGACCAACACTCACGTGAATCTTCCGGGGTCGGCTTGTCTGTACCCTCCTCTCCCAGGCTGCTCCTGGAGGTAGAAACGAGATCTGGAGTGTTAGGAAACTGAGTGGCTACACTCACATCCACAAATGTGCTTTAATTTCCGTGTTTTCGCAAAGCATTTCTTCTGGTATCGTTGCAGAAATTGATTATTTAATTCCAGTTTTAGAAGCCATATTTAATTTCGAAGGATTTAAAGCAATCTTCTGATTGGCTGCTTGCGGCTATGTGAAAAAAACCTCCACACGTTTCAGCACACTTTAAATGGCGTGCTCTTTGATGACGCTATAGAAGTTGTCATTGATGCTTATAACCGCCTGTACCGATGATAAACAATGTAACACGGTCTCCCGAGAGCAGTCTGTGGCAAATACCAATTCATCCTTTCATGTGACAGCCTTGCTGGCCAGTTTGTGAGTATGTGTGTGTTTGTCAGCTCACTCTGAGGGGGTGTAGATGGTGATGAGGGCATCCTTATGATACTTCTTGAGCAGACCCTCGCGGTCTGCGGTATCATAAAGACCGTAGTACCTGCCAATGCACATGCAACACACTTTAATCACCAAGTGCGTAGCGATCCATCGATTCATATCAACTCAAATATTTTGTTTACAATGCAAGTATACGGTCGTGCTTGAGATCATAAAAGAGTCGCAATGCATTGTTGCATAAATAATGGGATGATGCAGTGGTGTAACGGTTATTACTCTGGGCTTGCAAATCAGAGTTTGCCAGTGTAATGTCCTGGAAGCAAACGTTGAAGCAAAGGTGCAAACTGATTGAATCCCCCCACCTATGTCCAGCCAGCTGTCTACCACAGTTCAATTGGAAATGTTGGGGTTGTGTCGGTACTCCCTACCCTTATGTCCGGCTATTGTGGAAGACTAGGCCATATACACGATAGAGGGTTCTCTACAGCTCCCTCTAGTGGAGTAGAATGCACAAGGAATTTCAGGGCTGCACTTTTATATACAACTAGCTTTACTACCCGGCTTCGCCCGAGACTTGGATTCTTGTCTTGGATTAATAAGCGGAGGGTTGGGGTGGGGATGCGTGACGTCAGCAGGCACACTGCGTAATGCTTCCGCATGCGGGTGACATCACAGATGTGACGTCACCGCTCACTTGCCGTGGAAAATATATCCATTATTGCTACCCAGATTCCAAATTTCAAGTTTGTTGCATGTTGGGAAGTATGCTAAACATTTCGAACAGACACACATATTTACAAATTTCCCTTTTATATATGTAGATAAATTCATGATAGAATTAAGATAATGGGACTAATTTGTAGAAGGAAGGCAATCCAACTGGAAAACGGTAATAATGAGAGACACGTGGACTAAACAACATATGCAGCGTAAAGAAACCATTCTAACTGATAAGAAAAGTAAGTGGGCTTGAGCAGAACACACTGGCAGAAGGAATAATGGCCAATAGTCTAGACTAAGTACTGAGTGACATCCAAGGGAGGGAACGTGCCTAAGGGCAAGGTGATCCAGGAGTTGGAGCGAATAAATGAGCTTGTCTATAGATTGTAGGTAGGTTATTCCATTGCAGGGCAGTCATATAGTAATGGCTTGGGGAAGCATTTACCCAGCAGTGCATTGATAATTCCTGGTGATGATGATGAAATATTACATAAAAGCATAGGATGGGATACCCTAGTGTCTGTGTGAGTGAGTGCGGGGAATTGGAAGGCTCCTTACTCCTTGAGGAAGTTCGTGATGAGGCCTTGAATGTCGGCTGAGGTGGGCGGCAGAGGGGTGGGTGGCATAGCTGTGGGAGGCTGAGCCTTGGGTGGCAGAGGTGTGGTTGGCAGAGGTGTGGTTGGCAGAGCGGTGGGAGGCTGAGCCTTGGGTGGCAGAACGGTGGGAGGCTGTGCCTTGGGTGGCAGAGGTGTGGGTGGCAGAACGGTGGGAGGCTGAGCCTTTGGTGGCAGAGGTGTGGGTGGTAGAGTTGTGGGAGGCTGAGCTGTGGGTGGCAGAGCGGTGGGTGGCAGAGGTGTGCGTGGCAAAGCCATGGGAGGCCGATCTTCGCAAGGCTGAGCCTTCCGAGGTCGAGCCTTGGGTGACAGAGCTGTGGGTCGCTCAGCTGTGGGAGGCATAGGCGTGGGTGTCAGAGGTGTGGGTGGCACAACTTTGAGAAGCTGAGCAGTGGCAAGCCGATCCTTGGATGGCAGAGTTGTGGGTGGCACAGCGGTGGGTGGCACAGCGATGAGAGGCTGAGCTTTGGGAGGCTGCGCAGTTGGTGGTTGAGCAGAGGGTGCCATGACTTTGGGCACCATCATGGACATGGATGTGGGCGGCTCTGGCAACTCAGCTTCTTCCTGTTGGTAACAAACAGTTATGGTAATGAATGTGATTATGATGATGTGAGTGGTGGTGCTGGTGGTAATGAAGTTGATGCCAATGGTGAGGATGATGGTGTTGAGAGTAATGATAGATGTGATGATAACTTTTGATGTACTAACACGTACAATCTAGTGTACCAACATATTCTGATGTACCAACACAAACAATCTGATATACTAACATACAATCTCATGTACCAAAACACACAATTACAAATACTAACACGTCCACACGGAACGGTGGTGAGAGCATAGCAGCCGCGTGCCGGTTGTACGCATGGCCTCCTCACCTTGATCAGCCGCCGGTCGTCCTTCGTTAGATCCGCAGTGAGCGGAGACGGTGGGCCCAGGACTGGGCGCATCAAGACGATGGCCTGCAACACGGACAAAGCGGCGGCACCAATCAGCTGTCTGCCGGCACGCCGGCCCCCTCCCATGTGGATCACCTTACCTCGTTAGCGTGATCATGTCTGTGTGTGTGTCATAATTCTAATGCATGTTGTGCAACCAGGTGAAAGAGAACTCAAGAGACCAGGATATGCTTAATTTTCCACAGTGACCCCGGTCACCAATCACATGTAAAGTATTGGATTTACATTCATTTCTATGCTGTTTCATTTTTGTTCCTCGGGGGAAAGATGGCAGCAATTTGGAAAATGGATCAAAGAAAATGGTAAAAATGAGACGGGAATAATGGGAAGCAATAAAAACGAAATGATGAAAATTACATGAAAAATTAAATTGATTCTTTAAATGAATCCCGGCTTCCACCGACAACTCAATGAGTTTGATGATTTATGACGATATTTTTATGATTTCGAGTGCTGTAATCTCTCATAGCTGCGGGTGGTCACACATGGTATATGAGCTATTCAACCCGAAATCAAATGATTCTTACGCGTGTGACTAAACGCATGCATTATGTGTGCTGAAATGCATTTAACCTATGCATAATTGCACACCTATTGGCCTAGCCCTCCAGTCCACTTGGGCTGTCTTTTCCAGCCATCCCAGGGGATTTCAATGAAAAAAACAAGTACCTCTTGGGGCCACTATGAAAGGCTACATGAGGATAACAATGATGCCCTCATTATCCAGGAGAGTCTTGCTCAGCCTCAAGACTGTTGTTCACGAGGATCCTGTATTAGGATTGTTCGGCAAATTCCCTGAATGAGCATTGAGGTTGGAGGCAGAAGCTGCACTCTCCGGGGGAAAATCACGTACGCATTCAAGTCAAGTACGCTCAAAGCTCTGGACAGATGTATGAAACAATCTATTGATATGCTGTGATCTCCTGGTCACCCTTCAGTTGAAGGAGGGGGCTATAAACAGCTGATGTAACATTTACATCTCATAGCAGTTGGCCTATCGCCTCCTGCCTCCCCGACGCACTCACCCTATAGTTGTCGGGAAAGACAATTTTCCGTGACAGCGCCTTGAGGTTCAAGGCCGCCATGTAGTTCACCACATAGAATGTTGCCATGCCTCCCTCAAAGTGGAACTGAGAAGAACACACATACAGACACAATATTGGAGAGAGGCACAGTGTTGTCATCAGTGGTGTAGCGTGGTGGGCATGGTCCCATTGATGGACGAGATTTCTCATGCACAGCCCTTACCGTTTGGAATACGCTTCCACTCCACATCTGACAAATCGACACCATCACTTTGTTATTCAGATACAAGATCAAAGCCTTTTCATTAATCTGGACATACGGTGATGAATAGGAAATCACAGTTTGGACAATTGACCAATAGTTTAAACACAGGATAGTTAAACCCAGGATGGATTGTAAGCAGTCCAGCTTGAACACATCGCTTAATCTCTCGCGCTCATACCTGCAACGGAGTGAAGGGCGTGCAGCAGCCCTGCTGCAGGAACTGCAGAAGCCCCTCCTTGCCATACTTCCTCCCAAAAGGAATCTGGGGACACAAGAAGCAGTGGCCAGGAGTGAACAATAAGATATATTTCCTTTTATATAGCATCATTCATGCTAAAAGCATCCCACAACGGACATTAATAATTTTTAGGACCAAATCCCACATACAGCCACTGCCAAAGCAAATGAAAACCCTACGAGCAAGCAAAATCAAGAATGAACAAACAAGTTAAGAATTGGCACCAAAACAAAAGGCACAAACAAAAAAGTTATCCCAACAAAGGAATTAGTCCATGAGGTCATATCCCAGACCCACAATCCCAAATTTCCAACAAAGCCAGCAAGACCCCAAGCAATTTGTAAGCCTGCACGTGTACGTGTGTCTGCGGAGAGTGCTGGCTCAGTGGTTTCCACACTGCCCTACAAACCCTGGCCACCCAAGTTCAATTCCCGCTCATGGCCACAAAAAGTGGTTGTTGGCCTCACTTAGGTCGACTCAGCCTTAAATGAGTACCTGGTGTCGTGTGTAAACATGAGCACTGAGGTAACAACCACACTATACCCTGAGGTGCTATGCTGGCCTTAAAAGGTGCCCACGAACAGCACCTGCTCCAACAGTTTGCGAAAGGCTTTCCGAAGGATTGTCCTTGTTACCCCCCTTTGGATCTGCCCCTGTATTATTACAATGCGTTTTTATTCAGGAGAGCTTCACTGAGTCTCAATACTCTTTTTGTGGAGGGTCCTTCCATGTTTTTTGCAGTGGGGGAGAGGGCAACATTGCTGTGTCATCCCAATTGTGTAATTTGAATTCATTTTTTTTTTATTCCGACCATCACGCCAGCATATGACATCACTGGATAATTAAGGTCCACTGTAAAGCAGATAGCACGTAGTATGTTTACCAATAATACCACGGAGATAACCACCGACTGTGTCCACGTGTGTGCGGCCACTGCATTTACCGTGATCTGGTACCAAGTGGATGGTTCCTGGCTGACGTTGCGCGCCGGAGCACGGTACTCCGCCGACTCGGCCCGTGTCGTCACAGGTGGGACAACGCTCAGCCGCTGCCACCGATGGCCCTCGGGACCGGAGGTGGTGTGCGACGGCGCACCACTTGGACCCAGCCTGCTCCACACTCTGATTGGAACACAACGAGAGGGCGCGGCGGTGAACGAGCAGCCGAAGGCAGCCACGCGAGCGAAGCATGCGGTTCACTTAAACGGAGACCGTGTCAAGTTTGATTCATGTTAATGTTGGTAGTGAAGAGTCCTAAGCCACCGGGGAGGAGATTCATTGAACAGAATGTAATCCATACATCGGCGAGTGTAAACAATATCTTGTAAATTTGACGACCTCATTGGGTGGTAGAGGGTTAACGTCAAGCATTGGCACCACGTGGCCGAACACCAAAAACAAACGCGGATTCATTGTCCTGGCTATGCCAACCTACGCTTTAAGTTAGGCTGTGTCAAGGCTACACCCAGGGCTTTAACTTCTTTCTTACAAGTCGCTGGTAGACTACATCCCACCGACGTGTGGGATAGAGAAGAAACTCGCCAGTCAATAACACTGTGGCCTTAAAATAAGAAATGTATAATAGGCGACGTTTTGGGCAATGGCCCTACGAAGAAGGCTGTTGGGGCAAAGTATTGTCAGCGAGATATTAAAATATAAACATTGCACAATGACAAGCACTACATCTGGCTGTCTTTGGCTGCTAATGCTTACATACATTACCAGGTGATATCTTTTTTAAGCTGAGTCGACCTAGGAGAGACTCGGGACCGGTTCAATTATTGCTGGTCACTGATGTTAGCCATGGCTGGTAATAAACTCGGGTCAACCTGGTGTTGTTGTAGAGCAATGGGTCCCACTGCTCCACCACCCTGCACCCTGCTCGGCATGTACACATGCACACACACGCTCGTGTGCACTCGCAGCTCTACTCACGATGGCCGCTTGGAACTCGGCCCATCGTGGTTCTCATCCACCGGATGGGAGCGGCAGAGTGGGGAACGTGGGGAACGTTGTCGGCGTGGTCCACCTCTTCCTTGCTCCCCACCACCAATGCTGACAGTGCACATGCGGGACCCAATCGACTCCTCATCCACGGAGCATCGCACTCTCAGGGGGCTTCGGGACCTGTGTCGTGGGGCCTCAGGCTTGGTCGCTGTCCGCTTGTCAGGGTCTGCACACACAAGAGGGGGGTGTGGGGGTGCGGGGCACAAGAGTCTCAGTTTGGAGGTAAGAATGCGTGGATCAGGGGCACCCCAGTGGCTCGATGTTAACTACCTCGCCTGTGATAGAGGATATCGTGGGTTTGATCCCAACCCTGATGCCTGCATATTTGAAGTTTGCACGTTCTCCCCGTAGCCACGTGAATTGTTCTCCGGGTCCTCCGATTTTTCCCTCCACATGTAGAATCAATTTGCGTTTCGATTATTTGGCTGCTATACATTACCACACACCGATAAGCCAATTCTTTGAGCTATCATTTGTGGCCAGGTCGAAAAAGAGCTTTATTGCTCAGTGGGCTTCAGTTTAGAATTTACACGAAGGAATTCATGGTGGCGCAGAGATGCAATTAACTGTGTGTGGGGGGGGAGAGTGAGAGAAGGGCTCGTGAAGATGGAAGGCGGCAGGATTGCAGCTGGGCAGGAGGAGGCAGGGAATTGGCTGAGGACTGGAGGGGAGAGATTTGGCAGGAAAGGAGGAACCGTTTGGAAGGTTTGAGAAAGATAATATATCAAGGGGGTGGTGCAGATGCGACCTCAGGTACGGGGACAGACCGCCTCGCCTCATATCTCTACTCCACATACTCTCTGAACTTTCCCGTCTCATCTCACTCTACTCCACACTCTCCTACCTCACCAAATTTCTATTCCATTCCACTCTCCTAACTCTCCCGTCTCTACTCCACACTCTCTCCAAACTCTCCCATCTCATCTATCTCCTCCACACACTCTCTGAACTTTCCTGTTTCACCTCTCTACTCCACTCACCTCCAAAAACCACCGTCCGCATGCACAGACTGTGCTTGTGGTCCATCTCCATCGACCGCTGTCGCTTGGCAGCGCTCTCCTCCTCCGGGTCACGACCTCCTCGCTGGCGGCGCCGACCCCCTGCGCAGCAGCACCCAGAGATGTACCACCACTGCGTCTCACTCTACCTATCACTTAGAGGTACCATCGCGTCTCCCTCTCTATCCATCACTTAGAGGTTCCACCACCGCCTCTTCCTCTACCCATCAGTGAGAGGTACCACCACGTCTTACTCTCCCCATCACTGAGAGGAGCCACCACCGCGTCTCCCTCTACCAATCACTGAGAGGTACCACCAAGTCTTCCTCTACCCATCACTGTGCCCCCCACACAGCTACCCCCCCGTTCTCTCGCTTGTGCTATGGGGCCGTCCATAAATGACGTCACGCGATTTTGGACGATTTTAGACCCCCCCCCCTCGTCACAAAAAGTCAGACCTCCCCTCAAATATGATGTAACAAAACTCTGCCCCCCCCCAAATTATATTTCCATTTTGAAAATAAAACATGCTTTAATCGCTTTAAACTATTGTCATTGTAGGGCGTATTTAATGTGGCGCTGCACTCAGATGTTATAGGAGAAAACACGTATACAAAACTGAGGCTTTGGAAAGCTTAAATTTAGCATAAAATTCACTTGAAAATATTCAACGTCTAACTAAAACTGCAGATGTTCAGAATATTTTGAAATTATCTTATAATCATAAAATATAAAAAGTAATTATAATTATTAAAAAATACTTTAAACTTTGTGGTATAACAAAGCAAAATGTAGAGTACAATTATAACAATCATATATTCATTCCACAGAATGAAAAACCCTGGTAGAATCATTAGAATAAAAATGTTTCATAACAATCATTAAAACAAATTCAAAATGTAAGCTTCTCCATTCTCCCATGGAAAAGCAAAATGCTCCTTCATGGAATAAACAAAAGGAGACCTTAGTAAATTTAAATAATCAAATAGTTAATAATGAAAAATAGTAAATAAAAATTCGTGTTATAACAATTCTATATTTAAAGTGGCGCATTTTGATGTGACGTCACATTTCTCAAACCCACCCCACCCCCCCCGTCACACATCGTCACAAATGTCTGACCCCCCCCCCCCCCACTAGGTGCTAGACGTCATTTATGGACGGCCCGTGTTTATTTTACACGAGTGATGAGTTAGCCGTGTGTGTGGTGTGTAATAAAGTTTATCGTGTACATATTTTACTGGACATGTTAAACAAGAGCTTCATAAAATAATAAATTGATAAAATAAAATAACACAATAATATTCTCACGACGTTTCGGCCACAACACAAGCTGCCTTCATCAGGTGAAGGGACGAGACTGGAGGACAGCGCTCCAGACAGTCTCGTCCCTTCACCTGATGAAGGCCACTTGTGTTGTGGCCGAAACGTCGTGAGAATATTATTATTTTATCAACTTATTATTTTATTCTTATACTACGTGGCTTTACCGAAAGAACAAAAGAAGATGAATCCTTGCAGTCACGAAAGCTTTAAATCGAAATTTACGAGCTTCATAGCTCATCGGATTTTTCCAGGCTAAAAAAACTGATTCTGATTTATTGGTGAGCGCTACGGCAGGTTGACCACACACACACACAAACCTTGTGAGTTGGTCTTCATCGTAGCGCTGTTGATGTCCTTCATGAAGATGTATATCTTTATAAAGAAATAAATCCCGACAAGACGCGATGTAGAAGCAGATTGAGCTCCTCCTCTTCGGAACCAGCGGCTTCTGCGGTGACGGTAGACTGCTGAGTTTGACGTCACGTCCTACGTCGTCGCGTGACGTCTTCACCGGTCACGTGGGAGGCGCGCGTCTGTCACATGACCACGAGCAGCCTGGCCGGGATATCCAGGGCTGGTGGTCTCTAAACACGAACGCGTTCGTCAATCACTCTGCGGACTTAAATGGAAAATACATTACACATATAAGAGGCGAAGTTATCTTGCAGTAGGCCCTTAGTTGATGAGTTATTTATTATTAATGTGGCATCACCAGGTAATATGTAGTGATATTTCTGGTGAACTCAGCCTCAAATGGGTGCCTAGTGCGGTGTCTAAACATCGCCATTGGGGAGACAAAGGCGGTCGGGCGTGGTGCTGGCCACCCATCCCCCCTTTGTACGTGCAGGCTTTTAATAGGTGCTCGCAAACAGCACTTGCCCCAAATGTATGTTAAGGCTTTGTGTGTGTGTGGGGATCGGTAGTGTAGAAGGACAGGGAGAGATACAGAGTGTGAGAGAGGGACGGGGAGAGACACAGACAGTGACAGAGTGACAGAGAGAGACAGAGTGTGTGAAAGTGCGAGAGATGGACAGGGAGAGATGCAGAGAGAGTTAGTTTTAGAGAGACAGTAAGTGATGTAGCAGAGAGTGCGATTGACAGAATGCGTGTGTGGGAAAAAGAGAGGGACAGCGAGTGTGCAATGTGATGGAGAGTGTCTGTTGTTGAGACAGAGCGTGAGACGGAGTGAATCATTGAGAGAGAATGAGAGAGGGACAGAGAGTGTGTGTTTGCGTGAGAGGGAGTGACACAGACAGAGAAAAAGCGTGTGTGAGAGTTTGTGAGAGAAACAAATATGGGGAGCGGTAGTGTAGCGGTTAACGCGCTGCACTACCTGGCGACCCAAGTCCCGATTCCCGCTCACGGACAACACCAGTGACGATAATCTGAACCGTTCCAGGACTTGCCCTAGGGCGACTCAGCCTAAAACGAGAACCTGGTGCGGTGTAAACATCGCCACTAGGGAGACAAAGGCGGCCAGGCGTAGTGCTGGCCACCCACTCCCTCGTGTGGCGTGTCGGCCTTCACGGGTTCTCACTAGCAGCACTTCTCCCATTAATCTGTTAAGGCTATGCGGGGGATCTATGTTGTTGAGAGAAACATGAATAGTGGGGAGCGATGGGGTGCAATGGTTAGTCCGCAGCGCTATAAACCCAGCAACACGAGTTCGATTCCCGCTAACACCAGTGACGATTATCTGAACCGATCTTGGGCCTCCCCAAGGTCGACTCAGCCTCAAATGAGTACCTGGTGTGGTAAGCATCGCAACTGCGGAGACAAAGGCGGTTTGCCATGGTGCTGGCCATCCAACACCTTGTGAACTCTTCCGGCCTTCATAGGTGCTCGCTACGAATAGATGATGCCTTACCATCAGCCCCACAAACACAAAGCACCTGCCTGGGTATTTTATTTTATAAAATGCTCCATACCTGGGTAGTGTGATTATGACTAGCTCCTGTTTTGGGAGCCCATGCCTCAATACGAATCACTCGAGCGGCAGTATATTTTCATTATCTGCGCAACGCTGTGTGGAAGGAACTTGGTCTATAACTTCAAAGCTCTGGGTTTTCTCCACCACAGTTGTTACTTCTCTAAGCTTGCGAAATGTGGAGCCCTCGAATGGAACATCTGTGCCGGTTTCAAACATTCAGGTTAGCCTGCCTACAATCTATCCTGGGTTTAACCAGACGATTGTGTGAGCTCACAGATCCTTCAAAGATCTGGATGCATTCCCATCATCAGAGCCCCTCTGTCAAACGAGGGCTGAGTTGTCTGGGTCATATATCCTGCATGCACATCTACGGCATGCCGAATCAGCTTCTGTTTGACTAGTTGGGTCTACACAGGTGTGGCACAGGCTCGAAATGAGATGGACTGATGTGGCACAAGACGATTTGGAACTGATTTGACTTGTTGATGGCTTGTGCCAGCAGTGTCAAGATCGGCCCCTGCGGCGGAGGTTTTGATAGAAAGTCGCGGAACTTTTTATAAGATCCCTAATCTAAAGATTTGACCAAAAGTCACACAGGCACGCACATGTTATACTTTACACATTTTAAATCTTTATTCACCAGATTACTATTAAGCATACACATCGGTTTCCAAATGCTTTAGATATATTACGGATTGTTGTGGCAAATAGCATGTCGCTTCGTGTGAATCAGTTTTTAAAAAGAAGTTTAAATTTCATAAGAGCAGCTTTCAGTGTTTCACATTATGAAGGATCATTGCCATTTGCCACCCCAACTAGTAAACCATCTTACCCAATCAAATATGCCATGATTTTTGGAATACCACAAAAACAGTTAAAATGTTATATATTTTTAATATATTTCCATAAAGTATTTTCTTCATTACATTTTCCCATAGTTTTCTTACGCACACTATGACAATGCTTTTTATATCAGGCCATTTACACAGAGGCGTCTTAAGTAACTTTAATGTGACAAGCGAATTGCATCACAAACTTGTTTTTTTTTGCAGCCTCCTTGTGCAAAACCAGTCTCTTTTTTACGTAGTTATTAAACCAAAGCTCACAAACTCATGGGCTGTGTTGACCAGGGAAGGTGAAGGTAAATCACCGATAACCTTGCCACGGACACACTCTTAGACAACCTCCATGAAGGACGTTCTCCCTGTGGAACGCATCATCTCGTCTGGATGCACCGATCATTGCAGTGGTCCCCTAGAAGATATATAGATCGCCTCTGAGTACCCCTACTGCTCAACAGCCATTGCAATTAATGTATGAGAGACGCGAGTTGATGGCACAGGTCAAAATATAACAAATAAATGCATCGTATATAGTTTAGACAGCAATTAATTTTGCTGTCATGTATAATCAGGTTGGGTCAAATATTTTAGACAGTCCATCAATTGTCCATTGTGTCAATGTTGAAAGAATTAAGCAACATTGAAAAATATAAAGTTCTGTATTCATTTCCTGCCAATGTCATCAATCACCCTTCCGCCTTGGTCCAGTGGTTTTTACATCATATGCATTTTTGCTCTGCCAGGCCCCATTACAGGTGTTGCAAAACCAAAATACCGTGTAAAAAAGAGTTGTCTGATTTGACCCAAAACCTTTGTTCATCAATTGACTTGCAAACCTTATTGCATTCTGGTACAGTTAAAATATAGTATTCAGCGATATAAATGAGCATTTTAACAACAATTTACAATGCGTTTATTTTTACATATTGATTGCCTGCATTAATTATTTTCATTTACAGTTCCCATCATTAATATCCATGATCTATAGTGTTATGTCGGTGCAGGATGGTATAATAGACTACTGCATGTTCTGGTGAATCCAGTCCAAGAATTTGGTGACCCTGCTGTAAACACCTGGCTGGTAAGCCCGTGCACAGCCATAGCCCCAGCTGGTGATTCCAGAGAGGTACCAGCGGCCGTTTGAGTCCTGGCAAACCAAGGGACCCCCAGAGTCTCCCTGCAACAGACACACGACACCAATGTTAGAAGATGACTGACGAACAAGGAGGCCTGATGGAGCGATGATTACAGTGATCCAGTATAAGCAATGACATGTCATGATACCAAAGAGGGGATGTCAGAAGGCCCGATAATTAGGTTTAAATGTTCAGTGCAAAGAGCAGTACAACTGAGGCCAGCTTGAAATGTTCAATGGGACTGGGATCTTGAATGAGGACATTTTTGTTGAAGGTCCAGTTGATGTTGGCCCACCCATGCTCCTTCCAGTCAATTGGCACCAAAATGTGTTCATGAATTGACTGGAGAAGTTTGCTTTCCAAGATCCCCCTGGTGGAACATAATTGGGCCCATAGTCGTTATGTGCTCCAGATGGTTTTTACGCAAGAGAGTTGCATCTTGTTGGTTGTTATCGCAGCTCACCTGTCAGGTGTCCACCCCTCCTTCGAGGTACCCTGCACACAGCATCCTGTTGGTGATTAGAGATGGGCTATAGGCCTGCGGCCCTGGGGTGACGCACGTCTTCAAGATCTCTACTGAAGCCTCCTGAAGCTGGTCGGGTGTGTAGCCTGTTCAGTACAAGAATTCGTGTTGGAAACCGTGTTTCAGTTCTAGTTATTTATTTATTTATTTTGGTATAGCCCTGTGAGCCATTCGGCTCTTGAATCGGGTGCAACCACAACAAAAAAAAACGAACAAGAAAACATCTTAAAGTGAAGTACTATATTTCATCAAGACTTAGATCGTGGTACATTTAAATGTTAACAACATATCACCTGCATATCAGCTTAATGCCTGTTACATATAGTCCTCGAGCACCAGAGAGCTCTGCTACCCAACTGCCATCATTATTCCAATGGATTTTTACAAAAAAATGTTTCTTAACAAAGATTTGGGCCTCCATTAAATCAAAGGATTTGTTCAGTAGAAGATATGTGTATATTATATTTATTTTCATTATACAAACATTCACCCGAAATAACATGAATGTTAAACTATCAATTATGTTTAACTTGTGCCGTTGTAGCGCTCGTGGATGAGGATTCTGTTGACGCTTCTGGCCACGACAGTTGAAGCGCTGAGATTGTTCTGAGAGTGCAGGCCCAGGTATACCGTCCAGGTGTTTGGGTTGTTACTAGGGGGGTAAATACACAGCCACCACATTCAGCATCAAATAATATAGGGCATTATGTTTTTTTTTTTACCAAGGTAAGCCTCATTGAGTCTCAGGACTTTTTCAGGAGGGTCCTGCCAAGTTATTTCGGTAGGGGTGATGACTGCTGCTCTGTATAATCTCAACTGAGTAATTTGTGTGGGTCAGTTTTACAAGTAAGCAAATTTGGACTGTGGCGCCGGCACGCATCACGATTGCAAGTGCACTACGAAAAATCATACCTGAATGTGAAAAAAATCTGAGACGCTTAATCCCTATTCCACTTATATTCATAACTCTTTCTGCAATAAAATTCTACAAAAAATATCTTCTAATGGTGTTGTGATTCATTGTGTGAGTGGGAGCAGCGGTGGTTCATTGGTTAGCACACTGCACTTATGAACCTGTTGACCCACGTTTTAATTCCCCAAGCTTGATTCCCAACCACAGATAAAGTTATTCGTGACCAGTGTGGTGAGGTATGGTCGAACAACACCCCATGACCAACACGATGTGCCAAGGCCTTCATCCCAAAAGCGGTCTGACAAAGGGCTGCAAGTTGTGATTATCAAACTTGTCTGCTGTGTGTGTAACATTTAACACAATGCATCCTTTTAAAGAATGACAAATAAAAATAGGGTTTACCCTTTCTGGCAATAAAACAGGTGTTAAGATATTCTTGGTGCTTTCTACGTGACTTTACCGAAAGAACCAAGAATATGAATCCCTGCAGTCACGAAAGCTTTAAATTAAAATTTAAGGTGTTAAGATGTTCAAACACGTTTAGCAAGGAATCAAGCTTGTATTAACCACACGTACTTGTGGTGAACATGCAAATAAACTTGCTCTGATAATAATATATGCATTGTCTTTGGCCTACACCAGAGACGGCCTTCTTTAGCACCTAGTTTCACCAGTGACAGACCAGAGAACGTCAAAAGGCAAACAGTACAAGGACAATGCACGTATCAGAGCATGTATAGCTCGGAGTAAAGTGTTCACAAGACATGTGAAGCAACAGAAACGCTCACCTCTGGAAGCAATGAGCAGCACTCACAACCCAGCGGTCACTGAAGAGGAAGCCCCCACAGGTCAGTCTGTTCAAGTTGTGCAGGCTCTCTTGCCAGGGCCATTCTCAGAGCCTTGCTTTGTAGCCTCCCACGATCCGGCTCTTCACTCTGCGTTCTGCTACGGGGATCCAGCCACATTCTGAAAAACGACAAAACACAATTACTTCTATACAGGTTTTTTTTAGTTAGATCGCGTAAATATAGAAATGTCTAGTCAAACCCGCCATAATTAGTAAGAGATGTCACATAAACAGAACATGCCGATTCATCACTAGTACAGCACACCGGTGTGTTGGAGAGACAAGCCACAACATTTACAATCTGAGTACGACGTTTTGCTAGTAAATCTTGACTTAAAGTTTTCGTGACTGCAGGAATTCAAATTCTTTGGGTCTTTAGGTAAAGTCACGTAGATGGTTATTTTCTTTGAACCATCTACGTGACTTTACCGAAAGACCCAAAGAATATGTTTTGCTAGTAATCACAACTAGCTTCATCAGGTGACAGCCAGATTTGTGGAGAAGTCCACCTGTTTCGTTCCTTATATAGAGGCGTAGATGTGATGACAACACTTGTGCACTCTTCTTGTCCAAGGTGTGGGGGGAGGATTAATGAATCAACGTACATTATGCGTGCGCATTATGCGAGCCCATTGATCTGGTACTTCCTGTCCATTGCTTGTACTAAAATAGCCGTACCAGAGACAGCCTTCTTTAGGGCCTAGTCTCACCAGTGTCAGAGCAGAGAACGTCAATCATTGTTTTCCATCTTCATAGATTCATCTATCATTGTAATATTTATCAACCATGGTCTATTAATTTCTAGATGAAGATGTCTCTAATACACAAGGATTTACGCTAGGCACTATATTTGGCAAAACAATAGTTCGTGAAATCACGTTTTGAACTGACAATTACCGTCATAAAATAATAATTTACCCATTTTTGTATTACGGAATTTGTACAAGAAGCGCATGAACGAAAGGATGGTGAGTTCATAAACCGGTAAATTAAGAATTAATAAATACCTCTGCTGCAGGGGTCGGGAACCTTTTTGACTAAGAGAGCCATGAAAGCAAAAAATTTGGAAATTTATTTCAGTGAGAGCCATATAATATATTTTAAAAGTGAATTCAACTAAATGTCAGTATAATAAGCCTCTGAATTTATTCTTTTAAATAATGTTGTTATAACACTCACCATTAATGCGACTTCTGGTGCTGCATGGATTTGCTGATGTCTTTGTAGTCGGGTTGGTACTTGGTGAGGTTAAGCTTCATGCAAGCGTTGAGGCTTTCATCCGTTAAACGTGATCGTAGGTTGGACTTGATGTTTTTAAGATGTGAGAATGACTGCTCACATGCATACGTAGATCCAAACATGGTCAATACAGCAATACTCACACGCTGCAGTGTGTGGTATGTGACAGGAAGCGCGTTCCAAGTTTTGAGAATCAGCTGGTCTTCGGGTTGGAGTTTTTTCATTTCTGTCCACATGTGCTTGCTCGCCAACTCCGCTTTCTGTCGTGTGATTCTTTCCAAATCTTCATTCAGTGACTTGAACTTATTCACCCACATGTCTGAGGCCTTCAGGTCAGCCACTTCTGCTTCAAAATCTCTGACGGAGACACCAGGGATGTAATTCAGGTCGGCTGTGTTCAGTGAACACTCGTTTGGATGGGTGATGAACTTAAAAAGACGAGTGTGCTCACGAAATTCTCCAAAGCGTGCTTTGAAGGACTGTAGGAGACTGGATGTGCAGCCAGCTAGCTGGTGGAGATCGAGGTTTTTAATGGGCTCACTTGCTGTGCATGCATCTTTAAATTGGCTCAGTTTTTCAAAATGTAGTAAACGACCTGTTTCAAGATCCGTGATGAAAAGCTCCAGCTTGTTTTCAAAAGCAAATACAGCTTGTTGAAGGGATAACACTGTATTTCCAATGCCTTGCATTTTCACGTTGAGCTGGTTCAGATGTTCAGTCAGATCTACGAGATAGTAAAACTTGAGGAGCCACTCGGTGTCGGCTAGCTCAGGATGCCCGACGCCTTTCATTTCAAGGAAAGTCCGGATTTCGTTCAGGCAAGCCGCAAAACGGCTAAGCACCTTCCCTCTTGACAACCAACGCACATTGCTGTGCAAAAGCAGACCAGGATAGTTATTTACAACTTCATCCAGCAGTGTTTTAAACTGGCGATCATTTAAGGCTCGGGCAACAATAAAGTTGATCACACGAATGACCAGCGACATCACTTCGCCAAACTGCCTGTCACACATCTGAGCACAAAGTGCCTCCTGGTGTATAATGCAATAGAAACTTAGGATGGGTCTATTTTCATGTTCACGGAGAAGCGCCACAAATCCTTTGTTTTTCCCCACCATACACGGAGCACCATCAGTACACACTGAGAGAAGTTTATCCATAGGTAGACTTTTTTCTTGAGCAAACTCCATGAAAGACTTGAATAAATCCTCACCTCTTGTGGACCCTTTTAATGGCAGAACAGCAAGACTTTCTTCGCGCAGTGTGTCACCAACAGCATATCTTGCAATCACGCTGAACTGCGACAAATGGCTCACGTCTGTTGACTCATCCAAAGCCAGAGAAAAGAACGGCGCTGCATTTATGTCCTTCACTTGCGTTTCCTCCACTTTGTTTGCCATCACGATGGTACGATCATGAACAGTTCTTGCCGACAGAGGCATGTCTTGTATCCGTTTGATTATCTTGTCTTTGTTCGGAAGATCATCAAAAAGTTCATTGGCTACATCCAGCATGAACGTTTTAGCATACTCGCCATCTGTGAATGGTTTTCCGTTCCTCACTATTGCTAAAGAACCAGCAAAGCTAGCCGAATTATAGTCACCTTGCCGTGTCCATACGCGGAGTTGCTGCTGGCTAGCTTGCACCCTGCTCAGAAGCTCTTGGCACGCTTTCTTTCTGCTGTCTCCCGCAGGGTATTTTGATGCAAAGGTAGCGTGGCGCGTGTCGAAGTGCCGCTTTACATTCGACCGTTTCAACGATGTAATTTTGTCATTGCAAATTAGACACACCGCAGAACCCGCTCTCTCCACAAAGGCGAATTCTTCGGTCCATTCGTCCTGAAATGTACGATACTCGTCGTCTTTTTTTCTTTTCGCCATCTTCTTCGTCGAAGGGTTAGCTTTGAGCTAATGACCGAGCAGACGCAGTCTCAGACTGATTCAAAAGGGGGCGTTTACCTGTTTTACCCAGCAACGGCAAACGTAGGCCAGTATCATCCAATTAAAATAATGGACAATTGCTCCTGCAGCCCTGAACAGGACATGAGCAGTGAAAAATCGATGGATGGATTAAAACAAGTGAGAATATTTTGTTTAATCTGCGAGCCATATGCAATCATCAAAAGAGCCACATCTGGCTCGCGAGCCATAGGTTCCCGACCCCTGCTCTGCTGGCTGGTATTGGGTCAACTTTGTAGAACTCCAAACTGAAACCATATTCTGAAACAGGAAATGAGAAAACATTTTGTGTGAATATCGTGTACAGTACAAAACCTAACACAGTTATAACCGAGTCAGATGTCTTAGCAAGCAGCAACAACATCGCGTACAGTACAAAAACAGTTATAACCGAGTTTAACACGTAGGCTTTTGCGACCAATATCCATAAAAGGTGTTTTGGGTTAGATCACGTAAATATATAAATGTGTCGTTAAAACCCGCCACCACCCAACACAGCCAACTAGTAAGGGTTGTCACGTAAACAGAACATGCCAATTCGTCACGAGAACAGCACAGCGGTGTGTTGGAGAGCCAAGCCACAATATTTACAATCTGAGTATGACGTTTCGCTAGCTTCATCAGGCGACAGCCAGATTTGTGGAGAAGTCTAAATGTTTTGTTCCTTATGTAGAGGCGTAGATGTGGTGATCACACTTATGCGCTCTTGCGCAAAGTGGGGGGGGGGGGGAGAATTATGAGTCAACGTACATCATGCATGTGCATTATGAGAGCCCTTTCATCTTGTCCTTCCTGTCCATTCTGTGTATTAAAATAGCTGTACCAACGGTAATCCCTATTGAAATATGGTGCCCTTTACAGGCATGCATTTAAATTAAGTATTATTTGATTATTCTCTTCCACGCAGCACTAAGGAGGTAGCTATCTGAACGGTTACAATTATTTATAATTCTTTCAATTTCGAAAGATTATCTAATTAGTTTTGGCCAGTAGTAGCTGATTTTGCAAAGAAGTTCAACATTTTCAAAATCAATTGAGTGTCCTTGTTGGCACGCGTATTCTGCTACTGCTGACAGTTGTATTTGGGATTACTTAATATTTCTCTGATGTTCTTTTCATCTCGTGCTGATCATTCGTCCTGTTTGCCCAACATAACATTTGCCAGGTATTTAACGCATTAGGGCAACTGACAGTTGTTGTATCTATAGGCCTTTTCCAAAATTGATATTAATAATACTTGCCGGTATTTTTTATGAATAAATAAATAACACCCACTACGACAAAGACCAGCAAACAGCAGCTGGAGATTGTAAAAAGGCCATTTTACATAAATAAATAATAAACTCCGGGGCAAAGGGAGGTTAGCGACTATCTGAAAAATCTCCAGATTGCCAAAGGACAATTCACCTATTTGATGTAACACAGCCGCCCGGGGTCACCAAAAGGGAAGGGGGAATTCCAGGCTTCAGGGACCCCCCCCCCCCCCCCTTCGTCAGCCCGCTAAGTTGTGATGCCACGCGCACAAGCGAGTTTAAAAAATTGTCCTCTTCTTTGCTATTAAAACAACGGTTAAAGTTCTGAACTCAACTACAAGGATAAGCTAACATTATCAATCCTCACACTCACTCCATTTAAAAACCAGGCCACAATCTACATCAGTGAATCATTACCCATTTATTAATTCGATACTAAATGACCGAAGCCTCAAGAATAGTTTTGGCAGTCAGAGTTATTTCTAAATCAAAACAAATTCTCTAACCTCAGGACATCAGGAATAAAATAGAATAAATAACTCATACATAATAGCCCGGACCCTCGGATACAGGCGAGGAGCAAAAGTTAATATCATGTTAAATCACAAATCTTGGGGACAGAAACAGATAATATTGATGCAATGTTACATCAAGGGTAATCGAGATGGAATCAGGCGGAATGGGACGGGCTTACACAGCCAAGATAGACTGTGTTCCATAGGAAGGAGCCTCCCGGCCGCCTTTGTCTTCCCGCAGGAGAGCAGGAATTTAACACCAGAGCGAGGGAAATTTATTATCGCGGGGGCCATCTGTACACACTGCGCTGGACTTAATGATACACACACGGACTACACCCCCCCCACCACAACGCAGACTGGGCATCTGTTTTTTTTTTCTCTCTGGCAAGAGACACGGAGAGAGGAGAGAGAATTTCACATTTAAGCTCGGTAAGGGACAGCGAGACGGCAGATCGGAAGAGGACATCAAGCCAGCTCCGAGGCATGGCCTCGAGACATTAGCAGTGGGTGCTGTGTCCCGCAGAGAAGAGGGGCGAGGTGATGTTAGGTGCTGAGTTCGGCATGGACCAATAGAGTATCGCTGAAAGTTATTCTACATTCATCCTGATGTTTTGAGTCGCTTGCAGAATCGAGGATTGCGATAAGCTGTATCGTACTAAGCTATCAGAGTTGTGTAAGAGGTGTGCAAATACAATTTTCAAGTTTTGAGCGTGAGCGACAATAGCTCTCGACAGTTCAACAAGGCACAGCTCGGCGAGCGCCAGAAGAGGGCGGCGAGCGGCCGGCTCCAAGGGGCCCCGCGATCAACTGAGGATGGCGAGGCTCGCCGAGTAGCGATGTATCAACGAGCGTGAGTTCAGAGCTGAAAGACGAAGTATCGCTCAAAGACTTTTATTTCTACATCGAATGCCAGCTCCCAGCTGCAGCGCAACCAGCCGCCCGTGAGCAAGAGTGCCAGCGAACCAGCGGCGAGCGTGATCGTGCGCATCTCCACGGAGAGAGCGCGTGCGGTGCAGCTCATCATCCAGCAGCGGAAAGAGCCCGACCAGCCGCCCGTGAGCAAGAGAGTCAGCGACCAGCGGATCAGCTCAGCATCGGCCAGCGGAAGAAGACGGCGACCAACCTGAAGACCAGCCAACCAACGACGCAGAAGAAGACTCTACAACTCGCCCAGAATGGCGAGACTCGCTGTTATCGACATGCTACGCCGTGCGAATGCAGCACCATTAGAAGAAGTGTCGCTCGAAAAGCATTCCGCTCTGAATCTTGATACTCAAAGGTCACTGCAGTGATAGCTAAGCTGACGAGAATCCCAGCATCAGCCACCAGAGGGTGCTCATCGCCAGAGAGAGCGCCACCAAGCGACGCCAACGGCGAGCACCTTCGCCAACAGCGACAGACGAGCTGCGGGCGCCATCTGCCGACGGATCATCGCGCCTACAGCGCACCGTGTCAACTCGTCCACCTGCTGCGGGGCCGAACTCTGGCCGACCGCGTGAAAGAAGAAAACCCCGCTGTTCGTATGATATGCACTCTGCCCCACACTGCCACGACACCACCTGGCGTCTTCTTGACGCAAATAATTGATTCCGAACACTGGTCCACTCAACCCAATTCATATCACTCAACACACACACGAAACATTAAGAAGCCTAATCGTCAAGTACGTGAACCATCAGTGGCCGCGAAGGCGTCGCGGCTCACCGAGTGATGAGAATACGTCGTTTTAAGTACATTAATTTTTTTATTTGTACTTCCAATCGCTTAAATAACCAATAGATTCATCAATATAAATTAAGCCTTTGAAACCTTCGCCACTAACCTCTACGCTCACGGGGAAATGAGTGTGTAAACCGGTTTCCTTATCAGACAATCTTGTCCACAAATTAATTAAAGTTCGGCCCAAGTTAAGGATCTCGTGGGAGAGCACGCACACCATCGCACGCCCTTACTCTAAGCCATTTCTTTAATTATATAATCTTGCTGATGAATCTATTGACGTATATTTGTGCCTTAGAGAATAATAATTGTTTTGACTGCCTTTTCACATGAATATTGTCGGATGAACTTTTAAGGACTTTTTATTCGTATTTTCCGTATGCTCGTGGTACTCAGAGGAAATAATCAATGGTTCTGTTACCCAATTAACAACGTGATTATTGAGGGTTGAAAAGATGGATCAATGAATGAACATCGCCTGTAGTACTGTGCTGACAATTTCAAGTACAAGAATTTGCATATTAGAGTGTTAAGGTTTTTGTTTAGAATAGAGCACATGCATGTTTTAACGACTCTCTCTATCACCAATTAAGCTCGCGTTACGCGGTGGAATTAATCATATGTGCAGTTGCCAAAGTGAAACAACGCAATCGTTGATGTTTACTGTGTTGATGCTGTGTTGAAAATTCCAAGCTTGAGAGTTCGCATGTAAAGTTAAGGTTTCGTTTAGAATAAAATTGATCAACGCAGAAGTGGTTGCGTGTTTCTTTCCTGATTTCATGCGTAGCAATCTTATTTATAAGAACTGTATTCTGTGTTGCGATCTGAATTTGGAGACCTGACATTAACACACTAATACATACTTCGTAAATGTTAAAGCAAGAATAATTGTATTACCGAGCGTTAATACGAACCTACAGTGAGGGAAACAAGTATTTGATCCCCTGCTGATTTTGTATGTTTGCCCACTGACAAAGACATGATCTGTCTATAATTTTAATGGTAGGTTTGTTTGAACAGTGAGAGACAGAATAAAAACAAGAAAATCCAGAAAAACGCATGTCAAAAATGTTATAAATTGATTTGCATTTTAATGACGGAAATAAGTATTTGACCCCCTCTCAATCAGAAAGATTTCTGGCTCCCAGGTGTCTTTTATACAGGTAACAAGCTGAGATTAGGAGCACACTCTTAAAGGGAGTGCTCCTAAAGTGCTCCTCTTAAAGGGAGTGCTCCTAATCTCAGCTTGTTACCTGTATAAAAGACACCTGTCCACAGAAGCAATCAATCAATCAGATTCTAAACTCTCCTCCATGGCCAAGACAAAAAAGAGCTCTCCAAGGATGTCAGGGACAAGATTGTAGACCTACACAAGGCTGGAATGGGCTACAAGACCATTGCCAAGCAGCTTGGTGAGAAGGTGACAACAGTTGGTGCGATTATTCGCAAATGGAAGAAACACAAAAGATCTGTCAATCTCCCTCGGCCTGGGGCTCCATGCAAGATCTTACCTCGTGGAGTTGCAATGATCATGAGAACGGTGAGGAATCAGCCCAGAACTACACGTGAGGATCTTGTCAATGATCTCAAGGCAGCTGGGACCATAGTCACCAAGAAAACAATTGGTAACACACTACGCCGTGAAGGACTGAAATCCTGCAGCGCCCGCAAGGTCCCCCTGCTCAAGGGACAACTGGGTGAAAGTGTTGTGGTTAGATGAGACCAAAATGGAGCTCTTTGGCATCAACTTAACTCGTCGTGATTTAAAGCTTTCGTGACTGCAGTAATTCATATTCTTAGTTTTTTCGGTAAAGTCACGTTGAAGGGAAACAACAAAATAATAAAATATATATAAAGCAATAAAAAATTCTCACGACGTTTCGACCATAACTCAAACGGTCGTCTTCAGGTGTGTTGGTTTGCATAAATTAATTTGTAAACGGCGCATTTATTTATTTATAAAAACGTTAGCGCCACGCGCAACGATTTGGCAGTTTATTTAGGACTAGTCCATCTATATTCTGAAAAGGGGAGGGGGGAGACGAAATTTTTTATAATGTATGCTGTCTGAAAGCCACTGTAAGCGTGAACAATCGATTAAAACCTGAAATGGTTTATCAAATCTTTCCAATGATTGCTAAGATAGAATCCATCTTCTCGGTTGAAATTGTCTCTGTGCTTGTATATGTGGACGGCCTCATGAACGAATCTCTCACAGTAGCCAGATGGCTTACAAAGAACCTCTGTCTTGGAAAAGTCAATGGCATGTGAGCCTACTGAATTAGAACAATGATCTGCCACGGCCGAGGTGTTGGTCCTACCGTGTTTAAGGTCTGCTTTGTGTTCACAAATGCGGTCCGAGACATGGCGTTTGGTTTCTCCAATGTAACTACTACCACAGAGGCAACTTAGTTTGTAGACACCAGGGTATTGTGTTGTCCGGAATCACATCTTTTACAGACGGAACCAGATCACGGATTTTATGTAATGTGTTGAAACGGACCTGGATCTTGTGTTTATTCAAGATTTTGGAGATCTTTTTTGTGATCCCCGCAATGTAGGGTAAAGTGATGGTTTTGAAAGGCTCCTCAAGAGGGTTCTTCTTCATGGTTTGAGTGATAGCTTTGCGGATTGTATAGTCGGAGTAACCATTAGCCCTAAGAGCTTGGTGTACGTGCTTGAGTTCACTGCTTATGTGTTCCTGGTCGGATATGCATTGGGCTCTATGATACAGAGTCTTGATGAGAGAATTATTCTGTGATGGATGGTGGTGGGAATCCGGTTTCAGATAAGCATCCGTATGGGTAGCTTTCCTGTAGACAGAGTGGCTCATTGAACCATCAGGTCTCTTTTTAATTAGGACATCCAAAAAAGGTATCTTGCCATCTATTTCGACTTCCATGGTAAATCTGATGGCTGGGTGTATGGAATTGATGTGGTCGAAGAATTGGTCTAGAGCAGGCCGGCCATGTGGCCAGATGACAAAAGTGTCATCCACGTACCTCTTCCATAAGGTTGGGCGCAGAGTGGCAGTCTGGATGGCGTCAGTCTCAAATTTCTCCACGAAAATGTTAGCTATAACTGGAGAAAGGGGGGAGCCCATTGGGGTGCCCTCAGTTTGTTTGTAGAAAGTTCCATTCCAAGTGAAGTATGTATTGGTTAAACAGTGTCTCACCAGGGGGGGTACCTCAGTGTTTAGTCCTTGATGAACCAAGTCTTCAATGGTTGCAATGGTGTCAGGTACAGGAACCTTGGTGAATAAGGAAACTACATCAAAACTGACAAGCAGGTCGTCTGGGGACAGGGAAATACCCTTGATTGTCGATACCAGGTGAGTAGAATTTTGTACCGCAAAGGTGGTCTTTCCAGTGAAAGGACGCAGGATTTCAGACAAAAAACGAGCTAGTTTGTAGGTGGGGGAGCCGATAGTAGAGATTATGGGACGAAGGGGTGTATCTACTTTATGTATTTTTGGTAAGCCGTATAATCTTGGTGGCCTGGCAGCAGAAGGTTTCAACGAAAACTGTTTAAATTGATCAATTAATGCGGTTAAATCAGAAATTATTTTGTTGGTTTGTGTGACGAGGCTGTTGGTGGGATCTCTTTTTATTTTTGTATAACTACCATCGTCGAGTAATTCTTTAATTTTGTTGTTGTATTCTATTTTATCCATGATGACAGTAGCATTGCCTTTGTCAGCTGAGAGGACTACAATATCATTCCTCTTTTTTTAATTTATATAATTCAAAGCGCTCATCTTTGCTGCGGTTGCTAGCTGGCATCTTAGCGTTTTTGAGGGTTGCAGCGATTTCAGATCTTGCTACGTCTGCAGCGATGTGACCCAGGCCCCTGAGAGCAACGTCTACTTGGGCAATTATATCATTAACTGGCATGTGTTTAGGTGTGACTGCAAAGTTTAGACCTTTAGCTAAAACGGATTTCAGACCATCGGAAATAGAACTGTTACTGCGATTAATTACGACTTTGTTAACGTCTAACTTTTTGGTGTGTGGGTCCGGTCTTTTGTTGAAGAGGAGGTTAAATTTGGAAATCAGGTTTTCCTTACATTTGGTCGACATAGTAGCAGCTGAAGAGGCAGTCATATTGTCTACATGTTCCCAATCCGATGTGGACATTGTTGCCGTCAATGATAAGTGTGATTTGTAGAGTGTCTTGTCTAACTGATCTAGTTCGGTGCGTATAAGTCTGATTTTTTCTGAGATAAGAGCTAAGCTAGTTTTTAAAAGAATTCGTTTCGCATTAGAAGAAGTTACAGCAGCAGAGGTCAGTGTAAATGCGATTGGTATTACCCCAGAGTCGCGGCATCTCTTCAGGAAGGTGAAAGACTCGATCAGCTGAGCTTTCTTATCCCGGAGTTTGTTGAAGGATCTTAAAGTTATGTAAAAACCCTCCCCGTAGAGGCGAGTAAATTTTGATTTAAAGCTTTCGTGACAGCAGTAATTCATATTCTTAGTTTTTTCGGTAAAGTCACGTTGAAGGGAAACAACAAAATAATAAAATATATATAAAACAATAAATTTCGTCTCCCCCCTCCTCTTTTCAGAATATAGATGGACTAGTCCTAAATAAACTGCCAAATCGTTGCGCTAACGTTTTTATAAATAAATAAATGCGCCGTTTACAAATACATTTATGCAAACCAACACACCTGAAGACGACCGTTTGAGTTATGGTCGAAACGTCGTGAGAATTTTTTATTGTTTTATATATATTTTATTATTTTGATGTTTCCCTTCAACGTGACTTTACCGAAAAAAATAAGAATATTAACTCGTCGTGTTTGGGGGAGGAGGAATGCTGCCTATGACCCCAAGAACACCATCCCCACCGTCAAACATGGAGGTGGAAACATTATGCTTTGGGGGTGTTTTTCTGCTAAGGGGACAGGACAACTTCACCGCATCAAAGGGACGATAGACGGGGCCATGTACCGTCAAATCTTGGGTGAGAACCTCCTTCCCTCAGCCAGGGCATTGAAAATGGGTCGTGGATGAGTATTCCAGCATAACAATGACCCAAAACACACGGCCAAGGCAACAAAGGAGTGACTCAAGAAGAAGCACATTAAGGTCCTGGAGTGGCCTAGCTAGTCTCCAGACCTTAATCCCATAGAAAATCTGTGGAGGGAGCTAAAGGTTCGAGTTGCCAACCTTCAGCCTCGAAACCTTAATGACTTGGAGAAGATCTGCAAGGAGGAGTGGGACAAAATCCCTCCTGGTGGCCAACTACAAGAAACGTCTGACCTCTGTGATTGCCAACAAGGGTTTTGCCAACAAGTACTATGTCATGTTTTGCAGAGGGGTCAAATACTAATTTCCCTAATTAAAATGCAAATCAATTTATAACATTTTTGACATGCGTTTTTCTGGATTTTGTTGTTGTTATTCTGTCTCTCACTGTTCAAATAAACCTACCATTAAAAATATAGACAGATCATGTCTTTGTCAGTGGGCAAACATACAAAATCAGCAGGGGATCAAATACTTGTTTCCCTCACTGTAGGTTCGTATTAACGCTCGGTAATACAATTATTCTCGCTTTAACATTTACTGAGTATGTATTAGTGTGTTTACGTCAGGTCTCCAAATTCAGATCGCAGCACAGAATACAGTTCTTATAAATAAGATTGTTACGCATGAAATCAGGAAAGAAACACGCAACCACTTCTGCGTTGATCAATTTTATTCTAAACGAAACCTTAACTTTACATGCGAACTCTCAAGCTTGGAATTTTCAACACAGCATCAACACAGTAAACATCAACGATTGCGTTGTATCACTTTGGCAACTGCACATATGATTAATTCCACCGCGTAACGTGAGCTTAATTGGTGATAGAGTCGTTAAAACATGCATGTGCTCTATTCTCAACAAAAACCTTAACACTCTAATATGCAAATTCTTGTACTTTAAATTGTCAGCACAGTACTACAGGCGATGTTCATTCATTGATCCATCTTTTCAACCCTCAATAATCACGTTGTAATTGGGTAACAGAACAATTGATTATTTCCTCTGAGTACCACGAGCATACGGAAAATACGAATAAAAAGTCCTTAAAAGTTCATCCGACGATATTCATGCGAAAAGGCAGTCAAAACAATTATTATTCTCTAAGGCACAAATATACGTAAATAGATTCATTGGCAAGATTATATAATTAAAGAAATGGCTTAGAGTAAGGGCGTGCGATGGTGTGCGTGTTCTCCCACGAGATCCTTAACTTGGGCCGAACTTTAATTAATTTGTGGACAAGATTGTCTGATAAGGAAACCGGTTTACACACTCATTTCCCCGTGAGCGTAGAGTTTCGTGGCGAAGGTTTCAAAGGCTTAATTTATATTGATGAATCTATTGGTAATTTATGCGATTGGAAGTACAAATTACAAAAAAAAATAATGTACTTAAAACGACGTATTCTCATCACTCGGTGAGCCGCGATGCCTTCGTTGCCACTGATGGTTCACGTACTTGACGATTAGGCTTCTTAATGGTTCGTGTGTGTGTTGAGTGATATGAATTGGGTTGAGTGGACCAGTGTTCGGCATCAATTCTTTGCGTCAAGAAGACGCCAGGTGGTGTCGTGGCAGTGTGGGGCAGAGTGCATATCATACGAACAGCGGGGTTTTCTTCTTTCACGCGGTCGGCCAGAGTTCGGCCCCGCAGCAGGTGGACGAGTTGACACGGTGCGCTGTAGGCGCGATGATCCGTCGGCAGACGGCGCCCGCAGCGCGTCTGTTGCTGTTGGCGAAGGTGCTCGCCGTTGGCGTCGCTTGGTGGCGCTCTCTCTGGCGATGACCGCCCTCTGGTGGCTGATGCTGGGATTCTCGTCAGCTTAGCTATCACTGCAGTGACCTTTGAGTGTCAAGGTTCAGAGCGGAATGCTTTTCGAGCGATACTTCTTCTGATGGTGCTGCATTCGCACGGCGTAGCATGTCGCTAAACAGCGAGTCTCGCCATTCTGGGCGAGTTGTAGAGTCTTCTTCTGCGTCGTTGGTTGGCTGGTCTTCAGGTTGGTCGCCGTCTTCTTCCGCTGGCCGATGCTGAGCTGATCCGCTGGTCGCTGACTCTTTTGCTCATGGGCGGCTGGTCGGGCTCTTTCCGCCGCTGGATGATGAGCTGCACCGCACGTGCTCTCTCCGTGGAGATGCGCACGATCACGCTCGCCGCTGGTTCGCTGGCACTTCGAGCGATACTTCGTCTTTCAGCTCTGAACTCACGCTCGTTGATACATCGCTACTCGGCGAGCCTCGCCATCCTCAGTTGATCGCGGGGCCCCTTGGAGCCGGCCGCTCGCCGCCCTCTTCTGGCGCTCGCCGAGCTGTGCCTTGTTGAACTGTCGAGAGCTATTGTCGCTCACTCTCAAAACTTGAAAATTGTATTTGCACACCTCTTACACAACTCTGATAGCTTAGTACGATACAGCTTATCGCATTCCTCGATTCTGCAGGCGACTCAAAACATCAGGATGAATGTGGAATAACTTTCAGCGATACTCTATCGGTCCATGCTGAACTCAGCACCTAACATCACCTCGCCCCTCTTCTCTGTGGACACAGCACCCATTGCTAATGTCTCGAGGCCATGCCTCGGAGCTGGCTTGATGTCCTCTTCCGATCTGCCGTCTCGCTGTCCCTTGCCGAGCTTAAATGTGAAATTCTCTCTCCTCTTTCCGCGTCTCTTGCGAGAGAAAAAAAAAACAGATGTCCACTCTGCGTTGTGGGGGGGGGGTGTAGTCCGTGTGTGTATCATTAAGTCCAGCCCAGTGTGTACAGATGGCCCCCGCGATAATAAATTTCCCTC
Organism: Petromyzon marinus; assembly: GCF_048934315.1. Lineage (NCBI taxonomy): Eukaryota > Metazoa > Chordata > Hyperoartia > Petromyzontiformes > Petromyzontidae > Petromyzon > Petromyzon marinus. The sequence goes on from NC_133717.1 coordinate 3,891,304, forward strand.
GCTCTGGTGTTAAATACCTGCTCTCCCGCGCTGCGGGAAGACAAAGGCGGCCAGGAGGCTCCTTCCTAATGGAACACAGTCTATCTTGGCTGTGTAAGCCCGTCCCATTCCGCCTCATTCCTTCTCGATAACTCTTGATGTAACATTGCATCGTTATTATCTGTTTCTGTCCCCAAGATTTGTGATTAAACATTGTATTAACTTTTGCTCCCCGCCTGTATCCGAGGGTCCGGGCTATTATGTATGAGCTATTTATTTTATTTTATTCCTGATGTCCTGAGGTTAGAGAATTCGTTTTGACTTAAAAATAACTCTGACTGCCAGAACTATTCTTCAGGCTTCGGTCATTTAGTATCGAATTAATAAATGGGTAATGATTCACTGATGTAGATTGTGGCCTGGTTTTTAATTGGGGTGAGTGTGAGGATTGATAATGTTAGCTTATCCTTGTAGTTGAGTTCAAAACTTTAACCGTTGTTTTAATAGCAAAGAAGAGGACAATTGTTTAAACTCGCTTGTATTTACAAAAGGTGGTCCTTTTTTGAGCTGCCGTTTTGTATGTGTAAGATGTGCGTGTTTGAGCTGCCGCTCTCGCTCTGGCCCCTCCCCCCCTCCAACCGTATTTCCTATTTAAGCTTCTGTTCATCCCCCCCCCTCTCTCTGCCTCCCTGTCCGTCTTTCCTCCCTCCTTATCTCTTGGTGGACTTGTATATGTATTTCTACTGACCGTGTACCTCTTATTTTTCATTCTATCTATGCTGGTATGTGCAATCCAAAGGTTGAACACGAAATTTAACACTCTTCTGAAATTTGTGGTCCGCCAGGAAGTGTCTAACTGTGTTGTTGGCCTGACTGGATGTGCTTCACATAATGTTTTTTCAGGTTTGTTGAATTCTCGTCTCTCATCTTTTTGTTGTATTTACCTCCGTGATTTGTTCTTGACACCTGATGAAGATCGCTTGCGTTGTGACCGAAACGTCGTGATTGTTTTTTGTTTTAATATAATTTTATTGTATTTCTACATACGTGACTTTACCGAAAAAACCAATGAGTAATTTTATGCAGTCACGAAAGCTTTAATACTTTATTATTGACACATATATTTACGCGATCTAACCCAAAAAACCTCTTATGGATATTGGTCTCAAAATCCTACGTGTTAAATTCGGTTATAATTGTTTCTGTACTGTACGCGATATTGTTGCTGCTTGCTAAGACATCTAACTCGGTTATAACTGTGTTAGGTTTTGTACTGTACACGATATTCACGCAAAATGTTTTCTCATTTCCTGTTTCAGAATATGGCTTCAGTTTGGAGTTCGACAAAGTTGACCCAATACCAGCCAGCAGAGGTATTTATTAATTCTTAATTTACCGGTTTATGAACTGACCATCCTTTGGTTCATGCGCTTCTTGTACAAATTCCGTGAGTAATGCAAAAATGGGTAAATTATTATTTTATGACAGTAATTTTAAGTTCAAAACGTGATTTCATGAATTACTATTGTTTTGCCAAATATAGTGCCTAGCGTAAATCCTTGTGTATTAGATACATCTTCATCTAGCAATTAATAGACCATGGTTGATAAATATTACAATGATAGATGAATCTATGAAGATGGAAAACAATTATGATGACGTTCTCTGGTCTGACACTGGTGAAACTAGGCCCTAAAGAAGGCTGTCTCTGGTACAGCTATTTTAGTACAAGCAATGGACAGGAAGTACAAGATCAATGGACTTGCATAATGCGCACGCATAATGTACGTTGATTTATTAATCCTTCCCCCCCCCACCTTGGACAAGAAGAGTGCACAAGTGTTGTCATCACATCTACGCCTCTATATAAGGAACGAAACAGGAGGACTTCTCCACAAATCTGGCTGTCACCTGATGAAGCTAGTTGTGATTACTAGCAAAACATATTCTTTGGGTCTTTCGGTAAAGTCACGTAGATTGTTCAAAGAAAATAACCATCTACGTGACTTTACCGAAAGATCCAAAGAATATGAATTCCTGCAGTCACGAAAGCTTTAAGTCAAGATTTACTAGCAAAACACCGTACACAGATTGTAAATGTTGTGGCTTGGCTCCCCAACACACGGGTGTGCTGTACTATTGATTGATTCGGCATGTTCTGTTTACGTGACAACTCTTACTAATTGGCTGTCGGGTGATGGCGGGTTTGACTAGACATTTCTATATTTACGAGATCTAACCCCAAAAAACTGTATTATAGTATTAATTGTGCTTTATCGTTTTTCAGAATGTGGCTGGATCCCCGTAGCAGAACGCAGAGTGAACAGCCGGATCGTGGGAGGCTACGAAGCAAGGCTCTGAGAATGGCCCTGGCAAGAGAGCCTGCACAACTTCAACAGACTGACCTGTGGGGGCTCCCTCTTCAGTGACCGCTGGGTTGTGAGTGCTGCTCATTGCTTCCAGAGGTGGTGAGCGTTTCTGTTGCTTCACGTGTCTTGTGAACACTTTACTCCGAGCTATAAATGCTCTGATACGTGCATTGTCCTGGTACTTGTTCGCCTTTTGACGTTCTCTGGTCTAACACTGGTGAGACACGAGGCCCTAAAGAACGCTGTCTCTCGTGTAGGCCAATACATTTAAAAGACAATGCATATATTATCTGAGCATGTTTGTTTGCATGTTCACCACAAGTACGTGTGGTTAATACAATCTTGATTCATTGCTAAAGATATCTATTTGGTGTTTGAACATCTTAACACCTGTTGTATTGCCAGAAAGGGTGAAACCTATTTTTCTTTGTCATACTTTAAAAGTATGCATTTGGTAAATGTTACACACAGCAGACAAGTTGAATAATCACAACTTGTAGCACTTTAACAGACCGCTTTTGGGATGAAGGCCTTTGCACACCATGTTGGTCATGGGGTATTGTTTGACCATACCTCACCACACTGGTCACGAATAACGTTATCTGTGGTTGGGAATCACACTTGGGGAATTAAAACGTGGGTCAACAGGTCCGTAAGTGCTGTGTGCTAACGAATGAACCACCGCTCCTCCCACTCACACAATGAATCACAACACCATTAGAAGATATTTTTGCAGAATTTTATTGCAGAAAGAGGCATGAATATAAGTGGTGGAGGCATTAAGCATCTCATTTTTTTCACATTCAGGTGTGATTTTACATCGTGCACTTGCAATTGTGATGCGTGTCGGCGCCACGGTCCAAATTTTCTTACTTTGTAAAATGACTCACACCAATTACTCAGTTGAGGACCCTCCTGAAAAGGTGCTGAGACTCAATGAGGCTTACCTTGGTAAAAAAACATAATGCCCTGTGGTATTTGATGCTGACTGTGGTGTCTGTATTTACCTCCCTAGTAACAACCCAAACACCTGGACGGTATACCTGGGCCTGCACTCTCAGAACGATCTCAGCGCTTCAACTGTCGTGGCCAGAAGCGTCAACAGAATCCTCATCCACGAGCGCTACAACGGAAGCAGCCATGACTATGACATTGCTCTTATGGAGCTGTCAGAACTTGTTTCCTTCACTGATTACATAGAGCCAGTTTGCCTCCCACCTCGCTTTCAGAAGTTTCTCTACCCAGGGAAATCATGCTTCATTTCTGGTTGGGGAAAACTTTTTGAAGGTGGTAAGTCCATAGGTGAAATATTCCAAACCTGGGAAAACACGTGATTTCAGAAGATACTTTGACCACTAAATAGAGCATAGTTTGAGATATTATTTAGTATCCATATCTCAGTGTCTATGGTGTAAGAACAAAGCAAACACAGTATTGTCATGTTTTGAGCCTCCACACGACCCGATTAACATTCTAATAAAATCGATCTTTTCATAGAAAGCAGTTCCCTTCTGTTTAAACTCAGGATTACAACCCTTGAGTTGTTTACGTTGGGTTAAATGTAGCACCTCTAATATACAACATATACAAATATTCAAAAAAATCCATTGATATACCCACGATTCAAGTCATGTATCGTGATTTTAATGTATGAATCGGTGCAATGTTATTTTCCGATGACACAAGTTAAACATAATCGATAGTTGAACATTTATTTTATTTCGGGGGAATGTTTGTATAATGAAAAACAAATATAATATACACATCTCTTCTACTGAACAATTCCTTTGATTTAATGGAGGCCCAAATCTTTGTTAGGACACATTTTTTTGTAAAAATCCATTGGAATAATGATGGCAGTTGGGTAGCAGAGCTCTCTGGTGCTCGAGGAATATCTTAAATAGGCATTAAGCTGATATACAGGTGATATGTTGTTAACATTTAAATGTACCACGATCTAAGTCTTGATGAAATAAAGTACTTCACTTTAAGATGTTTTCTTGTTCGTGTTTTTGTTTTTTTGTTTGTTGTGGTTGCACCCGATTCAAGAGCCAAATGGCTCACAGGGCTCTACCAAAATAAATAAATAACTGAGACTGAAACACGGTTTCCAACACGAATTCTTGTACTTAACAGGCTACCCACCCGACCAGCTTCAGGAGGCTTCAGTAGAGATCTTCAAGACGTGCGTCACCCCAGGGCCGCAGGCCTATAGCCATCTCTAATCACCAACAGGATGCTCGAAGGAGGGGTGGACACCTGCCAGGTGAGCTGCATAACAACCAACAAGATGCAACTCTCTTTCCTAAAAACCATTTGGAGCACATGACGACTATGGGTCCAATTATATTCCACCAGGGGGAACTTGGAAAGCAAACTTCTCCAGTCAATTCACAAACAAATTTTTGTGCCAATTTACTGGAAGGAGCGTGGGTGGGCCAACATCAACTGGACCTTCAACAACAATGTCCTCATTCAGGATCCCAGTCCCATTGAACATTTAAAGCTGGCCTCAGTTGTACTGCTCTTTGCACTAAACGTTTAAACCTAATTATCGGGCCTTTTGACATCACCTCTTTGGTATCATGACATGTCATTGCTTATACTGGATCACTGTAATCATCGCTCCATCAGGCCTCCTTGTTCGTCAGTCAACTTCTAAGATTGGTGTCGTGTGTGTCTGTTGCAGGGAGACTCTGGGGGTCCCTTGGTTTGCCAGGACTCAAACGGCCGCTGGTACCTCTCAGTCCACCGTCACCACAGAAGCCGCTGGTTCCGAAGAGGAGGAGCTCAATCTGCTTCTACATCGCGTCTTGTAGGGATTTATTTCTTTATAAAGATGTACATCTTCATGAAGGACATCAACAGCGCTACGATGAAGACCAACTCACAAGGTTTGTGTGTGTGTGGTCAACCTGCCGTAGCGCTCACCAATAAATCAGAATCAGTTTTTTTAGCCTGGAAAAATCCGATGAGCTATGAAGCTCTTTAATTTCGATTTAAAGCTTTCGTGACTGCAAGGATTCATCTTCTTTGGTTCTTTCGGTGAAGTCACATAGAATGAGAATAAAATAATAAATTGATAAAATAAAATAACACAATAATATTCTCACGACGTTTCGGCCACAACACAAGCGGCCTTCATCAGGTGAAGGGACGAGACTGTCTCGAGCGCTGTCCTCCAGACAGTCTCGTCCCTTCACCTGATGAAGGCCGCTTGTGTTGTGGCCGAAACGTCGTGAGGATATTATTGTGTTATTTTATTTTATCAATTTATTATTTTATGAAGCTCTTGTTTAACATGTCCAGTAAAATATGTACACGATAAACTTTATTACACACCACACACACGGCTAACTCATCACTCGTGTAAAATAAACACGGGCCGTCCATAAATGACGTCTAGCACCTAGTGGGGGGGGGGGGGTCAGACATTTGTGACGATGTGTGACGGGGGGGTGGGGTGGGTTTGAGAAATGTGACGTCACATCAAAATGCGCCACTTTAAATAAATATAGAATTAAATTTTGATTTAAAGCTTTCGTGACTGCAGTAATTCATATTCTTAGTTTTTTCGGTAAAGTCACAAAATATATATATATATATTTTATATATATATATATTTTGTTATTTTGTTGTTTCTCTTCAACGTGACTTTACCGAAAAAACTAAGAATATAAATATAGAATTGTTATAACACGAATTTTTACTTATTAATTTTCATTCTTAACTATTTGATTATTTAAATTTACTAAGGTCACCTTTTATTTATTCCATGAAGGAGCATTTTGCTTTTCCATGGGAGAATGGAGAAGCTTACATTTTGAATTTGTTTTAATGATTGTTATGAAACATTTTGATTCTAATGATTCTACCGGGGTTTTTCATTCTGTGGAATGAATATATGATTGTTATAATTGTACTCTACATTTTGCTTTGTTATGCCACAAAGTTTAAAGTATTTTTTTAATAGTTATAATTACTTTTTATATTTTATGATTATAAGATAATTTCAATATATTCTGAACATCTGCAGTTTTAGTTAGACGTTGAATAATTTCAAGTGAATTTTATGCTAAATTTAAGCTTTCCAAAGCCTCAGTTTTGTATACGTGTTTTCTCCTATAACATCTGAGTACAGCGCCACATTAAATACGCCCTACAATGACAATAGTTTAAAGCGATTAAAGCATGTTTTATTTTCAAAATTGAAATATAATTTGGGGGGGGGGCAGAGTTTTGTTACATCATATTTGAGGGGAGGTCTGACTTTTTGTGACGAGGGGGGGGTCTAAAATCGTCCAAAATCGCGTGACGTCATTTATGGACGGCCCCATAGCACAAGCGAGAGAACGGGGGGGGGGTAGCTGTGTGGGGGGCACAGTGATGGGTAGAGGAAGACTTGGTGGTACCTCTCAGTGATTGGTAGAGGGAGACGCGGTGGTGGCTCCTCTCAGTGATGGGGAGAGGAAGACGTGGTGGTACCTCTCACTGATGGGTAGAGGAAGAGGCGGTGGTGGAACCTCTAAGTGATGGATAGAGAGGGAGACGCGATGGTACCTCTAAGTGATAGGTAGAGTGAGACGCAGTGGTGGTACATCTCTGGGTGCTGCTGCGCAGGGGGTCGGCGCCGCAAGCGAGGAGGTCGTGACCCGGAGGAGGAGAGCGCTGCCAAGCGACGGAGGTCGATGGAGATGGACCACAAGCACAGTCTGTGCATGCGGACGGTGGTTTTTGGAGGTGAGTGGAGTAGAGAGGTGAAACATGAAAGTTCAGAGAGTGTGTGGAGGAGATAGATGAGATGGGAGAGTTTGGAGAGTGTGTGGAGTAGAGACAGGAGAGTTAGGAGAGTGGAATGGAATAGAAATTTGGTGAGGTAGGAGAGTGTGGAGTAGAGTGAGATGAGACAGGAAAGTTCGGAGAGTATGTGGAGTAGAGATATGAGGTGAGGCGGTCTGTACCCGTACCTGAGGTCGCATCTGCACCACCCCCTTGATATATTATCTTTCTCAAACCTTCCAAACGGTTCCTCCTTTCCTGCCAAATCTCTCCCCTCCAGTCCTCAGCCAATTCCCTGCCTCCTCCTGCCCAGCTGCAATCCTGCCACCTTCCATCTTCACGAACCCTTCTCTCACTCTCCCCCCCCCCCACACACAGTTAATTGCATCTCTGCGCCACCATGAATTCCTTCGTGTAAATTCTAAACTGAAGCCCACTGAGCAATAAAGCTCTTTTTCGACCTGGCCACAAATGATAGCTCAAAGAATTGGCTTATCGGCATGTGGTAATGTATAGCAGCCAAATAATCGAAACGCAAATTAATTCTACATGTGGAGGCAAAAATCGGAGGACCCGGAGAACAATTCACGTGGCCACGGGGAGAACGTGCAAACTTCAAATATGCAGGCATCAGGGTTGGGATCAAACCCACGATATCCTCTATCACAGGCGAGGTAGTTAACATCGAGCCACCGGGGTGCCCCTGGTCCACGCATTCTTACCTCCAAACTGAGACTATTGTGCCCCGCACCCCCACACCCCCCTCTTGTGTGTGCAGACCCTGACAAGCGGACAGCGACCAAGCCTGCGGCCCCACGACACAGGTCCCGGAGCCCCCTGAGAGTGCGATGCTCCGTGGATGAGGAGTCGATTGGGTCCCGCATGTGCACTGTCAGCATTGGTGGTGGGGAGCAAGGAAGAGGTGGACCACGCCGACAACGTTCCCCACGTTCCCCACTCTGCCGCTCCCATCCGGTGGATGAGAACCACGATGGGCCGAGTTCCAAGCGGCCATCGTGAGTAGAGCTGCGAGTGCACACGAGCGTGTGTGTGTACATGCCGAGCAGGGTGCAGGGTGGTGGAGCAGTGGGACCCATTGCTCTACAACAACACCAGGTTGACCCGAGTTTATTACCAGCCATGGCTAACATTAGTGACCAGCAATAATTGAACCGGTCCCGAGTCTCTCCTAGGTCGACTCAGCTTAAAAAAGATATCACCTGGTAATGTATGTAAGCATTAGCAGCCAAAGATAGCCAGATGTAGTGCTTGTCATTGTGCGATGTTTATATTTTAATATCTCGCTGACAATACTTTGCCCCAACAGCCTTCTTCGTAGGGCCATTGCCAAAAACGTCGCCTATTATACATTTCTTATTTTAAGGCCAGTGTTATTGACTGACGAGTTTCTTCTCTATCCCACACGTTGGTGGGATGTAGTCTACCAGCGACTTGTAAGAAAGAAGTTAAAGCCCTGGGTGTAGCCTTGACACAGCCTAACTTAAAGCGTAGGTTGGCATAGCCAGGACAATGAATACGCGTTTGTTTTTGGTGTTCGGCCACGTGGTGCCTATGCTTGACGTTAACCCTCTACCACCCAACGAGGTCGTCAAATTTACAAGATATTGTTTACACTCGCCGATGTATGGATTACATTCTGTTCAATGAATCTCCTTGCCGGTGGCTTAGGACTCTTCACTACCAACATTAACATGAATCAAACTTGACACGGTCTCCGTTTAAGTGAACCGCATGCTTCGCTCGCATGGCTGCCTTCGGCTCCTCGTTCACCGCCGTGCCCTCTCGTTGTGTTCCAATCAGAGTGTGGAGCAGGCTGGGTCCAAGTGGTGCGCCGTCGCACACCACCTCCGGTCCCGAGGGCCATCGGTGGCAGCGGCTGAGCGTTGTCCCACCTGTGACGACACGGACCGAGTCGGCGGAGTACCGTGCTCCGGCGCGCAACGTCAGCCAGGAACCATCCACTTGGTACCAGATCACGGTAAATGCAGTGGCCGCACACACGTGGACACAGTCGGTGGTTATCTCCGTGGTGTTATTGGTAAACATACTACGTGCTATCTGCTTTACAGTGGACCTTAATTATCCAGTGATGTCATATGCTGGCGTGATGGTCGGAATAAAAAAAATGAATTCAAATTACACAATTGGGATGACACATAGCAATGTTGCCCTCTCCCCCACTGCAAAAAAACATGGAAGGACCCTCCACAAAAAGAGTATTGAGACTCAGTGAAGCTCTCCTGAATAAAAGCGCATTGTAATAATACAGGGGCAGATCCAAAGGGGGGTAACAAGGACAATCCTTCGGAAAGCCTTTCGCAAACTGTTGGAGCAGGTGCTATTCGTGGGTAACTTTTAAGGCCAGCATAGCACCTCAGGGTATAGTGTGGTTGTTACCTCAGTGCTCGTGTTTACACACGACACCAGGTACTCATTTAAAGCTGAGTCGACCTAAGTGAGGCCAACAACCACTTTTTTTGGCCATGAGCGGCCAGGGTTTGTAGGGCAGTGTGCAAACCACTGAGCCAGCACTCCCCGCAGACACACGTACACGTGCAGGCTTACAAATTGCTTGGGGTCTTGCTGGCTTGGTTGGAAATTTGGGATTGTGGGTCTGGGATATGACCTCATGGACTAATTCCTTTGTTGGGATAACGTTTTTCTTGTTTGTGCCTTTTGTTTTGGTGCCAATTCTTAACTTGTTTGTTCATTCTTGATTTTGCTTGCTCGTAGGGTTTTCATTTGCTTTGGCAGTGGCTGTATGTGGGATTTGGTCCTAAAAATTATTAATGTATGTTGTGGGATGCTTTTAGCATGAATGATGCTATATAAAAGGAAAGATATCTTATTGTTCACTCCTGGCCACTGCTTCTTGTGTCCCCAGATTCCTTTTGGGAGGAAGTACGGCAAGGAGGGGCTTCTGCAGTTCCTGCAGCAGGGCTGCTGCACGCCCTTCACTCCGTTGCAGGTATGAGCGCGAGAGATTAAGCGATGTGTTCAAGCTGGACTGCCTACAATCCATCCTGGGTTTAACTATCCTGTGTTTAAACTATTGGTCAAATGTCCAACTGTGATTTCCTATTCTTCACCGTATGTCCAGATTAATGAAAAGGCTTTGATCTTGTATTTGAATAATAAAGTGATGGTGTCGATTTGTCAGATGTGGAGTGGAAGGGTATTCCAAACGGTAGGGGCTGTGCATGAGAAATCTCGTCCATCAATGGGACCATGCCCACCACTGATGACAACACTGTGCCTCTCTGCAATATTGTGTCTGTGTGTGTGTCCTTCTCAGTTCCACTTTGAGGGAGACATGGCAACATTCTATGTGGTGAACTACATGGCTGCCTTGAACCTCAAGGCGCTGTCACGGAAAATTGTCTTTCCCGACAACTATAGGGTGAGTGCTTCGGGGAGGCAGGAGGTGATAGGCCGACCGCTATGAGATGTAAATGTTACATCTGCTGTTTATAGCTGGAGATCACAGCATATCAATAGATTGTTTCATGCATCTGTCCAGAGCTTTGAGCGTACCTGACTTGAATGCGTACGTGTTTTTCCCCCGGACAGTGCAGCTTCTGCCTCCAACCTCAATGCTCATTCAGGGAATTTGCCGAACAATCCTAATACAGGATTCTCGTGAACAACAGTCTTGAGGCTGAGCAAGACTCTCCTGGATAATGAGGGCATCATTATTATCCTCATGTAGCCTTTCATAGTGGCCCCAAGAGGTACTTGTTTTTTTCATTGAAATCCCCTGGGATGGCTGGAAAAGACAGCCCAAGTGGACTGGAGGGCTAGGCCAATAGGTGTGCAATTATGCATAGGTTAAATGCATTTCAGCACACATAATGCATGCGTTTAGTCACACGCGTAAGAATCATTTGATTTCGGGTTGAATAGCTCATATACCATGTGTGACCACCCGCAGCTATGAGAGATTACAGCACTCGAAATCATAAAAATATCGTCATAAATCATCAAACTCATTGAGTTGTCGGTGGAAGCCGGGATTCATTTAAAAAAATCAATTTACTTTTTCATGTAATTTTCATCATTTCGTTTTTATTGCTTCCCATTATTCCCGTCTCATTTTTACCATTTTCTTTGATCCATTTTCCAAATTGCTGCCATCTTGCTGCCATCATTCCCCCGAGGAACAAAAATGAAACAGCATAGAAATGAATGTAAATCCAATACTTTACATGTGATTGGTGACCGGGGTCACTGTGGAAAATTAAGCATATCCTGGTCTCTTGAGTTCTCTTTCACCTGGTTGCACAACATGCATTAGAATTATGACACACGCAGACATGACCACAATAACGAGGTAAGGTGAACCACATGGGAGGGGGCCGGCGTGCCGGCAGACAGCTGATCGGTGCCGCCGCTTTGCCCGTATTGCAGGCCATCGTCTTGATGCGCCCAGTCCTGGGCCCACCATCTCCGCTCGCTGCGAAGTACGACCGGCGGCTGATCGAGGTGAGGAGGCCATGCGTACAGCCGGCACGCGGCTGCTATGCTCTCACCGCAGTTCCGTGTGGATGTGTTGGTATTTGTAATTGTGTGTGTTTTGGTACATCAGTTTGTATGTTAGCATATCAGATTGTTTGTGGTGGTACATCAGAATGTGTTGGTACACCAGATGGTACATGTTAGGACATCAGAAGTTATCATCACATCTATCATTACTCTCAACACCATCATCCTCACCATTGGCATCAACTTCATTACCACCACTCACATCATCATAATCACCTTCATTACCATAATTGTTTGTTACCAACAGGAAGAAGCTGATTTGCCAGAGCCGCCCACATCCATGTCCATGATGGTGCCCAAAGTCATGGCACCCTCTTCTCAGCCTCCGACTGCACAGCCTCCCAAAGCTCAGCCTCTCATCGCTGTGCCACCCACCGCTGTGCCACCCACAACTCTGCCATCCAAGGATCGGCTTACCACTGCTCAGCTTCTCAAAGTTGTGCCACCCACACCTCTGCCACCCACGCCTATGCCTCCCACAGCTGAGCGACCCACAGCTCTGCCACCCACGGCTCGACCTCGGAAGGTTCAGCCTAGCGAAGATCGGCCTCCCATGGCTCTGCCACGCACACCTCTGCCACCCACAGCTCAGCCTCCCACCACTCTGCCACCCACTGCTCAGCCTCCCACCACTCTGCCACCCAAGGCTCAGCCTCCCACCACTCTGCCACCTACAGCTCAGCCTCCCACAACTCGACCACCCACACCTCTGCCACCAAAGGCTCAGCCTCCCACCGTTCTGCCACCCACACCTCTGCCACCAAAGGCTCAGCCTCCCACCACTCTGCCAACCACACCTCTGCCACCCAAGGCTCAGCCTCCCACAGCTATGCCACCCACCCCTCTGCCGCCCACCTCAGCCGACATTCAAGGCCTCATCACGAACTTTCTCAAGGAGTAAGGAGCCTTCCAATTCCCCGCACTCACTCACACAGACACTAGGGTATCCCAGCCTATGCTTTTATGTAATATTTCATCATCATCACCAGGAATTATCAATGCACTGCTGGGTAAATGCTTCCCCAATCCATCACTATACAACTGCCCTGCAATGGAATAACCTACCTACAATCGATAGACAAGCTCATTTATTCGCTCCAACTCGTGGATGCCCTTGCCCTTAGGCACGTTCCCTCCCTTGGATGTCACCCAGTACTTAGTCTAGACTAATGGCCATTATTCCTTCTGCCAGTGTGTTCTGCTCAAACCCACTTACTTTTCTTATCAGTTAGAATGGTTTCTTTACGCTGCATATTTTGTTTAATCCACGTGTCTCTCATTATTACCGTTTTCCAGTTGGATTGCCTTCCTTCTACAGATTAGTCCCATTATCTTAATTCTATCATGAATTTATCATCTATATATATAAAAGGGAAATTTGTAAATGTGTCTGTTCGAAATGTTTAGCATACTTCCCAACATGCAACAAACTTGAAATTTGGAATGTGGGTAACTTCCAGACTGTACATAATGCAGAAAGTAAAAACAAATAGACTCTTGTACATATTTTTTTTGGGGGGGGGGGGTGCGCAATAATGGATATATTTTCCACGGCAAGTGAGCGGTGACATCACATCTGTGATGTCACCCGCATGCGGAAGCATTACGCAGTGTGCCTGCTGACGTCACACATCCCCACCCCAACCCTCCGCTTATTAATCCAAGACAAGAATCCAAGTCTCGGGTGAAGCCGGGTAGTAAAGCTAGTTGTATATAAAAGTGCAGCCCTGAAATTCCTTGTGCATTCTACTCCACTGGAGGGAGCTGTAGAGAACCCTCTATCGTGTATTTGGCCTAGTCTTCCACAATAGCCGGACATAAGGGTAGGGAGTACCGACACTTGACCCCAACATTTCCAATTGAACTGTGGTAGACAGCTGGCTGGACATAGGTGGGGGGATTCAATCAGTTTGCACCTTTGCTTCAACGTTCGCTTCCAGGACATTACACTGGCAACCTCTAATTTGGAAGCCCAGAGTAATAACCGTTACACCACTGCATCATCCCATTATTTATGCAACAATTCATTGCGACTCTTTTATGATCTCAAGCACGACCGTATACTTGCATCGTGAACAAAATAATTGAGTTGATATGAATCGATGGATCGCTACGCACTCGGTGATTAAAGTGTGTTGCATGTGCATTGGCAGGTACTACGGTCTTTATGATACCGCAGACCGCGAGGGTCTGCTCAAGAAGTATCATAAGGATGCCCTCATCACCATCTACACCCCCTCAGAGTGAGCTGACAAACCCACACACACTCACAAACTGGCCAGCAAGGCTGTCACATGAAAGGATGCATTGGTATTTGCCACAGACCGCTCTCGGGAGACCGTGTTACATTGTTTATCATAGGTACAGGCGGTTATAAGCATCAATGACAACTTCTATAGCGTCATCAAAAGAGCAGGCCATTTAAAGTGCGCTGAAACGTGTGGAGGTTTTTTTTCACATAGCCGCAAGCAGCCAATCAGAAGCTTGCTTTAAATCCTTCGAAATGAAATATGGCTTCCAAAACTGGAATTAAATCATCAGTTTCCGCAACGATACCAGAAGAAAGAAATGCTTTGCGAAAGCACGGAAATTAAAGCACACTTGTGGATGTGAGTGTAGCCACTCCGTTTCCTAACACTCCGGATCTCGTTTCTACCTCCAGGAGCAGCCTGGGAGAGGAGGGTACAGACAAGCCGACCCCGGAAGATTCACGTGAGTGTTCGTCACGGGCGATGTTTGCAGATCCGCGCGTCACTGTGTCACTGCTGATGTCATTCTGTCACCGTGCGCCATGCAGTTTTTTTCTCCTTGCTCTGCACCTCCGATAGCAGTTGACTGCGTACAGTGCAAAAGAAGTTTAACATGCGCATATCTGTCGCCACTCGCATCACCACAGTTTTGTTGCCCTCCTGCCCCCTCATCCCACAGCACAGCTCAAGTGCGAGCGGCTGACGGCGGAGGACTTCATCAAAGAGCTGACGCACAAGCATCACGATATGTCCTCCTTCACCACCACCGTCAGCCGTGGCACGGTGAGACGTGGACTTGCACCAAAACGCCCTCATTGGCATAGCCGCTGGCTCTGCTTAAACACAAATTGCTGAGCTTATGTGGCCTGAGTTACACACTTTTCCTGTGCACAAGCCCTCAATTTATGCTTAGAATTTTTACTATAAAAATTTTGACTTATTCTTTGATACCCTTATGTCTATGTAAATATATCCACCTTTCACATGCTCCAATATTAAACGTGAATTATTACGTGAAACGTAACTCTGAAAAGAAATTAAAGCCATCTTCTTCGCCTTACATTATCCCTAGCCTTGACACTCGATCCCATTGATCCCTAGCAACATATATATCTCTCTCGCAAACCTTGACACTAACAAAAGCCAAGACTCACACTTACTCTAGCCACAGCAATAACCCTGGCCGAGACTTCAACCCTGCAGTCTCCACCTCTTGGGTTCCTTAAAAATGATGGGCGGTCGTGTTTACTTGTGACTCTCACTTTACAGGATACCCAGGTCAACTTCACCATCCATGGCTTCTTCAAAGAGAGTGAGTATTTGCATAGTCACATTCACCATCAGCTTCGTCATCAGCAGTAGCATCATTAACAGCATCACTGACATTGCATTTAATTACACCAGATGCATTCTGCACTGCATGCCATAAGCACCACCTCACCATTCTAATTGATCCTGCCATGCGGTTTATGCTAATGGGGTGGCTCTCTCTTGACGCCCGTGCACCTTTGTCGTGTGTGTCGATCCTCAGCCAAGAATTGCCAAGAGTCTGTGAAGATGTTTTGGCGGGTGGTGCAATTGGTGCCAACCATGGACGGCAGGTGAGTCACTTGCACCATGACCCAACACATCATAACAACCGCCGTTCGCCACTAAGTGGCAGTGATGTCACCACGGCGCTTGTGCCAGCCTATGTGCATATTGAGGCCACGCGAAGTGTCGAATGCCCACTGGCAGGAGGTCACGGGGCAGACCCACGTGCTACGGGTCGACTGAGATGGCTGGCCAATGCACCACCTGTGCCCCCTACTATGCCAACTTGCTGTGCTTTGGCCACCCAGTGGTCCGCTTGTTGTTTTGAGCGTCACTCCTCTGCCCCATTGTTGTTGGAGGGCGACTGCTTCCAACTACCCAGTAGCATTCTTAACGAGCCTCCTCCACAGAGGCCGATTTTAACACGGCTGGTACCAGTCATCGGCAAGTCCACTCAGATCCACATCCTCTTGTACCACATCACTCCATCTCTTCTCTAGCCCATTCCGCGCCCGTTTAGCCCCCTCTATCCAGCCGAACAAAAGCTGTTTAGGCATGCGGTGGCTGGGCATACGGGCTACATGACACATCATATACACATAGCCACAAACACACACCATGTTTTCGCACACAGACAATACGCGCTTTCCTGCTTCGCTTTCCTCTGCTCCCTCTCCCATTCTTTTGCTTCTTCCTTAACGACGTTGCATACTCTTGATTTTCCAGAAGGCAGTACAGCAAGTGTGAACTCATCTCCATCTTGTCTTCTGTATGGGATAGTGTTGACCCCTTGCCCATGTGTGTTTCCTTCAGGTGCTCCATTAGCTTGCTGTTTAACTAAGTAATGTGTTATTATTTTTATTGACCTGCTTGTGTTGACACCCGGCAGGCCATCTGTCGCGAGTGAGCGGATGTTCATCCGCGAAGCTCTTGCAAGTGAGATGCCCCCTGCATTCGCCTCAACAACATCAGCGACGTCCAGCAGCTGCCCACTTACTGCGCTCACCTCGTCCCAGCAGGAGACAGTCAATTCATTCGCTGAAACATCCCACATGACACCGGAGTGGTCGCAAAGGTGGGCGAGAGCACGTGGGAACTGTCTTACAGCCACACACACGTGCACACACGCATGATGTCATGCTTCATTGCAAGAGTAATGAGACACAGCCCAGCAGGAGCCATTTATTCTGCCAAACCCTTAGAGGGGCACCAGGGTCTTTGGACTCGGACTGTTATGTCCTTCATGCCCCTTCATTCCCCCCTACCCCTTTTGTCCACAGACAGAGGAAAGCGTCAGTCATTTTGTAAAGATTATTAAGGAGACAATGTATGCTTGAGGTGGCTTACTCCGGTCCCGAGTTTAAACGATAATTTTTGGTATGTTTCGACAATTTTTGTACAAACACATGGCCATAAAGTCGACTCGAGTGAGGGGCGACTTGACGGTGCGTCTCTGCTGCATTGACCCCGTGACGGCGCTATTCCAAGCATGCGGCTCCCATTGAGAAGCGAGCCAAACGGCACTGTGTAATGGGGCTGCACGGTCGATTCTCACCGGGAGCTGGCATGAACCTGTTTCAGGTGGCCATAGCAATCTGGTCCAAAGCCCAGGCACTAGACTTGCAAGCTGGACTGTGGAATAAAGGCATTGACGTTATGTTTGCCTCCTGTCCGCGCTCGCCTCCACAGATGCCTGCAGCGGAACAATTGGGATTTCTCCAAAGCGGCCGATGACTTCATCCACCTCTACGTGAGTACCGTGCCGCCCACAATCCTGACCGACACACGTAATCGCAACTGCACCGGCGTGTTCACGTTTTGGCGACCGTCGCTAATGATGCCGCTTGTCTCCCTCTCCACTCTGCTCTCGCCTCTCCTCATTCCCTCATCGCATTCGCTGCTCCGGTTTTGGCTGCGGCTCCTGCACGGTCGCCAATCGTCGTTCCCGTCGTCAGGAAGCAGGGAAGATTCCGGGGGAGGCGTTTCTGTGACCAGGCGTCATTCAGAGCGCCCCACCAAATGGACCCTGACCACAACATTTATTTTTGTATCAAAACCGTGATTTTCTATATTGTAAATACATACTAATTATATTATACATTTTGGCTGTAATTGTGACATTTTTTAAAAAATGCGTTCTTGTTTGGTGACTGAATTGAATTGTGCACCTCTCCAGATCGCGGTGTACTCAGTACAGACCGACCCCGCTTAGCGCTCACTTAAAGAATCACCGTTTCCAACACCCTTATTACTTAAGTATGAGGGCTTCATTGGGGTATTGGTAAACGTGATAATACAGATTGTAACCATTTATAAGAATCTATGAAACATCAGTATAATGTACTGTACCTCATTTTAAGGCTGAGTCTACCTCGTGAAGGCCCAACACCCGTTAAAATATGCACCACTGTTATTGGTATTAAGTGGGCATTGAATTCCGTTTGCCAGGTTCACAGGACAGTGCGCTAACCACTGTGCCACCGGTCCCCATGAAGTTATTCCCAAACAACAGCAGCCACTGCTCACCACTAAGTGGTGGTAGTCACCACAGCGCCTGCACCATGAAAGCCGTACTTTGAGGCCACGTATAGTGTCGAAGGCTCCCTGGCAGGTAACGGAACAGATCCAGGTGCCATGGCTTGACTAACTGAGATGACTGACAAATGCACCACCTGTGCCCCTTACTCTCCCAACTTGCTGCACTGTGCTCGCGGTTGTAAGCATCGCTCATCTGCCCTACGTTGTTGGTGGAGGCTGACTGCCTACAACTCCCCAGAAGCATCCTTCACGAACCTCCTCCACAGAAGCTGGTCTTGACACTGCTGATACCGGTCATCAGCAAGTCCAATCTACTCCACATCCTTCTGCTCCACCTCAGTCCATCTCTTATCTGGCCTGTGACACACCCATTTAGTCGTCCCCTCTATCTGACTAACAAGAAACTGCTTGGGCATGCCGTGGCTGGGCATGCAGGCTACATGACCCCACTCAGGTCATCATCCACTCACATTCACAAAGACAAAGATCCCACGTATAGCCTTAACAGACTTTTGGGGAAAGTGTTGTTAGCGAGCACACACTCACCCAATCGCATTCAGTTGGCTGACCAGACGATTACGTAAGGTGGGTGACATTGTGCCAGAGGGCGACATCATATCTGTGAACAATGAACATGTGTAACTACATACCCATTACCCACGTTTATCACGTGAGGAGGTGTGTTCCCTGGTAAATCTGCCCCTGGTAATGGATTAGTTTTAATATTTTTAGATGGAAGGATTAGACCAACAATCTCACAAGTCCTGACATTTACTTTTTCACGTAAATGAGATTATTTAGGAATACATTTGTGATTATTAAAGGGTTTATTGGTTACTCAGGAGCTATTATTAGGTTACTATTCAGATGCCAAATTAAAACTTCATCAGGGAGAACATCGACATTTAATTCTCATCATGTCCCATGGTGTAAACAACTGCAGCCTCCAACTCTGATTATGGTCTCTCTATGTGCTATGAAGAAGGGTCATTGCCTGAAACGTTGCCTCATATTTTTCTAGGCCACAGTGTCATGGACGACTGTGGAGTTTTTCATAATTGAGTGACTTTGTGGTCAAGTCAGGTTACTGGGTGATTGTGTGATTGAGTCGGTCAGTAATTTAATGCATGTGAGGCGGATGGGTTTTTGGATAAGTGAGCGATTGATGGAACGGTGTGAGTGAGAGAAATAATAAATAACTGAGTGAGTATGGTGAGTGCGGAAGTGTTTGAATGAGTGGGTAGTGAGTGCTGTGCATGAGTTTGTTAAGAAAGAGACAAGCAATGTGCTCAATTAATTAGTGAGGTGATGGAGTAAACAAGAGTGATTTAGTGAGTTGGTCGATAAGCAGTTGGGTGATTAGATGAGTAGGATGAGTGGGCAATTGAGAGAGTGGATGAGTGAGTGCGTGAGTGAAGGAACAAATCAGTGAACTGCTGAGTGAATGGGAAAATGAGTGAGTAGGGTGAGCATGTGAATGAGTTTTCCTCACTGAGTGTTCATTTGTAGTGGAATCTTTGCTCCCAGAATCACATTAAAGGGCTGAGAATGAGGAAGGGGACATACTGAGACAGGCAGAGACACGGGGAGAGAGGAGAAGGATTACTCGAGGCAGGGAAGGAGGGAGACAAGGGGGGTGAGAATGAAGAGACGCAGTGATGAGAGGACACAGCGAGAAGAGAAAGAGACAGGGAGGACAGGGGATGAAAGGGCAGACAAGTGGAGACACGGGGAGGAGGGAGACATGGGGGGTATGGAGGCACAGGGAGGTGGATGGATGCAAGGGAAGATTTTATTTATAACCACGTAATAAAGCAATGCTGTAGGTGAATGCAGTCAGATCTGTGTGTGTGTACATTACACAGTTGAGAGTCAGGTGATGTGCGAATGTCTGTACCTCATATTCTCCAAGTCCTGGGCCAGGGGTTGATCGCTCAGGAAAGCTGTTCTCACGGGACACCAGCAGTCAGGCGAGGGCAAGCCTGAGGCCTAGGTTCATAATGGCCAGGGCCTGGGTAAATGGTCAGAGGTGGTCAATATCATGCGATAATAAATATACCATTAAAAGTTCACGAGAAAAATAGTAAGTTGGTGTATGAGTGGGTATTGAGTATGTGATTGAGTGCTTGTGTCAATGAGTTATTATTCAGTGGGTTTATGAGTGGATAAGTGGGTTATGGAGTGGGTGGGTGGGTAAGCAAGCCATTGACTGATTGAGCGAGGGAGTGAGTTGAGCCAGTAACTTAATTAGTAATTAAATGGGTTAATGAGCAAGCAAGTGCATGGGTGTGCAGGTGTGTGAGTGAAACGAGTTGGTGATTCGTAAGTGAATTACCACATGGAGTGCCCTGCTGTCTGGGCACTGGAGACCTGTACATCTGTATATTTGGAGTTTGCGCATGTTTGCCCAATAGTCATGTGGATTTTTCTTGGGGTCCTCCAGTTTTCCCTCCACATTTAGATACATGCGTTTAAGAGTATTAGGTTGCTATAAATTTCCACGTGAAAATCCACTTCGTTGAGCTATCATTTGTGGTCACTTCTGAAAAAGATCGGAAAAGATCTGTATATCTCAGTGAGCCTTACCTGGCAAAATAACAAGTTTAGTTTATTTATAGCTTAACCCCTACCTTCTAAGTCCTAGGAGATACTGTTTGTATTTAAGGACAAATTAATACAAATCTTAATCGATAATGCTACCACTACCCTTACCCCTAACACTAGCCATTCCTCTAGCACCAGCCCCATGACTCTAACCCCAACTCACCCGGTTCAATGTCAAAAGTCGTGGAGATTTGGACAGAAAAATGGACCAAGCGCCATTTTGAGTTCCCGAGTCAAGTACAGACACCTACACGGACACCGATACACGAGGGGGAGACAAGGAAATAGACATGAAACATTCCGTTTAGACTTAGGTATAGGACATCAGTTGCAAGATATTGTTCTAGATTGGTTACATGCCACTGGAATTTTTCTCTAGGTTCTCCAGTTTTTCGCTCCACATTTACAAACATGTGTTTAAGAGTATATTGGTGCAATAAATGTCTACATGACAAGCTACTTCTCGTTGAGCTATCCTTTGTGGCCAGGTCACTTCGGAAAAAGAACTATGTAGCTCATTGGGCCTCACCTGCTCAAATAAAAAATAGTTTTAATTGAGTTTTTTTTTAAATAAAGCATGTCAACCACAAAGAGAGTATGCATCTCATGATGAGGTTCTATGCTTGAGCATTCATATTCATGAGGTCGGTAATATTCTCGAGAAAGGTTTATTAAAAATTAAACCTTCCTGTGCCTGACTAAAAGCCTTTTTCGTTATGAGGAATGTCTGGAATTCCGCAAATCCTTCAAAAAATATTATTATTAAAGTACAATCCATTACTATAAGGTGAATTATATTAACGCGTAATTAACTCGCACACTTCATGAACATGTTACACGTTACACAACAATAAACTAAACAATTACAAATGTAACTACCCAACACACCGATGTGTTGGAGAGTAATATTGGTCGCAAAAGCCCATGTGCTAAACCGAAGGTAAGATAAATGTGAAATAAACTAAAGGGGGCCCGACAGCGATGAGACAGATCACGTGGACGCTTCGAAGCACAGGGCCCATGGGTTTGTAAAACTACGCAGCGCAGATTTGTGCTGCACACAGCTTGAGAATTGCAACCAGGGCCATCCTTCGGGGGTGTGCGGGGCCTGGGGAAAATCACACACCATGTGGGCCACCCCTAACACCTTCAAACTAGACCAGAACTACACAGTTTGTCCTCCAAATAACGCACTAGTAATTGCATTCTTGAAAAACACCGCGTTATGGGAAAATCACGTTATAATAAATAGGTTAAAACACAGTCCCCGATAACGAGTGAGATGTGTACGCAGGCTGAACAAAGACTTGAGGCGCATGGGTAGCATCGAGAAGCATCCAGCTGTATCCTGCCTTGTGTGATGCTACGCCGAGGCAGCCGCACAACCGCTTATTCCTTCTCACGCGACATAGTTCCGTTCACTCGATCGCGTTATAGCCAATTCGCATCCCCCTTATAAAAAAATGTGTTTCCTGAACACCACATTATATCCAATTTGGGTTATGAAAATACATGTAACAGGAGAACAGACTGTATTACACCTGACACTGTGACGTCGAAGCGGGGGGAGGGGCCCAAAGCATGGGGCCGTCGCCTTGATTCGCCGTACACCCTAGGGACGGCTATGACTACCACCACACGAAATGCAATTAAAGACAATTCTATGGCACCCGGGTAGAGCTATGAACATGTTTCTTAACCCAATACACGAACCACCGCAGCGAGTTGAAGCCAGCGGCCCAAGGCCCCCGAGTTGTCCTAGACGTCCCGCGGACCTCCACCTCAACAGCAGCCGCCACTCTTGTTTACACAACTCTTCCATAAAATCAAATCCACTCTACAAACAGCCAATTGACAACCGCCGTACAGTCAATTAGAGCCTGTCATACCACGTGCTCAGTGACACACCAATGGGATGCCTCCAGCACGGTGGCTAACGGTAAAGCCGTTACGCAGTCACAAATTTGGCTCTCGACCAATGGGAGGCTTCCACCGCTGTGTCTAATGGTAGAATTGTTGTTGCATCATGTGATCGTCGCTAGCCAATGGAAGGCCTACCACGCCGTTGCTCAACTGCAGTGGAAATCTTCATCGAGTTTCATTACAAGTATAACAATAACGAGTTTTACACGAACAAAATAGGTTTCACATAAAGGACCACTTCTAGTGCCCTTACACTTCCTAAGCCAAATATGTGCATTTAAAATTGTTACACAAGATTAGCAGAGCTCTACACCGCACACTACCTGATGCAGCGTCTTTAGCATGGACCGAATTGCGGTTGTAGTTTTATTTGTTGCGTTCCATTTCTCTATTTACCTCGGGTGCCTTTCTGGCATACTCCGAATTTTGGGAAACGCGTTGTGTCTGCCTCCGAAGTTTCTGTTTGATGCACTTATGATTAGCGCAGTTCGCTATGTACAGTGCGAAAGAAGTTCAACATACATACATTATTCAGAATCATAATATTAATTTATACTGGAGGAATCCGATGAGCTATGAAGCTCTTTTCACAGATGCCCAGTATTTTTATAAATCACAAGGCAGCAGGTCCCTTGCGGCCAAACTGAGACCCTCTACAGGGCACGCAATGACTGCCCCAAGCTGTGAGTATCTTCTGTGTGGGGTGGGGTTAGTCACGTGATAGTGTGCTGGCCCAGGGTCATGTGACTGCTCTCTTATTGGTCGAGGGTCAAAGGAGCCGAAGGCTGTCGCCATGGAAACCACGCTTGTCACCGGCAATGGTGATAACTGGTAAGAGCCGGGACCTGGCAACAACAAAATGAAAAGAACGTGAACAATAACAACAATACATATTTCCACACATTTCCTATATTTTGCACTCCTATCGGTGTTTGTATTGTTTGTTGTTATTACTTTCTCACCCGCCCCCTACTGGACATCTGTGGAAAGCAGCTTAATAGCTCATCGGATTCCTCCAGTCTTAAGTAAATAGTCTGATTTGGAAACAACTCATTAACTCAACGGATCAATGACTGCAACAGCAACAGATGCGGTCACCTGATGCACTAATAAAAAATAAAAATAAAACTCTCCAGTAGTGTGTGACTGTGGTCATCCATAACACACCGTACAACATATAACGATGCAATGCCCCAATGCGCAAATACAATATACACTCAGCTACTCCTGACGCGATTATCTGGCCTGACCACCTGAATGTGAAATTGTAGTTGTTCCACTGCAGCCACACGAAAGAAGAAATAAAAGACATACTCAAAACTATTAAAACAACCGACAAACAGCAACCACAACACTCAACAACCAGAACAAAGCAACGATAATTCAACTACACATAGACAACCTCAACAGCACCCATCGAAGAGCAATCACAAAAACAAATGGACAATATCAACAATGAAACAATTGCTCAGCAGCAATACAAGCATGACAACACATCACCAATACAACCATCTTCATGTCGATTAGATATCTCTTTGGTAATTGCTTAGACTGTCACATATTGTGGAAATATTTCTGCATTGTTTGCACATTCACGGTTATGTTTGCAAATCTTTGCATATATGTATCGTGATCTTTTCGCTGTATTTTAGGATATTTGTAGAATCCATCTTAGATTTTTAAGTATATATTTGTAGTATTTTTTCAACATTTAAAATTACCTTTTAGGAACTATGGTATCTCTAATACAAAATCTTTGTGAGACCTTTCGGCATTATTTTAGAACCTTTGACATTTGTTTGCTCAATATTTTTGGGATCTTTTTATAATCTTACATACTTTATGGGGACAACCTTGAACTCTTTGAGATATTTTGAGAATGTTTATACAGTGATTACTCATTTGTACTTACAAGAAATGACTGTGTATAATAATACTTTATAATGACAAATAGGGGTTGTTCAGGGGCGCCTATGGGGCCCCTCAGAACCATTTACGGCCTTCAGCCAGGAAAGTCACAAAAAAACTGCACACGAACGATGCATTCACGCAAGCACCCGATGCTCCGTTTTGAAGTTTTATAATTAAACATCTTTGAATTGTACTATGTTTTGAGCTAGATAATTGTATTTCTTCATTAAAAGCTTAGATCATTTTACATCTGGAAGACTTCATTGAAAACGACATCTCGTGTGAATTTTCTCTCGTCGATAAGTAGATGGCCTTGATGGGGGTTCGGTTCGATGCGAACTTTCACCTGTTGGGGATTGCGGGATCGAGATAAGGCGACATAGAGCTGCTGGCCGTGCGAGAAGACCGCCGTCTGCAGATCGATTCCAACGTGATCGAACGTCTGTCCCTGCGCCTCCGTCGTTCATGCAGGGGGCGCGTAGGTCTACAGCGCCCCCTGCATGAAAACGACGGAAAGTGCAGCATTGATCACAGAGAGATCAAGTCGTGCGCTTATATAAGAGTACACTTAACTGTGAAATTACATGAACACGATATCGATATACATAACCTGATACATACACAACCATACAGAAAATAAGACAATCATATTCTAGATTTGAAGCTTTCGTGACTGCAAGGATTCATACTCTTTGGTTCTTTCGATAAAGTCACGTGGGTAAAAAAAAAATGAAAACAACTAAGTTAAATCACGACGTTTCGGGCGCAACACAAGCGTCCTTCTTCAGGTGGGGACAACGTAGCGAAAGCACAACCGCTGAAGTGTGTCTAAGAGATGGCTGTGACAAGGAGTGATATAGTCGCGGGGGATGGAGGGAGGGGAGGGGCCATGGTGAGTGTGTGGGCGGGGCTGTGGACTGGGAGGCAACGATGTGAGGCACGTGGAGGGCGCTGGGAGGCAAACGCATGGAGTTCAAACTGAAGCTTTGTGATGCAGGGGGCGGAAGTAGATAAGAGAGCTAAGATTAAGCAGCCTTTTGTTATGCTGCCAGGGGGGGTAAATTAGAAATGCGCAAGCTGAAAAACCACGTGTGGTAATGGTGATGGTAGTGTGTGAAGCTGGGGGTAACAGAATGGGAATATGGATAAGGTTATGAAAATAAATCTAAACTGGCTGTCGAGCAGTAAACTGCATGACAGATAAAGTTTTAACTTGGTTAATTACATCCTTCCAATGATTGCTCAATTTTAATCCATCATCTCGGTTGAAGTCACGTCTATATTTGTATATCTGGAAAATTACAAACGCGCAAGCTAAACTTGCATGCTCGAAATACACACGTTATTTGACTTTATCGAAAAAAAACAAAGAGTAAGACAATCATACATACATTCACACCATACACACGGCACACCCAAAAATTCAAGTAAACATGGATATATACGTACCCTTTCACACGTATACACCCATACTGTTATATGCTTATATTTATGTGCGAAAGAAGTTCAACAAACGTACATCTGCCCACGCATCATATGGAAAGCTACATGCACGCTTTTCATAACACACACGGTTAGAAGTTTACACACCTGTCACCAGTCGTACATTATTAACAACAATCGTAATTCACCACTACGTGGTGGTGACATGACCACGGCGCTTGTGCCGGGCTATGTGCACTTTAAGGCCACGTTAAGCATCGAACGCTTGCTGGCAGGAGGTCACGGGATATACCCAGGTTCCGTGGGTTGACTGAGAATACAATACACGAATGCTAAGACGTACGTGCCAAAATTGCTGCAATTCTTCTGCAATTCCCATACATCCCATGCTCAGTTCTCACCACATCCTTATCGTGTGCCTGTATTATAACACCACTTGAATGATAATAATTTCCATCATTTGTTCACGGCTATTGTCACTGCCCTGCCTCGTGGAAACTGGTTTTTGTTTTCCAAGGAACCGAGTGCTTCAAACCAGATTTGAAACTCACTTCTATGGACACTACATAGAGTTTTGTGTGAAGAGGACGCTTGTTTTAGAAAACGGACTAATGATTACGCAACAACTCACTGAACCATACACTTACGTTAACCGAGGTTATATCATATTACTTTTTTAACTTCAATTCAAAGAAAACTTGAGTTATATAGCACAATTCAGGCAAATAATGCAATACTAAGTTCTTTACAGGAATAAATAAATAGACTGACGCAATGTAAACAACAATAATAATAATTATACGTAAAAAATTACGTACATTATAATGAACTTCTTGGACTAAAGCAGTTTAAGATTGCTTGTGGGAATGCTAAGCAATGCTTATTATTCCAGTTCAATTATACTGGAAACACATGCAAGCTAAATATAGTTGTTTAGTGCCGTGAAAATAACGGTTTTGTAAGCTCCAATAAGTCTATAATTGGTATGGTTGACCACTTTGTTGTTGTTTTCCCTAGGGACTTGTGGAGGTGTATTTAATGTAACTGAAGGTTTCATTTCTGGGAATGATTCGTTCAGTAGCTACAATTGCTACTGGCTCATTGAAACAAGTCCGGACAAAGCTGTGATCTTGAATGGAACCTTCTGCCGGTAAATGCACTTCAGTAGCTGATTTGTTAATATACTCGTAGACAGTAACCAGTACCACTGATGAGTGCATCAAGTTAGCAGCATACAGCAAGGATAGCAAATACATCAACATTCTGATTGTGGTAATCAATAAAACAAAATTGGCAGTCTTGGTGTTTAACCACATGGAAGATGGCAGCCTTCACACAGGCCCACTCCTTTACATGAGTAATCGCGACTAATGCCATCAACCCGGCGATTGAACATTGGCATCAATGATCTCCCAGTCTCCAGAACAACAACTTAAGCCACCTTAAAAAAAGTCAACATTCATCATATCATGGTCTTTAAAGGAAATGTACTTGACTATGTTTCAGGAAATTGGCCTTCTTCAGAGCACATTAATAGTGAGGCCAGAGAGATAGAGTGGATAAGGGTTGGAGACTTCCCTATACACCATGGGGCCTGATAAGAATGATTACTATTGAATGTTTTTTTTTTAATTTGCATTTGAATACTTACCTATAAGTACCTATTTATAAACAAATCCTTCAAAAAACAGAAATGTATTAAAAACAAAACTCATTTGTATCAAAGGAAAACAATATAAAATGTTGATCGTACATTGCAGTGAGGTTAAACATACCACTGTCCTCGTAATCTATTTTCGCAATTCATTTCAGGGGCACTTGTCATTTAAATATAATTAGAGAGGCTATCAAGAAAGGTTTGGATCAAAAGGACTTTCAAACGTCCCTCTGATCATTTGCTGACTGTGTGCCAATACTGGACATCTGTGAAAAAGAGCTTCATAGCTCATCGGATTCCTCCAGTCTAAGTAAAGATTCTGATTTGACAGTTCCTTTGATGGCTTAAATGGTTCAGAGTGCAGTCTGCAACTTGTATCCATTCCTTCTCTCTGCCTCTCTATTTGTGTGTTATGAAGAAGGGCCATTTACTTAAAACGTCACCTATTATATTTTTTACTTTTTAGGCTATGGTGTTATTGACGAATGTGATTTATGTTTTGTAATTTGTGGTTGTGCACCACTGACAATGCAGTATTGTAAAATAATTTGGAGCCTTGCAGATACCAATACTTATGGATAATGTAGTTGCAGATACTATCAGTGTAATTCTGTTCATGTAATGCATGCCATGAATGTTAATTCCTTCTCAAAATATTGTATAATTTCCGTGACAAAATCGTCATTTCACAAAGTGACGACTTCTGCCTGTGGGTTATCAATGGCAGCTACAACTAGAAATTCAGCATTTTGCTGGAATTAAGCGGGTTTGTTTTATTCGACTCACCCCGGAACCACTATTATGCATGCAGATATGCGGAACACATCCGTGTGAAGTGCTTTAAGTTGAAGGTTTCGCCGTGTTTCTGTACCTAATGCCGCTGTTACGTTGCATCCGTTACAGCCTATTAAAGCAGAACCGCACGGAGGGATGCTCAGATTCATTTGCTCCCCTTCTGTGCACTCTGCTCCATCAAGCAAGGCTTCCTGCTTTGAAGCCTCCAGTCAGGTCGCTGAGATGTTAACTACCTCGCCTCGTATACAGGAGGTCGTGGGTTCGATCCCGACCCCGACGCCTGCTGTATATTTTGAGTTTGCATGTCTCCCTCCGTGGTGGTGTGGATTTTTTTCTGGGTCCTCCGTGTTTGCCCTTCACATTTAAAAACGAGCATTTAAGTAATTTGGCTGCTTTAGATTTCCACGTGATAAGCCACTTTGTTGAGCTATTATTTGTGGCCAGATCGCTTCTGAAAAATAGCTATATAGCTCAGTGGGCTCTTACCTGGTAAAGTGAAAACGTGGTTTAGTTTTAGCCAACACGCTCAGTGGGAGGTGGCTCATTCCTCTCCACTGCCCTCATTCACGAGAATTCCCTCCTGTGCCATCGAATCCCTGCCCACCATTCAAGCCCACGCTCAAGACTTTGCTTTTTCCTCTGTCCATGACCGCCTGCCTCTCCCGAAAAATATTCCCATTGTTCTGCACTTGTCCTGACGTCTTTAGACAAAGCATACATTCAAATTTGTATTGCAATTTATACATTTAAATTTGTAATGTTTCTGTGTTTTAAAGAGGTGGGGTTTGGTTGTCTTAAACAGAGCAAAGCACTTCACAGAGGGATCACTCAATTTTTCTCAAACAAATATAGACGTAAGAACTATAATACAGTACATCTTCACTTACCTGTGATGATATACTTGACTATCACACTCAAGTATTTTACAAATAAGAGTTTTTCATTATTTTATCTAGAATAGATCTCCTTTGTATTTAAATACTGCCTGCTTCTGGTCTATTTATACTGTACACACACAACTGAATGTGCTCTAATAGGCTTGCAGTTAAAGGTCTTTTTTTGTTTTCAGCATATGTTTGTAGAAAACAGTTTAATGAGACCAGTGGAGTCATTTCATCACCAGACTGTCCAGGTAAGGTGTTATTGGCACAAAGCATTTTAAATTCATTTTACACGGGTCATTAATTTAATTTTAAACACAACCCCTGTATGTTATGTGTTTTCATAATCCAGTGCTAATTCCAACCATGTTTGAGTTGTGACCTTATTGTGGCTGAAGAGGCATATTTCAGTAACTGCAGAAGTAGTTCTGTGATGATATTTTCTAGGACCTTTCTTTGACACGAGAATGGTGTAATGCTCACTGCGAGATGTCCAACAGCAATGTGTTCGTTTGACGATATGACACTGATTTTATAACTGAAACATAATTGGTGGGAAATAATAACAATCATTATTTATAGTGAATTTCATACCGCAAGCGTCAAGGCACTTGACACATTCCAATCTAATATATTTTAAAGAGCGCTTTCGCTCAATGCGCTTTACATAACTTACAAAACGATGACAATGAAATGAAGTATAGGGACTCCTCTATTTACAAACATTCGACTTAGAAACTTTCAGAGATACGAACAAACCTGTCCGTATGTCCAGTTGCCTATTCGAACTGAGAGTCGTAAGTTCAACCACCGCGTGCAGTAGATTGCAGTGTTGGCATCTACATCTGCAGAACATGAAGAACCAGTGGCATCTACAGGAGATGATAAAACTCTTATAGCCATTCCCTGTGTTTATTGTACACGCCGTACAACATGTTTGGAATCGATAGAAGTAAAGTTGGACTTACGAACAAATCGACTTCGAGCAGACCTGGAACCTAACTCGTTTGTAAGTAGAGGAGTCCCTCTAGTTGGCAGGGGCGTGCTACAAGGATTGAGGAATGAGTGACAGCCATGGAGGGGTACTTATGGTTCACGGAAGGGTACGGGAGGGATGGAAAGGAGTGGAGAGGCGAGGGAAGAGAATGGACAACAGAGAAGAGGTGAGGCTTTAAGAGAGGAATGGAAGGATGTTACGGAGGGGGGCTCCTTAATGTACAGGGGCAGTGTCGTGTCCATGGGCAGCGTCGAGTCTACGGGCAGTGTTGAGTCTATGGTGCAGTGTTGAATCTATGGTGCAGTGTTGAGTCCATAGACAGTTTGGAGTCTATGGGCAGTACTGCTCAACGTACAGGGGCACTTTATTCCAGCGGAGGGATGCAGGGAGGGAGAAGGACCGAAGATGGGAATTGGGCACAGGGAGAAGGAGGAACAGAAAGAGACGGAGAGAAGATTTGGAATTAAGAGGATGAGAGGGGACGCAGAATCAGATGAGAAAGGCGACATGAGGCTGAGCAAGGCAATGGAGACATGTAACGACATGGCGTGAGTTATTTGAAAAGACAGCGGTGTAGTGGACGTGAAGTCAGCGGAGTTGGAGGAGGAGAAGCGAAGTGCTGAGAATTAAAAGGGCAGTGAAAATAACTTAATGCAGAAGCATTTTGAATTGGTTGGAGGGGAGTGAGGGCAGAGGCAGGGAGACCAAGAAGCAGAGAACTGCAGGAGTCCCGATGGTTGAAGATCAGAGGAGGAACCAGAAGTTTGGCCGCAGGGTGAGAGGGCAGATTATCCTGTTGTTGAACAGACTAAAGCGGTAGATTGCTAAGTAGTAGCAGAGATGTGGGTAGAGAAAGTGAGGAAGGAGTCGATGGTGACACTTAGGTGGAGGACAGAGGAAGCAGTAGTGTGAGTGAGAGGAGGGAAGGAGATGGTTGGGATGGGAGGGGAAGCGCAAGAGGTCGGAAATAAAATTATTGATGCGTTGGATTGAGAGAGGAAAATGGGAAAACATTCATATGACAATAAAAACATGTATGCAAAGGGAAAATATAATGAAAAAGCAAAATAATCTTAAGATGCCAGAATAAAAAAAAACTGAAAGAAAATTACAGTCAGAGAGCTTACTCTCTGTATATTAGCTTTTTGTTTTAGGTCTCTTCAGCTGTTTTGCTCTTTTAAGATAATTGAAACTCTGATTAGCAAGGTTGGCTACGTACAGTGCAGAAGTTAAACATGAATACATTACACCTCCGATTAGCACGGATGGCTACATACAGTGCAAAAGAGGTCCAACACACATACATCACATGCAACTATTATATGCTTAAGTTAAGGCTTGTTCTTTGCCCTTCGATCCACCCATGAATAGTGATTCACATATTGGCCACAACTGCTGTTAACACTTTCAAAGCAGTGAATATGGGCAAAAATGCTCGTACACACGACTGTATACAGCATCCATAACAGGTTTTTGGGGTTAGATCGCATAAATATAAATGTTTCGTTAAACCCGGCACCACTGACACAGTCAATTATTAAGGTTTGTCACGTAAACAAACATGCCAGTTCCTTACTAGTACAGCACCAGTTTGTTGGAGAGTAAATCCACCACATTTACAATTCGAGTACGACGTTTCGCCAGTAATTACAACTAGCAGCATCAGGCGACAGCCAGATTTGTGACACATTTATATTAATAATAACACGTATGTTAACTTAACCTGTTTCTTTCCCAGAACTGAACGAAATTATGACTACGTGACGGTGTACAATGGACCTTAATGAGATTACCCCCAATTGGGTTGATTTACTGGCTTCACTATGCCCCAAGCTCTGACTTCAACTGGAAGCGATTTGTACGTCACATTTACGTCTGACGGCAGCGTCGTATTCACAGGGTTCAGTGCATATTATGAGAGTAAGTGCAACTTCAGTGTTTCAGTGGCCGTACGTCCTCGTGTCGTTCACCTGTTTAACATTTTTACACGTACACAACTGGTCACCGAGGACGTTGATTTGAGACGTGTAAGTGAATCAATGGGTTTTGAGAATTGAGAGAAAAGTGCTATGAATGCAGTGAGATAAGTGAAGACAGATAGCCAGTAGAGATAACGGAGTAGACGTGGACAAAGGAACGAGATGTAGTGAAATGAAAGAAAAACAATTAGATATATTTAAGATGATAGAAGAGAGACAAGCTTTAGCAAAGTATTAAGATTTGCAAAATACACAGATAAGAGATATCGATGTCACCTACTACCCTTTTGTGACCCCTAAGTACCCTCTATCACGGTCACTCAATACTCAACCCTAACATGCCCCTGCCATCTAAATAATTATATTTTATCACCATTTTTAAACTATGTTAAGCACCTTGAGTGAGAGCTCCCAATCAATGTAAAATAAGACAGGTCGAGTAAGATGAGAGCTTATATTTACGTTTTAGAAGACGTGTAAAAGAAATAGATATCATCCTTTCAGATTGATGCTATGAAAGACATGGGAGAGACAGAGTAGTCAGTTCTTCTAAAACGCACGTGTTTTCTTAACGGGAATTGGGTATAACGTGATTGAGTGAACATAAATGCGTCGTGCGAGTAGGAATAAGCGGTCGTACGGCTGCCTCGATGTAGCATCACACAAGGTGGGATGCTGCTGGATGCTTTTAGATGCAACCCACGCGCCTCAGTCTTTGTTCAGCCTGCATACACATCTCACGTGGTATCGCGGACTGTGCTTAACTCCATAACGCGGTGTTCTTCAGGAACGCAACTACTACATCATTTTAGAACAGTCCGTATAATCATTATGAATGCTTATCGCTCAAAAATTTAAGTTGGTAAAATAACTGCCATTGCGTACTACCCGGGTATATTTAAAAAAACAACTTCCGGTCATTAAAAGAGGCCACCACATGGCTCAGAAGTCAGAGCGCTGAGCTGACACTGATGAGATCCTCGGTGGGAATCCAGGCAGCCAGCCGTGATGGAGCCGCGTTCCCAGGTGTAGTGAGTTGGTGGTCTCAGCCCAGTCGCCAATGACCAAACAAAAACCATCACATTCAATGTGACTTCTCTCTCGGGTTTGGCTTTGAGAATTTTAAATGATCAGGGCAGGTGGGAAAATACTTCTCCCCCACCCCTATAGTTTGGAAAATTAATGTTTGTCGCAGATGTAGTTCTGTGATAGCTGCTTCTGCAGACTGTTTCTGAATATTGAGGGATTTAAGAATGGATTCTTCATCTCTAGAAGGTAACGCTGATCGCACAATCAGGATATAATTGGGGGAAAATGTATATAATTAAAATATCTATTGTATTCATGTACGTTACCGTATATCATACTGTCATTATATAGGCAGTCAAGTTCAGTATATACTGAACATTTAACAAAGATGTATTGTACATCGATGTTTGCATTCAAGGACTGATGTCTCAAAGTCATCTCTGTGTACTGTAATCCTTTTGACAGGCATTGAGTTTGCAGGGTGACTGGCAGAATGAACAGCTTTTATGACCTGAGCTACGCAACAAATATGTTCTGCACTGTGGACATTACAGTTCCCATTGGCTCTTTTGTCAAGCTGCAATTCAACTACTTAAAGTGAGTAACACACCATTTTACTATGAACATTTGATATTAATAAAATATTTTATAAAGGCCTGATTCCTGTAGAGTTACATTCCGCACTTTCGAGAATTTTTTGCACGCTACAAGTTGCACAAAATAAATTCTGCCCGATTCACCGTGACAGTTTTATTTTGGCTTGATTCCCACCATTCAGAATGGGTGAAGCCCTATCTTACGAACAACAGCAAAAAACACTGCACACTCCATTAACATCCAGGGGCGTTTGAAGCAGAATGGAGGTGCGTGCGTTATCAGCAGCACGCTCGTTCGCTCGGTGGACACACTGACCAATCGAGCTCCATCACATGGGTCGGCTGGGTCTAGTGTTACACATTTGGAGTATTCGTGTTCTCCCCGTGCTCAAGTGGGAATTTTCTCCGGGTCCCCCGGTTTTTCCCTCCACATTTATAAACATGGGTTTAGAGTATAAAACTACGAACATTTTTTTTTTAGTTTACTAGATAACACCCACAGAGCTATATTGGTCTCTTTCAGAAGCGACCGGGCCACAAATTATAGCTCAACGAAATGTCTTATCACGTGGAAATTGAGACCAGCTAAATTCTCTGAACACGTTGATTGTAAAATGTGGAGGGAAAAACTGGAGGACCTGGAGAAAAATCCACACGACCACGGCGAGAACATGCAAACTCGAGATATACAGGTGTGAGGGTCGGGATTGAACCCACGTCCTCCTGAATACCAGGCGAGGGAGTTAAAGGAAGTTAACATCTCGCCACCGTGATGCCCCAGTATTTGGCTGGTATAAATTTCCACATCACAAGCCACTTCTTTGAGCTTTAATGTGTGGCCAGGTCGTTTCTTAAAAAGAGTGATATAGCTTAGTGGGCCTTACTTGGTAAAATAAATTTTATTTAAGTTTAATGTGGGGAGTGATGGCACAGTGCTTCGTGCATCGCACTCTGAACCCTGCGACGTATTCATGATTTCTGGCGACAGCACAGGTGAGTGTGCTGAGATGGCCAGGAGAAGATGGTAGAGAAATGGGTTCTTGAATCTGTGTGGACATTTCAGTGTAATTTGCTCAAAGTGTTGCCTGTGGCTACTGGGGCGCCACAGTGGCGAGATGTGAACTACCTCACCTGGTATACAGAAGCACATGGGTTCGATCTCAACCCTGACGCCTGCTGTATATTTGGAGTTTGCACATTCTCCCTGTGGTCGCGTGGATTTTTCTCCACATCCAGTTTTTCCCTGCACATTGAGAAACATGCGTTTAAGAGGATTTGGCTGCTATAAATTTCCACATAAGCCACTTCATTGGGCTATCATTTATGGCCAGGTTGCTTCTGAGAAAGCACTACATATCTCAGTGGGCCTTATGTGGTAAAACAAAAATATTTAACAAAAAAGTGTCTTCCCATATATGAAACATGCTTCAAAATAAGTCTTAGGAGTAAGTGTGGCTTTCTCAGGAACACTTCCCGTTCTGCATTTCTTCCTCATCGTCTTCATAAGCAGCGGAACCAAAATTAGCATCAGGAACATCAATATGGTCATCATCATAATATGCAACAGTAGCACTCTTTAATCATCATCAGTACCCATTTATCATAATCTAATTAATTCGGCATCATCATTATTATGACAATGTTCCATCACCACCACCGTCAAAATTATGTTCACGTTTGATCATGATTTACATTGTCTGCCATAGATTGGCGCTCGCAGTAGACACAAGTTAATTTCAACCATGGCCTAAATTCCACCCACAGCATTGAACATTCCCCGCCCACCGCTCGTTTGAGCAAGGAAACACCACGTCACTTTACACACACACCCCGAAATCACCCCAAATAAAATTACAAACATCCCCCCTAATAGCCTGAACAGACCGTTGGGGAAAGTGCTGTTAGTTAGCACCTATGAAGGCCAGCACAGCACACGAGGTGGTGGGTGGTCAACACCACACCTCCGGCCCCCTTTGTCTCCCCAGTGGCCATGTTTACAAATCGCACGAGGTGCTCATTTGAGGCTGAATCGACCTAGGGGAGCCCCAGGACGGGTTCAGCACACTAACCACTACGCTTCCGTTCCCCATACACACGGATGGGGAGCACTCCCACGTTGCGTCAAAACTTTTGTACAGGCCCAAAGTGACGGCACTCGCCATTGTATGTATTTTATGATGAACCGTTGGTGACGACAAAAGACGTTGTGTACACGGTTTGTCTCTTACCTCTCACCCCAATGAAGGCTACCGGGGAGCGAGCTGTGTGGCAACAGCTCCCTGGCCGTGTACGACGGCGGCGCCCAGCAGCGGGGACATTCGCTGGGCAGATTCTGCGGCCAAGCTCTGCCGCCGGGCGTGCGCTCCCTCTCCAACAACGTGACGCTCGTGTTTCAAGTCTCGGACAACTTCATGCAAGGTACCCTTGTTTTGTACGCGTTTGTGTACGTGCATACGTACGCACGCTGCACTTCTTTCGCAGCCGGCCATTGCTGATGGGAGGCGCCGGGTCAAAGGAGAGTTTGCAGAAACGTTTGCTGCGTGTTGATGGCAGACGCTCACATTGGTAAGGGGGCATCTCTTTTAACCCATACTGGAGCAATCAGATTGAATAATTCTTGCTTATTACCTTCATAAACTGGGAAATTTCATTGCGTTCTCATTATGTTTTTGAACTTCTTCTCACACGAGCTTATCCTAACCCTAACCTGCCTGATCTCATTTTGCACTGTGTTGTATATGTCGGGTATGAAAATTTTGATTGAAATAATAAAAATTAAATGAAATTTGAAGTTTACGTAATTATCTGATTTTATGTTAATTGCTGTAATTATGTGCGCATAAATTATGCTAATTCGCGATATAAATGTATTGCTTTTTTGCGAGTGGGTGTGATTATGCTAATGCAAGCCGTTATGATAATCAGGCCCCGCCTCGCTGACGAGGGTCGGATTATCAATTGGGATCATACAATTAGTCGTATGAGGTTATGCCAGTGTGATGCAAGCATGCCAGAGTAAGTCGCTGGTTGTCTACAGTGAGGGAAAAAAAGTATTTGATCCCCTGCTGATTTTGTACGTTTTCCCACTGACAAAGAAATGATCAGTCTATAATTTAAATAGTAGGTTTATTTGAACAGTGAGAGACAGAATAACAAGAAAATCCAGAAAAACGCATGTCAAAAATGTTATAAATTAATTTGCATTTTAATGACGGAAATAAGTATTTGACCCCCTCTCAATCAGAAAGATTTCTGGCTCCCAGGTGTTTTTTATACAGGTAACGAGCTGAGAATAGGAGCACACTCTTAAAGGGAGTGCTCCTAATCACAGCTTGTTACCTGTATAAAAGACACCTGTCCACAGAAGCAATCAATCAATCAGATTCCAAACTCTCCACCATGGCCAAGACCAAAGAGCTCTCCAAGGATGTCAGGGACAAGATTGTACACAAGGCTGGAATGGGCTACAAGACCATTGCCAAGCAGTTTGGTGAAAAGGTGACAACAGTTGGTGCGATTATTCGCAAATGGAAGAAACACAAAAGATCTGTCAATCTCCCTCGGCCTGGGGCTCCATGCAAGATCTTACCTCGTGGAATTGCAATGATCATGAGAACGGTGAGGAATCAGCCCAGAACTACAATGATCTCAAAGCAGCTGGGACCATAGTCACCAAGAAAACAATTGGTAACATACTACGCCGTGAAGGACTGAAATCCTGCAGCGCCCGCAAGGTCCCCCTGCTCAAGAAAGCACATACATGCCCGTCTGAAGTTTGCCAATGAACATCTAAATGTTCTTTGGTTCTTTCGGTGAAGTCACGTAGAATGAGAATTAAATAATACATTTATAAAATAAAATAACACAATAATCTCACGACATTTCGGCCACAACACAAGCGGCCTTCATGAAGGCTTCATGAAGGCCGCTTCATGAAGGCCGCTTGTGTTGTGGCCGAAACGTCGTGAGAATATTATTGTGTTATTTTATTTTATCAATTTATTATTTTATTCTCATTCTACGTGACTTTACCGAAAGAACCAAAGAAGATGAATCCTTGCAGTCACGAAAGCTTTAAATCGAAATTTAACATCTAAATGATTCAGAGGACAACTGGGTGAAAGTGTTGTGGTCAGATGAGACCAAAATGGAGCTCTTTGGCATCAACTCAACTCGCCGTGTTTGGAGGAGGAGGAATGCTGCCTATGACCCCAAGAACACCATACCCACCGTCAAACATGGAGGTGGAAACATTATGCTTTGGGGGTGTTTTTCTGCTAAGGGGACAGGACAACTTCACCGCATCAAAGGGACGATGGACGGTGCCATGTACCGTCAAATCTTGGGTGAGAACCTCCTTCCCTCAGCCAGGGCATTGAAAATGGGTCGTGGATGGGTATTTCAGCATGACAATGATCCAAAACACACGGCCAAGGCAACAAAGGAGTGGCTCAAGAAGAAGCACATTAAGGTCCTGGAGTGGCCTGGCCAGTCTCCAGATCTTAATCCCATATAAAATCTGTAGAGGGAGCTGAAGGTTAGAGTTGCCAAACGTCAGCCTCGAAACCTTAATGACTTGGAGAAGATCTGCAAGGAGGAGTGGGACAAAATCCCTCCTGGTGGCCAACTACAAGAAACGTCTGACCTCTGTGATTGCCAACAAGGGTTTTGCCACCAAGTACTAAGTCATGTTTTGCAGAGGGGTCAAATACTTATTTCCCTCATTAAAATGCAAATCAATTTATAACATTTTTGACATGCGTTTTTCTGGATTTTGTTGTTATTCTGTCTCTCACTGTTCAAATAAACCTACCATTAAAATGACAGACTGATCATTTCTTTGTCAGTGGGCAAACGTACAAAATCAGCAGGGGATCAACTACTTTTTTCCCTTGCTGTAGGTTCGTATTAACGCTCGGTAATACAATTATTCTTGCTTTAACATTTACGGAGTATGTATTAGTGTGTTTATGTCAGGTCTCCAAATTCAAATCGCAACACAGAATACAGTTCTTATAAATAAGATTATTAAGCATGAAATCAGAAAAGAAACACGCAACCACTTCTGCGTTAATTAATTTTATTCTAAACGAAACCTTAACTTTACATACTAACTCTCAAGCTTGGAATTTTCAACACAGCATCAACACAGTAAACATCAACGATTGCATTGTTTCACTTTGGCAACTGCACATATGATTAATTCCACCGCGTAACGCGAGCTTAATTGGTGATAAAGAGAGTCGTTAAAACGTGCATGCACTCTATTCCAAACAAAAACCTTAACTCTAATATGCTAATTTTTGTACTTGAAATTGTCAGCACAGTACTACAGGCGATGTTCATTCATTGATCCATCTTTTCAACCCTCAATAATCACGTTGTTAATTGGGTTACAGAACAATTGATTATTTCCTCTGAGTACCACGAGCATATGGAAAATACAAATAAAAAGTCCTTAAAAGTTCATCCGACGATATTCATGCGAAAAGGCAGTCAAAACAATTATTCTCTAAGGCACAAATATACGTCAATAGATTCATCGGCAAGATTATATAATTAAAGAAATGGCTTAGAGTAAGGGCGTGCGATGGTGTGCGTGCTCTCCCACGAGATCCTTAACTTGGGCCGAACTTTAATTAATTTGTGGACAAGATTGTCTGATAAGGAAATCGGTTAACACGCTCATTTCCCCATGAGCTTAGAGTTTCGTGGCGAAGGTTTCAAAAGCTTAATTTATATTTATGAATCTATTGGTAATTTATGCGATTGGAAGTACAAATTACAAAAAAATGTAATGTACTTAAAACGACGTATTCTCATCACTCGGTGAGCCGCGACGCCTTCGCGGCCACTGATGGTTCACGTACTTGACGATTAGGCTTCTTAATGGTTCGTGTGTGTGTGTTGAGTGATATGAATTGGGTTGAGTGGACCAGTGTTCGGAATCAATTCTTTGCGTCAAGAAGACGCCAGGTGGTGTGGTGGCAGTGTGGGGCAGAGTGCATATCATACGAACAGCGGGGTTTTCTTCTTTCACGTGGTCGGCCAGAGTTCGGCCCCGCAGCAGGTGGACGAGTTGACACGGTGCGCTGTAGGCGCGATGATCCGTCGGCAGACGGCGCCCGCAGCTCGTCTGTTGCTGTTGGCGAAGGTGCTCGCCGTTGGCGTCGCTTGGTGGCGCTCTCTCTGTCGATGACCGCCCTCTGGTGGTTGATGCTGGGATTCTCGTCAGCTTAGCTATCACTGCAGTGACCCTTGAGTGTCAAGGTTCAGAACGGAATGCTTTTCGAGCGATACTTATTCTGATGGTGCTGCATTCGCACGGCGTAGCATGTCGCTAAACAGCGAGTCTCGCAATTCTGGGCGAGTTGTAGAGTCTTTTTCTGCGTCGTTGGTTGGCTGGTCTTCAGGTTGGTCGCCGTCTTCTTCCGCTGGCCGATGCTGAGCTGATCCGCTGGTCGCTGACTCTTTTGCTCACGGGCGGCTGGTCGGGCTCTTTCCGCCGCTGGATGATGAGCTGCGCCGCACGCGCTCTCTCCGTGGAGATGCGCACGATCACGCTCGCCGCTGGTTCGCTGGCACTCTTGCTCACGGGCGGCTGGTTGCGCTGCAGCTGGGAGCTGGCATTCGATGTAGAAATAAGTCTTTGAGTGATACTTCGTCTTTCAGCTCTGAACACAGGCTCGTTGATACATCGCTACTCGGCGAGCCTCGCCATCCTCAGTTGATCGCGGGGCCCCTTGGAGCCGGCCGCTCGCCGCCCTCTTCTGGCACTCGCCGAGCTGTGCCTTGTTGAACTGTCGAGAGCTATTGTCGCTCACTCTCAAAACTTGAAAATTGTATTTGCACACCTCTTACTCAACTCTGATAGCTTAGTACGATAGAGCTTATCGCAATCCTCGATTCTGTAGGCGACTCAAAACATCGGGATGAATGTAGAATAACTTTCAGCGATACTCTATCGGTCCATGCCGAACTCAGCACCTAACATCACCTCGCCCCTCTTCTCTGCGGGGGACAGCACCCATTGCTAATGTCTCGAGGCCATGCCTCGGAGCTGGCTTGATGTCCTCTTCCGATCTGCCGTCTTGCTGTCCCTTGCCGAGCTTAAATGTGAAATTCTCTCTCCTCTCTCCGCGTCTCTTGCGAGAGAGAAAAAAAACAGATGCCCACTCTGCGTTGTGGGGGGTGTGGGTGTAGTCCGTGTGTGTATCATTAAGTCCAGCGCAGTGTGTACAGATGGCCCCCACGATAATAAATTTCCCTCGCTCTGGTGTTAAATTCCTGCTCTCCCGCGCTGTGGGAAGACAAAGGCGGCCAGGAGGCTCCTTCCTAATGGAACACAGTCTATCTTGGCTGTGTAAGCCCGTCCCATTCCGCCTGATTCCATCTCGATAACCCTTGATGTAACATTGCATCGTTATTATCTGTTTCTGTCCCCAAGATTTGTGATTTAACATTGTATTAACTCTTGCTCCTCGCCTGTATCCGAGGGTCCGGGCTGTTATGTATGAGTTATTTGTTTAATTTTATTCCTGATGTCCTGAGGTTAGAGAATTCGTTTTGACTTAGAAATAACTCTGACTGCCAGAACTATTCTTGAGGCTTTGGTCATTTAGTATCGAATTAATAAATGGGTAATGATTCACTGATGTAGATTGTGGCCTGGTTTTTTTTGTTCTATTCGGTAAAGTCACATAGGTAAAAAATAAACTAACAATAATCACGACGTTTCGGCCACAACACAAGTGCCCTTCATCAGGTGAAGGGACCGTGCTGTCATGAGGACAGCGTTGGAGTGAAAACAGCCAAGCCCAGGTCGCGTCCTTTAAGCTCTGTGGGAGGAAGCAAAAACGCTTTGACAAAGGAATTAGCATAAAAATGAGCATGATGTACGTAGGAGGTACATGGACCATGATGGACCAGGAGCGGGTGGGGACCATGACGGACCAGCAGCGGGGGGGGGGGAGAGTAGAGTGAGTGAGTGGAGTGAGTGATTGGGGTGAGTGGAGTGAGTGGAGTGAGTGAGTGAGTGGAGTGAGTGAGTGAGTGGAGTGAGTGAGTGAGTGGAGTGAGTGAGTGGAGTGAGTGAGTGGAGAGAAATAAGCAGTTGTGAAAGTTTGGGATACCACTACTTGAAAAAATATCTTGTACCATTGAAAATTAGTTTAATGTTTGGTTTGATTTAGAACATTTTCAATGATTGCTTAATTTGAAACCATCCTCTCGGTTTAAATTGTGTCTGTGTTTGTAAATCAGATTTGAAACCATCCTCTCGGTTGAAATTGTGTCTGTGTTTGTAAATCAGATTTGAAACCATCCTCTCGGTTGAAATTGTGTCTGTGTTTGTAAATCAGATTTGAAACCATCCTCTCGGTTGAAATTGTGTCTGTGTTTGTAAATCAGATTTGAAACCATCCTCTCGGTTGAAATAGTGTCTGTGTTTGTAAATCAGATTTGAAACCATCCTCTCAGTTGAAATTGTGTCTGTGTTTGTAAATCAGATTTGAAACCATCCTCTCGGTTGAAATTGTGTCTGTGTTTGTAAATCAGATTTGAAACCATCCTCTCGGTTGAAATTGTGTCTGTGTTTGTAAATCAGATTTGAAATCATCCTCTCGGTTGAAATTGTGTCTGTGTTTGTAAATCAGATTTGAAACCATCCTCTCGGTTGAAATTGTGTCTGAGATTTACAAACACAGACACAATTTCAACCGAGGGGATGGTTTCAAATTAAGCAATCATTGAAACATGTTCTGAATCAAACCAAACATTGAACTAATTTTCAATGGTACAAGTCATTTTTTCAAGTAGTGGTATCCCAAACTTTCTACAACTGCTTATTTCACTCCACTCCACTCACTCCACTCACTCACTCCACTCACTCACTCCACTCACTCCACTCACTCACTCCACTCACTCCACTCACTCACTCCACTCACTCACTCCACTCACTCACTCCACTCACTCACTCCACTCACTCACTCACTCCACTCACTCCACTCACTCACTCACTCCACTCACTCTACTCCCCCCCCCCCCGCTGCTGGTCCGTCATGGTCCCCACCCGCTCCTGGTCCATCATGGTCCATGTAC
This sequence comes from Petromyzon marinus, assembly GCF_048934315.1. Classification (NCBI taxonomy): domain Eukaryota; kingdom Metazoa; phylum Chordata; class Hyperoartia; order Petromyzontiformes; family Petromyzontidae; genus Petromyzon; species Petromyzon marinus. The sequence continues at coordinate 3,934,228 of NC_133717.1, forward strand.
CTCCTACGTACATCGTGCTCATTTTTATGCTAATTCCTTTGTCAAAGCGTTTTTGCTTCCTCCCACACAGCTTAAAGGATGCGACCTGGGTTTGGCTGTTTTCACTCCAACGCTGTCCTCATGACAGCACGGTCCCTTCACCTGATGAAGGCCACTTGTGTTGTGGCCGAAACGTCGTGATTTTTGTTATTTTATTTTTTACCTACTTGACTTTACCGAATAGAACCAAAGAGTATGGATCCTTGCAGTCACGAAAGCTTCAAATCTAGAATTGTGGCCTTGTTTTTAATTGGAGTGAGTGTGAGGCTTGATAATGTTAGCTTATCCTTGTAGTTGAGTTCAGAACTTTAACCGTTGTTTTAATAGCAAAGAAGAGGACAATTGTTTAAACTCGCTTGTGCGCGTGGCGTCACAACTTAGCGGGCTGACGGAGGGGGGTGGGGTCCCTGAAGCCTGGAATTCCCCCTTCCCTTTTGGTGACCCCGGGCGGCTGTGTTACATCAAATAGGTGAATTGTCCTTTGGCAATCTGGAGATTTTTCAAATAGTCGCTAACCTCCCTTTGCAACGGAGGGCTTATTTATTTATTTATTTTAAATGGCCTTTTTACGATCTCCAGCTGCTGTTTGCTGGTCTTGTCGTAGCGGGTGTTATTTATTTACTTATAAAAAAAATCCGGCAAGTATTAATATCAATTTTGGAAAAGGCCTATAGATACAACAACTGTCAGCTGCCCTAATGTGTCAAATACCTGGCAAATGTTATGTTGGGCAAACACACATGTGGCAAATGTTATGTTGGGCAAACAGGACGAATGATCAGCACGAGACGAAAAGAACATCAGAGAAATATTAAATACTCCCAAATACCACTGTCAGCAGTAGCAGAATACGTGTGCCAACAAGGACACTCAATTGATTTTGAAAATGTTGAAGTTCTCTGCAAAATCAGCTACTACTGGCCAAGACTAATTAGAGAATCTTTCGATATTGAAAGAATTGTAAATAATTGTAACCGTTCCGATAGCTACCTCCTTAGTGCTGCGTGGAAGAGAATAATCAAATAATACTTTATTTAAATGCATGCCTGTAAAGGGCACCATATTTCAATAGGGATTACCGTTGGTACAGCTATTTTAATACACAGAATGGACAGGAAGGACAAGATTAAAGGGCTTTCATAATGCACATGCATGATGTACGTTGACTCATAATTCTCCCCCCCCCCCCCCCCCCCACTTTGCGCAAGAGCGCATAAGTGTGATCACCACATCTACGCCTCTATATAAGGAACGAAACATTTAGACTTCTCCACAAATCTGGCTGTCGCCTGATGAAGCTAGCGAAACGTCATACTCAGATTGTAAATATTGTGGCTTGGCTCTCCAACACACCGCTGTGCTGTACTCGTGACGAATTGGCATGTTCTGTTTACGTGACAACCCTTACTAGTTGGCTGTGTTGGGTGGTGGTGGGTTTTAACGACACATTTATATATTTACGCGATCTAACCCAAAAAATCTCTTATGGATATTGGTCGCAAAAGCCTCCGTGTTAAACTCGGTTATAACTGTTTTTGTACTGTACGCGATGTTGTTGCTGCTTGCTAAGACATCTGACTCGGTTATAACTGTGTTAGGTTTTGTACTGTACACGATATTCACGCAAAATTCTTCTCATTTCCTGTTTCAGAATATGGCTTCAGTTTGGAGTTCTACAAAGTTGACCCAATACCAGCCAGCAGAGGTATTTATTAATTCTTAATTTACCGGTTTATGAACTGACCATCCTTTGGTTCATGCGCTTCTTGTACAAATTTCATGAGTAATACAAAAATGGGTAAATTATTATTTTATGACAGTAATTGTAAGTTGAAAACGTGATTTCACGAACTACTATTGTTTTGCCAAATATAGTGCCTAGCGTAAATCCTTGTGTATTAGAGACATATTCTTAGTTTTTTCGGTAAAGTCACGTTGAAGAGAAACAACAAAATAATAAAATATATATAAAACAATAAAAAATTCTCACGACGTTTCGACCATAACTCAAACGGTCATCTTCAGGTGTGTTGGTTTGCATAAATTTATTTTTAAACGGCGCATGTATTTATAAAAAACGTTAGCGCCACGCGCAGCGATTTGGCAATTTACCCAGGACTAGTCCATCTATATTCTGAAAAGAGGAGGGGGGAGACGAAATTTTTTATAATGTATGCTGTCTGAAAGCCACTGTAAGCGTGAACAATCAATTAAGAACTGAAATGGTTTATCAAATCTTTCCAATGATTGCTAAGATAATCCATCTTCTCGGTTGAAATTGTCTCTGTGCTTGTATATGTGGATAGCCTCATGAACGCATCTCTCATGGAAGCCAGATGGCTTACAAAGAACCTCTGTCTTGGAAAAGTCAATGGCATGTGAGCCTACTGAATTAGAACAATGATCTGCTACGGCCGAGGTGTTGGTCCTACCGTGTTTAAGGTCTGCTTTGTGTTCACGAATGCGGTCCGAGACATGGCGTTTGGTTTCTCCAATGTAACTACTACCACAGAGGCAACTTAGTTTGTAGACACCAGGGTATTGTATGTCCGGAATCACATATTTTACAGATGGAACCAGATCACGGATTTTATGTAATGTGTTGAAACGGACCTGGATCTTGTGTTTATTCAAGATTTTGGAGATCTTTTTTGTGATCCCAGCAATGTAGGGTAAAGTGATGGTTTTGAAAGGCTCCTCAAGAGGGTTCTTCTTCATGGTTTGAGTGATAGCTTTGCAGATTGTATAGTCGGAGTAACCATTAGCCCTAAGAGCTTGGTGTACGTGCTTGAGTTCACTGCTTATGTGTTCCTGGTCGGATATGCATTGGGCTCTATGATACAGAGTCTTGATGAGATAATTCTTCTGTGATGGATGGTGGTGGGAATCCGGTTTCAGATAAGCATCCGTATGGGTAGCTTTCCTGTAGACAGAGTGGCTCATTGAACCATCAGGTCTCTTTTTAATTAGGACATCCAAAAAAGGTATCTTGCCATCTATTTCGACTTCCATGGTAAATCTGATGGCTGGGTGTATGGAATTGATGTGGTCGAAGAATTGGTCTAGAGCAGGCCGGCCATGTGGCCAGATGACAAAAGTGTCATCCACGTACCTCTTCCATAAGGTTGGGCGCAGAGTGGCAGTCTGGATGGCGTCAGTCTCAAATTTCTCCATGAAAATGTTAGCTATAACTGGAGAAAGGGGGGAGCCCATTGGGGTGCCCTCAGTTTGTTTATAGAAAGTTCCATTCCAAGTGAAGTATGTATTGGTTAAACAGTGTCTCACCAGGGGGGGTACATCAGTATGCAGTCCTTGATGAACCAGGTCTTCAATGATAGCGATGGTGTCAGGTACCGGGACTTTGGTGAACAAGGACACCACATCAAAACTGACAAGCAGGTCGTCTGGGGACAGGGAAATGGCTTTGATTGTCGATGCCAGGTGAGTAGAATTTAGTACCGCAGAGGTGGTTTTTCCAGTGAAAGGTCGCAGTATATCAGCGAGAAAACATTCCAGTTTATAGGTGGGGGAGCTGATAGTAGAGACGATGGGACGAAGGGGTGTATCTTCTTTGTGTATCTTTGGAAGGCCATATAATCTTGGTGGTCTGGCAGCAGAGGGTTTCAGCGAGAACTGTTTGATCTCATCAATTAATGCTGTTGAATCAGAGATGATTTTGTTCGTTTTGGTGACCAGGCTGTTGGTGGGATCTCTTTTTATTTTTGTATAGCTGCCATCGTTGAGTAGTTCTTGAATTTTGTTGTTATATTCTGTTTTGTCCATGATGACAGTGGCATTGCCTTTGTCGGCTGAGAGGACGACAATATCATCCCTATTTTTTAATTGAGATAATTCAAAACGTTCGTCTTTGCTGATGTTGCTGGGTGGCAACTTAGCGTTTTTGAGGGTTGCAGCGATTTCAGATCTTGCTACGTCTGCAGAGATGTGACTCAAGCCCTTGAGTGCAACGTCGACATGGGCAATGATATCATTAACCGGTAAGTGTCTCGGTGTGACAGCAAAGTTTAGACCTTTAGCTAAAACGGATTTCAGACCATCAGAAATGGAACTGTTACTGCGATTAATTACGACTTTGTTGACGTCTATCTTGCGGTTGGTATTACCTTAGAGTCGCGGCATTTACACTAACCTCTGCTGTTGCAACTTCTCTCAATGCAAAACGAATTCAGCTAGAACTAGCTTCACTCTTATCTCGGAAAAAATCAGACTTACACGCACCGAACTCGATCAGTTAGACAAGACACTCTACAAATCACACTTAAAATTGACAGCAACAATGTCTACATCGGATTGGGAACATGTAGACAATATGACTACCTCTTCGGCTGCCACTATGTCGAACAAATGTAGGGACAATTTGATTTCCAAATTCAATCACCTCTCCAGCAAAAAATCGGATCCACACACCGAAAAGATAGACGTCAACAAAGTCGTAATTAATCGCAGTAACAGTTCCATTTCTGATGGTCTGAAATCCGTTTTAGCTAAAGGTCTAAACTTTGCTGTCACACCGAGACACTTACCGGTTAATGATATCATTGCCCATGTCGACGTTGCACTCAAGGGCTTGAGTCACATCTCTGCAGACGTAGCAAGATCTGAAATCGCTGCAACCCTCAAAAACGCTAAGTTGCCACCCAGCAACATCAGCAAAGACGAACGTTTTGAATTATCTCAATTAAAAAATAGGGATGATATTGTCGTCCTCTCAGCCGACAAAGGCAATGCCACTGTCATCATGGACAAAACAGAATATAACAACAAAATTCAAGAACTACTCAACGATGGCAGCTATACAAAAATAAAAAGAGATCCCACCAACAGCCTGGTCACCAAAACGAACAAAATCATCTCTGATTCAACAGCATTTATTGATGAGATCAAACAGTTCTCGGTGAAACCCTCTGCTGCCAGACCACCAAGATTATATGGCCTTCCAAAGATACACAAAGAAGATACACCCCTTCGTCCCATCGTCTCTACTATCAGCTCCCCCACCTACAAACTGGAACGTTTTCTCGCTGATATACTGCGACCTTTCACTGGAAAAACCACCTCTGCGGTACTAAATTCTACTCACCTGGTATCGACAATCAAAGGCATTTCCCTGTCCCCAAACGACCTGCTTGTCAGTTTTGATGTGGTGTCCTTGTTCACCAAAGTCCCGGTACCTGACACCATCGCTATCATTGAAGACCTGGTTCATCAAGGACTGCATACTGATGTACCCCCCCTGGTGAGACATTGCTTAACCAACACATACTTCACCTGGAATGGAACTTTCTACAAACAAACTGAGGGCACCCCAATGGGCTCCCCCCTATCTCCGGTTGTAGCCAACGTATTCATGGAAAAATTTGAAACTGACGCTATCCAGACTGCCACTCTACGCCCGACCTTATGGAAGAGGTACGTTGATGACACCTTTGTCATCTGGCCACATGGCCAGCCTGCTCTAGACCAATTCCGCGACCACATCAATTCCATACACCCAGCCATCAGATTTACCATGGAGGTCGAAAAAGATGGCAAACTACCCTTTTTGGATGTCTTAATTAAAAGGAGACATGATGGTTCAATGAGCCACTCTGTCTACAGGAAAGCTACCCATACAGATGCTTACTTGAAACCGGATTCCCACCACCATCCATCCCAGAAGAACTCCGTCATCAAGACTCTATACCATAGAGCCCAATGCATTTCCGACCAGGAACACATTACCAGTGAACTCAAGCACGTACACCAGGCTCTCAGGGCTAATGGCTACTCCGACTACACAATCCGCAAAGCCATCACTCCAGTCATGAAGAAGGATCCTCTTGTGGAGCCACTCAAAACCATCACCTTACCCTACATTGCAGGGGTCACTAAAAAGATCTCCAAAATCCTGAATAGACACAAGATCCAGGTCCGATTCAACACAGTACTTAAAATCCGTGATTTAGTTCCATCTGTAAAAGATGCTGTTCCAGACATACAGTACCCGGGCGTTTACAAACTAAAATGCCTCTGTGGTAGTAGCTACATTGGAGAAACCAAAAGACATATCTCGGACCGCATCCGCGAACATAAAGCAGACTTGAAACACGGTAGGACGAACTCCTCTGCCGTGGCAGATCACTGTTATAATTCAGTGGGCTCACATGACATTGACTTCTCCAAGACGGAGGTTCTTTGCAAACCAACCGGCTACCATGAGAGATTCGTTCATGAGGCCATTCACATATACAAGCACAGAGACAATTTCAACCGAGAAGATGGATTCTGGCTTAGTAACCACTGGAAAGATGTTTTAAATCATTTCTGTTCTTAATTAATTGTATTTTTACGATGACCTTCAGACCGCAGCTCTTTCGCCAGCATTGCCTCTTAATACTTCTCACACCACGGTTAATGGCATGGTTTTACAACATGGAGTATACTAGGGCCTCGCAGCTGTCTCTCTCCCCCTCCTCTGTTCCGACCATGGACGAACTCGTCCGTCTGAACGGAGCCCGTAGCTATCCGTGGTGCTGAAGTTGAGGGTAAGAATCCACCCATTTTTTCGCCATATAGCATTGTGATATATAACGACTTATTTTTGGTAGCTTAGCTGATTGGAGAATATAGAGTTTATTGATAACATGAAGGTAATTTATATTTTAGTTTTTATTGGTTCACTATATAGTACTGTGAATAGCTCAGATGTGTAGGCCTTGACTTCAACATAGTAACTTCTGTGACCAGTCACTAGCTAATCACTCAGTTATTTCAATGCTAAATTCGCCTAGTTATTTCAATGCTAAATTCTCCTGTTTGATTTGTACTAAGTGCCTCGGTGAATGTGTATGGTCTGACTTTAACGTAGCTATTTCTGTGAGCAGTTACAAGCTAATCACTCAGCTATTTCAATGCTAAATTCTATGCTAATTCCATTGTCAAGGGGTGCCTCTGCGGATGTGTATGCTTTAACTTAGCTATTTCAATGCTAAATTCTATGCTAATTCCATTGTCAAGGGGTGCCTCTGCGGATGTGTATGCTTTAACTTTTAACATAACTATTTCTGTGACCAGTCACAAGCTAATCATTCAGCCATTTCAATGCTAAATTATATGCTAATTCCTTTGTCAAGGCGCTTTGTTCCTCTCACACAGCTTAAAAGGCCGTGATCTGAACGTGGCTCTTTCACTCCAGCGCTGTCCTACCAGACAGTCTCGTCCCTTCACCTGATGAAGGCCGCTTGTGTTGTGGCCGAAACGTCGTGAGAATATTATTGTGTTATTTTATTTTATCAATTTATTATTTTATTCTCATTCTACGTGACTTTACCGAAAGAACCAAAGAAGATGAAACATTTTAGAACTAACCATTCGTATTGAAAACAAAGGACAATGTATATTGAAAAAAAAACATTTAATATTGTACGGTATAAAAATTAAAAACCGACATTGATAAAAAAAATAAACTTAGTTAAGAAACGTAATTTTATTTATATTGCACCAGAGACCGACGAATTCAATATTTATTGCTGAACGTTTTTATTTATTATTTACCTTTTTCCATTAAAATAACGGTAATGAATGCAAAGTTCGTTACACTGAAACTTCGCATTTCGAATGTTCGCATATCGAGGCATTCCTGCACAACCATTACAGCCATAACCACAACAAACAACAACAACCACCACCACCACCACCAATCACTGTGCGACTACAACTACCGAAAGCAACACAAAGCACAGCTCAACAACACAACTCAACACAAACTGAACGTTTTCCACCGCCTTACTTCACCCGGCGTGGTTGTAGTTTTAACTGCGCAAGTGTTACCCGTTGCAGGTGTTTTACAAAGTCGTTGTTTGATCGCGAATATTTATTTTCTTTTCTCTCCTCACCTTGGTGTGTGGGAGAGGAGAAAGACGCCGTCCCACCACTAGATCTGCTCCGACAGAAATCCCGGCACGTGTCATCATCATAGCTCCCGGGTCCTGGGCAATGCCGCTGCGTAAGCGCACAAAACAACATCCACGATGAACCGAAGCGCAGCTGTCACGAACATGGCCTGGCCGTCACGCACACAACCTTGGGGCCCGTGTAGTGAGCGACTTACGCAAAGCTGGTAGCCAGCGACCTGTGCAACAAAACACAAATGGTGACAACACCCCCCACCATCATCGTGCTGCTGTCAAACCCCCAATGGCTTCAAATGTGTGTCGGCACTCACACTGATGATGTCTTATCGGCGAAAGTGCCCCCCCCTGAAAAACATTTGTGAAGAGCCACTGATGGGTCACGTCTGGCGGGCACACGCAGTAATAGCGCAGCGTTAGGTGATGGGTGAGCTGACAGTTTTGGTAACTTTTTAAGAACAAAAATAACGCTAATCGGAGGTGCGGGGGAAGGACAACAAACTAAACACAAAAAGCGGTTCTGAAGAAATTAGTTCTCACGTCAAAACCAAAACGCATAAATGTTTGGTTATTAGGGTCTGGCGGCTGAGCAGGCAGCCCGCTACAGAGGTTTTATTTGCTTTTCCTGTGCTCAGGCCTATGGACATTAAGTTAAAAACAAGAGTCGACCATTATGAATCTGTGATAGTACAAATGTGTTATGATGCATGTGTAAGTATGTATGTTGAACTTCTTTCGCACCGTACGTAGCCAACCGTGCTAATCGGAGGTGCAAATAAATACAAACTCACAGTCGTCGTGAACACTGAACACGTCGGTTTTTACAGCCAATATGATTCACAGTGGAAGCATGAGAAGCAAGATGATAAACCAGAACAATAAAGACGGTACAACAAGGGACACAACTGATATTACACGCGAGACCCTCAAAACATCGACAGAAAGTCTGAGACAGAAACATTGAGACAAGACACGTGAGAAGACAATGGAAAGGAGACGAAACAAGAGAGAGAGAGACGAGCACAGTGCAGAGTCGCTGACCTGCGCCACTTGCTGCAGACTCTGCTGCTGCTGATTCACAGAGAGAAGTCGTCTCCCTTCGCCCAGCTGATTCACGACATTCACGTTCAGAGGCCTTGGCGCCTGCACCCTGGGCCCAGCGGAGTCACATCAGGCATGAGAGGGGTTTGTTTTGTCAACGCTTTTACTTCACTACACTCCGATGTTTGTCGTGGTCAAAGCTTGTCATCAACATTTAGTCCACTTCCCGTTGTACAATTAATTCCAAATTTTGGACACCTACTCGGATCCGGTGACAATGCATGCCTGTATCAACATCGGTATCAATGAATCAACTAATTGGCTCTTTTAAAGCAATTAACATTCTGTATGGACGGCTGATTAATTAATCAGCCTGGGTGAGGTCAAGAAGCAGCCGTCACGTGACTCTTGTCATCAAGATGGCGTCCACTGTCCGTTGCCACATCGACTTATTCAATTTTTAGTGCACTTTAAAATAAAAACGTTGTTTGAAAAACACCTTTTTAAAAAGGAGTTTATTGCGTGTTTAGATCGCGTAAATATAAATGTGTCGTTAAACCCGCCAGCACCTGACACAACCAATTAGTAAGGTTTTTCACTTGAAAAATAAAACTTCCAGTTCGTTACTAGTTCAGCACAGCGGTGGGTTGGAGAGTAAACCACAAGATTTACAATTCAAGTCCGACGTTTCACCAGTAATTACAACCAGCATCATCAGGCGGACAGCCACATACTCTAACCCACAAACCTCTACTATAGAGCAGCAACAACAACAACAGTTTAACATTCGTGGGAAGAAGGAATTCCGGAGCACAAGGCGGCAGCAGCAGCAGCAGGGACGCACTCCCATTGACAGTAAGTTGTTTGAGAAGTTTGCCAGTGTAAAACTGTGTTTTATTTCACGAGGTGAGGGCCCACTGAGCTACGTTGACATCCAGGACAGGCGACTTGGGCGCGTGCGGGCACCAGGAGACGGCACATTCCCTTTGCTGCCCTGCCCAGCCTTCAGCTCTCCACGTCGCTATCGATTTCACACAAATATTAACATGTCGAGATGTCACCATGGGTTGTTTGGCCATGATGACACCTTGATCTGACAGTCAAAGGCTTCGTAGCATTTGTGTATCTTACCTATACAGTAAAACCTTGGATTGCGAGTAACTTGGTCTGCGAGTGTTTTGCAAGACGAGCAAACATTTAAATAAATATTAATTTGATAAACGAGCGAGGTCTTGCAATACGAGTAGTGTACGTATATACGCTTTGCCGAGCGTCACGTGATCACAACTGATATACGAGTGCTTTGGTATACGAGTGCTTTGGATTACACAACGTTTCCAGGAACGAATTATGCTCGCAATCCAAGGTTTTACTGTATAAGTAATTTTTTTGTCTGTCTGTGTATCTATCTGCCTGTATGCACGGGTACCTTGAGACGTTTTTAACTGACAATGTTGGGTTTGCGTATCAAAAAAAGTACACGGATACCACGCTGTATGTCCCGGGACGAAGAAGCGCTATTCATGTTTCACATGTCAAATTTAAAGTACAGTAAAACCTTGGATTGGGAGCATAATTCGTTCCGGAAACGTGTTTGTAATCCAAAGCACTCGTATATCAGTTGTGATCACATCTTTCCAATGGTTACTAAGCCAGAATCCATCTTCTCGGTTGAAATTGTCTCTGTGCTTGTATATGTGGATGGCCTCATGAACGAATCTCTCATGGTAGCCGGTTGGTTTGCAAAGAACCTCCGTCTTGGAGAAGTCAATGTCATGTGAGCCCACTGAATTATAACAGTGATCTGCCACGTCAGTAGTTACTATTGTAGTCAGTAGATACTTGTGTAGTGAGTTCAACTGAGTCGCAGACGTACTCTTGGATGCAACACATTTATTTAACACCAACACATGGGGTAACTGCCCCTTAACATAATAACAACCTATGGTGGTGACCACCAGGCAAACTACACTAATTACAATGTAACTAGCTACAACGAACCGGACCACAGCTTGCGTCCAGGTCCACGTGTTGGAGACTCGGTAGAACGTAGAACGTAGACGGAGGCTTCTTCAAGGTGAACAACAACGCCGGTCTCTCTGGGGGACCTGGCTTATATTCTCTGTGGCATAGCTGGCTCCGCCCTTGGCCATGACCACCTTCCAGAATCCTCAAGCAGGATCTGGACCCAGACCATGTGACCACCCCTAGCCCCCACTTGGGGCCCCTTTGTAGACGTAGCCAGTCACGTGTCCTCTCGGGTCAACCAGAGTACCATGGTCTTTAGTAACCCCGGCACACCCACACCCTGTCCTGTAGGGCTGGCACTGCATGCCAAGCGTGGTGCCACCGAGCGCTATCAACCAGCGCTCACCGAGCCCCTCTAGGGCCGGTACTACACCCACATCATGTTGGTGTCCGCGATGTCGTTACATCGCACGTCGTGCCTCTCTAGGGCCGGCACAGCACAGTGACATCCCGCGATGTCACTACACTACTATAGAGTCATCTTCTTTGGTTCTTTCGGTAAAGTCACGTAGAATGAGAATAAAATAATAAATTGATAAAATAAAATAACACAATAATATTCTCACGACGTTTCGGCCACAACACAAGCGGCCTTCATCAGGTGAAGGGACGAGACTGTCTGGAGGACAGCGCTGGAGTGAAAAAGCCACGCTCAGATCACGACCTTTAAGCTGTGTGAGATGAAACAAAGCGCCTTGACAAAGGAATTAGCATATAATTTAGCATTGGAATGGCTGAGTGATTAGCTTGTGACTGGTCACAGAAATGGCTATGTTAAAGTTAAAGCATACACATCCGCAAAGGCACCCCTTGACAAAGGAATTAGCATAGAATTTAGCATTGAAATAGCTAAGTTAAAGTATACACATCCGCAGAGGCACCCCTTGACAAAGGAATTAGCATAGAATTTAGCATTGAAATAGCTGAGTGATCAGCTTGTAACTGGTCACAGAAATAGCTATGTTAAAGTCAGAGCATATACATTCACCGAGGCACCTAGTACAAATCAAACAGGAGAATTTAGCATTGAAATAACTAGGCGAATTTAGCATTGAAATAACTGAGTGATTAGCTTGTGACTGGTCACAGAAATGGCTATGTTGAAGTCAAGGCCTACACATCTGAGTTATTCACAGTAACTGGGTATACAATACAATATATAATGAATACTATATAGTGAACCAATAAAAAAACTAAAATATAAATTACCTCAATGTTATCAATAAACTCTATATTCTCCAATCAGCTAAGCTACCAACAATAAGCCGTTATATATCACAATGCTATATGGCGAAAAAATGGGTGGATTCTTACCCTCAACTTTAGCAACACAGATAGCTACGGGTCCCGTTCAGACGGACGAGTTCATCCATGGTCGGAACAGAGGAGGGGGAGAGAGACAGCTGCGAGGCGCTGTTATACTCCATGTTGTAAACCATACCATTAACCGTGGTGTGAGAGGTATTAATAGTCAATGCCAGCGAAAGAGCTGCGGTCTGAAGGTCATCGTAAAATACAATTAATTAAGAACGGAAATGGTTTAAAACATCTTTCCAATGGTTACTAAGCCAGAATCCATCTTCTCGGGTGAAATTGTCTCTGTGCTTGTATATGTGAATGGCCTCATGAACGAATCTCTCATGGTAGCCGGTTGGTTTGCAAAGAACCTCCGTCTTGGAGAAATCAATGTCATGTGAGCCCACTGAATTATAACAGTGATCTGCCATGGCAGAGGAGTTCGTTCTACCGTGTTTCAAGTCTGCTTTATGTTCGCAGATGCGGTCCGAGATATGTCGTTTGGTTTCTCCAATGTAGCTACTACCACAGAGGCACTTTGGTTTGTAAACGCCCGGGTACTGTATGTCTGGAACAGCATCTTTTACAGATGGAACTAGATCATGGATTTTATGTACTGTGTTGAATCGGACCTGGATCTTGTGTTTATTCAGGATTTTGGAGATCTTTTTAGTGACCCCTGCAATGTAGGGTAAGGTGATGGTTTTGAGTGGCTCCACAAGAGGATCCTTCTTCATGACTGGAGTGATGGCTTCGCGGATTGTGTAGTCGGAGTAACCATTAGCCCTGAGAGCCTGGTGTACGTGCTTGAGTTCACTGGTAATGTGTTCCTGGTCGGAAATGCATTGGGCTCTATGGTATAGAGTCTTGATGAGGGAGTTCTTCTGGGATGGATGGTGGTGGGAATCCGGTTTCAAGTACGCATCTGTATGGGTAGATTTCCTGTAGACAGAGTGGCTCATTGAACCATCATGTCTCCTTTTAATTAAGACATCCAAAAAGGGTAGTTTGCCATCTTTTTCGACCTCCATGGTAAATCTGATGGCTGGGTGTATGGAATTGATGTGGTCGCGGAATTGGTCTAGAGCAGGCTGGCCATGTGGCCAGATGACAAAGGTGTCATCCACGTAGCTCTTCCATAAGGTCGGGCATAGAGTGGCAGTCTGGATGGCGTCAGTTTCAATTTTTTCCATGAATACGTTGGCTACAACCGGAGATAGGGGGGAGCCCATTGGGGTTCCCTTAGTTTGTTTGTAGAAAGTTCCATTCCAGGTGAAGTATGTGTTGGTTAAGCAATGTCTCACCAGGGGGGGTACATCAGTATGCAGTCCTTGATGAACCAGGTCTTCAATGATAGCGATGGTGTCAGGTACCGGGACTTTGGTGAACAAGTACACCCCATCAAAACTGACAAGCAGGTCGTCTGGGGACCGGGAAATGCTTTTGATTGTCGATACCAGGTGAGTAGAATTTAGTACCGCAGAGGTGGTTTTTCCAGTGAAAGGTGGCAGTATATCAGCAAGAAAACGTGCCAGTTTATAGGTGGGGGAGTTGATTGTAGAGACGATGGGACGAAGGGGTGTATCTTCTTTGTGTATCTTTGGAAGGCCATATAATCTTGATGGTCTGGCAGCAGAGGGTTTCAATGAGAACTGTTTGGTCTCATCAATTAATGCTGTTGAATCAGAGATAATTTTGTTCGTTTTGGTAACCAGGCTGTTGGTGGGATCTCTTTTTATTTTTGTATAGCTGCCATCGTTGAGTAGTTCTTGAATTTTGTTGTTATATTCTGTTTTGTCCATGATGACAGTGGCATTGTCCTTGTCGGCTGAGAGGACGACAATATCATCTCTCTTTTTTAATTGAGATAATTCAAAACGTTCGTCTTTGCTGATGTTGCTGGGTGTCAACTTAGCGTTTTTGAGGGTTGCAGCGATTTCAGATCTTGCTACGTCTGCAGAGACGTGACTCAAGCCCTTGAGAGCAACGTCGACATGGGCAATGATATCATTAACCGGTAAGTGTCTCGGTGTGACAGCAAAGTTTAGACCTTTAGCTAAAACGGATTTCAGACCATCAGAAATGGAACTGTTACTGCGATTAATTACGACTTTGTTGACGTCTATCTTTTCGGTGTGTGGATCCGATTTAAGAGACATTGCTTAACCAACACATACTTCACCTGGAATGGAACTTTCTACAAACAAACTGAGGGCACCCCAATGGGCTCCCCCCTATCTCCGGTTGTAGCCAACGTATTCATGGAAAAATTTGAAACTGATGCCATCCAGACTGCCACTCTACGCCCGACCTTATGGAAGAGGTACGTGGATGACACCTTTGTCATCTGGCCACATGGCCAGCCTGCTCTAGACCAATTCCGCGACCACATAAATTCCATACACCCAGCCATCAGATTTACCATGGAGGTCGAAAAAGATGGCAAACTACCCTTTTGGATGTCTTAATTAAAAGGAGACATGATGGTTCAATGAGCCACTCTGTCTACAGGAAAGCTACCCATACAGATGCTTACTTGAAACCGGATTCCCACCACCATCCATCCCAGAAGAACTTCCTCATCAAGACTCTATACCATAGAGCCCAATGCATTTCCGACCAGGAACACATTACCAGTGAACTCAAGCACGTACACCAGGCTCTCAGGGCTAATGGTTACTCCGACTACACAATCCGCAAAGCCATCACTCCAGTCATAAAGAAGGATCCTCTTGTGGAGCCACTCAAAACCATCACCTTACCCTACATTGCAGGGGTCACTAAAAAGATCTCCAAAATCCTGAATAAACACAAGATCCAGGTCCGATTCAACACAGTACATAAAATCCGTGATCTAGTTCCATCTGTAAAAGATGCTGTTCCAGACATACAGTACCCGGGCGTTTACAAACTAAAGTGCCTCTGTGGTAGTAGCTACATTGGAGAAACCAAACGACATATCTCGGACCGCATCCGCGAACATAAAGCAGATTTGAAACACGGTAGAACGAACTCCTCTGCCGTGGCAGATCACTGTTATAATTCAGTGGGCTCACATGACATTGACTTCTCCAAGACGGAGGTTCTTTGCAAACCAACCGGCTACCATGAGAGATTCGTTCATGAGGCCATTCACATATACAAGCACAGAGACAATTTCAACCGAGAAGATGGATTCTGGCTTAGCAACCATTGGAAAGATGTTTTAAACCATTTCCTTTCTTAATTAATTGTATTTTACGATGACCTTCAGACTGCAGCTCTTTCGCTGGCATTGACTCTTAATACCTCTCACACCACGATTAATGGTATGGTTTACAACATGGAGTATAACAGCGCCTCGCAGCTGTCTCTCTCCCCCTCCTCTGTTCCGACCATGGATGAACTCGTCCGTCTGAACGGGACCCGTAGCTATCCGTGTTACTAAAGTTGAGGGTAAGAATCCACCCATTTTTTCGCCACATAGCATTGTGATATATAACGACTTATTGTTGGTAGCTTAGCTGATTAGAGAATATAGAGTTTATTGATAACATTGAGGTAATTTATATTTTTGTTTTTTATTGGTTCACTATATAGTATTCATTATATATTGTATTGTATACCCAGTTACTGTGAATAGCTCAGATGTGTAGGCCTTGACTTCAACATAGCCATTTCTGTGACCAGTCACAAGCTAATCACTCAGTTATTTCAATGCTAAATTCGCCTAGTTATTTCAATGCTAAATTCTCCTGTTTGATTTGTACTAGGTGCTTCGGTGAATGTATATGCTCTGACTTTAACATAGCTATTTCTGTGACCAGTTACAAGCTAATCACTCAGCTATTTCAATGCTAAATTATATGCTAATTCCTTTGTCAAGGGGTGCCTCTGCGGATGTGTATACTTTAACTTAGCTATTTCAATGCTAAATTCTATGCTAATTCCTTTGTCAAGGGGTGCCTTTGCGGATGTGCATGCTTTAACTTTAACATAGCCATTTCTGTGACCAGTCACAAGCTAATCACTCAGCCATTTCAATGCTAAATTATATGCTAATTCCTTTGTCAAGGCGCTTTATTTCTTCTCACACAGCTTAAAGGTCGTGATCTGAGCGTGGCTTTTTCACTCCAGCGCTGTCCTCCAGACAGTCTCGTCCCTTCACCTGATGAAGGCCGCTTGTGTTGTGGCCGAAACGTCGTGAGAATATTATTGTGTTATTTTATTTTATCAATGTATTATTTTATTCTCATTCTACGTGACTTTACCGATAGAACCAAAGAAGATGAATCCTTGCAGTCACGAAAGCTTTAAATCGAAATTTACTATAGAGTCAATAGGTACTACTGCAGTCAGTAGATACCACTACTATTAGTAAATACTGCTACAGTCACATACTAATATACAGTCAGTAGATACTACTACGGTCAGTAGATACTACCGAAATGAGTGGTCTCCGACACGGTAAGTAATCTAAGTTGTTTATGCAATAAAAGCTCATACAGCCCCACGTCTCCGTCTCTTCCTCCTTGCGGCGTCCACTCTTCACGTAGCTACGCTGCCCTGCGCCATGTGGCGCTCACCCGCTCTCCAGCACACCGCCGGCTGACGGTGTGCTTAGGAGCGGCTGGGTGGCTAGAGGACGAGCCGCCACGTGGTTGATGGAGATGGCGGGGCAGCAGCGGCGGGGCTCCTCTTCAGGTCTTCGAACACCGACCCCTTCACATTGCTCCGTGTCCCCTTATGTCCCCCTACCCAGGTCTAAGCCCCGCCTCTGGCCACGCCCCTTCTGGAACCTTCCCGAACGTTCCCGAAGCCTCCCTGGTGGAACCGCCTCTCAACTTTTACCCAGATATAAACCCCACTATGGATAAGTATGACTGTAGAATAAAATACATGCCCCATGAATAATCCAGGTGATGGCGCTCTCATTACATCACCCCCCCCGTATAAAAATGTTTAGCCGGCCCGGCTAAGGAAGGCAACACAACAGAACGCCATCAGTTGCATAACACAACACAACACAACGAGACAAGAGAATGATAAAATGTAGAACCCCTCCCAACACAACAACAACGCCACGGAAAAAGCACGCAATCTGAATACAAGAATGGTTTAAGAAAATTGCAACAATTTAGAGCATGTCCGCATAGCCGGTCCATCCGCCGACGGCGAGACAGGAACACCGGCTGGGGGGGGTAGTGGTCCAACAATAGGCGGTCCAGCCGGAACTCCCGCAGATTGGCACGGGGAATTGGCCACATCCTCCGGACTCGCCGTCACCTTCAGGGGCGCTGTGAACAGCAATAAAAACGGGCTGCGGAAGATCATTCTTGACAGGGATGACAGGTCTGTTGGCAACGTCAGGCACCGGGATTCCGGGATTTGGAGGTGATGATGATGATGGCGGCACAGGAGCAACGAACGGTTTTAACCGCGACGGGTGGACAAACCAACGCCGGCAACCATGACGAACACGAACACACTGAGGGCGCAAAACCTCCACAATCATCACAGGGCCCTGCCATAGCCGGTGAAGTTTAGCAGAGGTGCCAACCGGCACCTGTGGGCAATGAAGCCACGCAGCATCTCCAACCGACCATGGCATGTCCCCCTTCGACCGACGTGCACAACGCTCATTCCGAGCCTGAGTCTTTGAGGTATTCACCCTGGCGGCCTCACGCGCCTCCGAAACCCACCGGAGGGACTGTTGGATGTACTCGGGGAGAGTCGATTTCAGAGGTACAACAGGGGAGCCCAACTGAACATCCACGGGTGGTGTGTTCTCCCTTCCATACATTAAAAAAAATGGCGAATAGCCCGTAGAAGCATGAGGTGCCATCCGGTAGGCAGAGAGGACGCTGGGTATCTGAAGATCCCAGTCGGCCTGTCGTTCATCAACTGTCTGGCACAACATAGCGGACAAGGTGTGGTTCAATCGCTCCACCATACCATCGATTTGAGGGTGGTAGGGAGACGTAAAAAATTTCCTGGTACCCAAAGCAACACACACCTCCCACAACAGACGTAAAATGTTGACCTTGGTTGGTAAGTAACTTCTCCGACGCCCCTTTTCCATGACATAGCCGTTCACAAATGCATTCACAATAGACAATGCAGATTGATCTGGCAGGGGCCACGCCACAGGCCAACAGGAGAGGTATTCGACCCCGACGAGATTTATTTCCTCGAGTGGTGACAGGGAACGGCCCGAACACGTCCAGCACGACCAACTCATTTACCCATGTGACGGAAATCGATTGCAATGGCGGAACATACCGCTGCTGAGGAGACTTCCGTTGTGCACACTCTGTGGACGACTGAAGTGCCTTGGTGACATCGGACGTCATGCCCGGCCAGTAATAATCCCTCTGAAGGGTAGAGTTTTCTGAACACCCAGTTGGACAAGTCGTTCACAATGCAAGGGTACGGATCAGCCCTGCCCGAAGGGAAATTGGCACAACCAATCGTAGCCGAATCGGCATGGCATCCTGCCACATCAATAAACCGTCATGAACAAAAACACGACCGTCCTTAATGGGTTCGGTGTCACCCACGCCCTGTTCAGCTCGATCTCGTAAAGAGGTCAATGAAGCATCCAAGAAATGTTCCCGCATCCACACAGAACGCGAAAGTTCCAACACACTATCGGCAGACGGAACGACTTGAGTCGGCCGAATCCATGGCACCTGCGGCCACAGCCACAGAGCGAGACACGTTGGGAGGAGTGCAGAGGTTTATGCCGGATCGGCACGCACATGGAGACGCAAGTGACAACCGCGACAGCGCGTCAGCATTCGCGTGCCGAATCCCTTTCCGGTGGGTGACATCAAACGCATATTCCTGCAAGCACTCCAACCAATGCGCCAACTGACCACCCGGCTACTCGATCCTCAACGAGGATTGGAGGACCGCGTGATCAGTACGTATGACAAATCGCCGGCCATACAAATAGGGCCGGAAAAGGCGTACAAAATTAACGATCACCAGCAACTCCCGACGAGTAACACAATATCGGGTCTCTGCCGGCGAAAGTACCCGACTACCATATGCCACGACGCGTTCAATGCCCCCCTTCACCTGTGACAGGACAGCCCCGATCCCCGTGTCGCTGGCGTCAGTGTCAAGGATGAAGGGGGACGAAAAATCTGGATAGTCAAGAGTGGGCGCGTAAGACAAGCCTATACACAACACTAGCCATCTAACACTGACGGCGCTGATCCGAGACAGCGAACTACCGTCTAGCAGCGCAATATCGAGTGAAGACGACAGCGATAATGGCAAAGACACGACCTGGCGACGATGGCGACGATCTTCAACAGCACGACGGGGATCCCACTCCAAACGACAGCCCCGAGCGCTCGCTCAGGGCCCCCTTTTATGCTCCCAGCGTGGTCTCGCTCCGCCCCTTCTGGAACCTCCTCGCGGGTTCCCGGCTTCCCCCACGTGCCCCTTCTGTAATCTTTCCCCCAGATATCCCCTCTGGTGTATTTCCTGGCCTGCTGACGTCAGGGCTGCTGGAAGCCGCAGATCCCCTTCCCCGCCAGCAGCCAGCGCTATGCTGCTACACAGCTAATTCTACGTCTCTACACATGTACTGAGGTCATCACAGGTGTGTGGAATCAATTCACTGCTATCCCGATCACGTTCAATGGAATAGAATATTAACATTGAGGGTTTGGATCTCACAAACAGGACTCTACAACGACCGCACTATTATCCAGAATCGATTCCCTGATATATACTGACATCATATTATTTGTGTCTTTCGGTAAAGTCACGTAGGTAGTACTCTTTGGTTCTTTCGGTAAAGTCACGTAGGTATAAAAATGAAATAAATAAAATCACGACGTTTCGATTGTAACACAAGCAATCATCATCAGGTTATACAGGCAAGGAAGGGCTTTTTAGTGGTTGTCGTCTATCATATCTGCCGGGTACGACTACTCCACGCAACGCTTCCCCTACCCCACACCCCTCCCTCTCCTCCCTCACTCCTAACCAGGTAAAACCCTAACTGCTTTGTAGTGGTTGTTGTCGATCATATCTGCCGGGTACTACTACTCCACGCAGCGCTTCCCCTCCCCCTACCCCACACCCCTCCCTCTCCCCCCTTGCTCCTCCCCCTTCCTTGCCTATATAACCTCTTACCACGGCAACTCTCTCTCACACTTCAGCAAAAAAATAAATATTGCTGTGGTTTTCCCACCCGATGATTATTGCTTGTGTTGCAATCGAAATGTGGTGATTTAATTTATTTTATACCTACGTGACTTTACCGAAAGAACCAAAGAGTATGGATCCCTGCAGTCACGAAAACTTCAAATCACGTAGATAGGTTAAAAAAATATAAAAAAACCACGAAGTTTCGATCGCAACACAAGCGGTCCCCCCACCTCCCGCTATTCGTGATGACGAGCGCTTGTGTTGCGATCGTGACTTTACCGAAAGACCCAAAGAATATGAATTCCTGCAGTCACGAAAGCTTTAAGTCAATATTTTACTGACATCATCACAGGTGTGTGGAATCGATTCTGGGCTATCCTGATCACGCTAAAACAAATCAAATATTAACAATGCGGGTATGGATCTTGCCAAGAGGAATCGACAACGACCGCGCTATTAACAGGAATCGATTCCCTGATATATACTGATGTCATCACAGGTGTGTTGCATCATTTTCATTTATTAGGTATAGCCCTGTGAGCCATGCGGCTCTTGCCTCAGGTGCAACCGCAACAAAACAAAAACATGAACTAAGAAACATCTTAAAGTGACTACACGCAACAGAAAAATCCCGGGGTACCGCCATCAGGTTCAATTCACCGCGCGCGTGTTGCAGCGCTGCCCTCTGCTGCAATGAAACGGCATGTATGGGTCCGTCTTCTTTCGGTGCGTACGATGGCAGCACGAAGCTCAGTGCAGCCAAAATGCCAGCGTCGAACTCTGCCGGTCACGCAGAGGGAGTGGGGCTTCAGGAGTTCCAGTTTAGAATTCTTGTGGTCGTGGGATTCCTCCGTCGAAGGAGCGCAGACTACGGTGGTTTACGATACAGCACGGCCCACGGTTGAGAATCCCGATCCACGAGTGTGGCCCAAGATCAAGTTTGCATTGTGTTTGTTGTTGTTGCTTGCTGATCCCGTGCCCCTTACTGGACATCTGCATAGCTATACTCAATCACGACGTTTCGATTGCAACACAAGCAATCATCATCAGGTGGGAAACCCACAGCAAGAAAACATGTTTTGCTGAAGTGGGAGAGAGATGCCGTGGTAAGAGGTTATATAGGTAAGAGAGGGGGGAAGAGGGGAGAGAGAGAGAGGGGGGGGGGGTCCTACCTGATGATGATTTCTTGTGTTGAGACCCCCCCCCCCCCTCTCTCTCCCCTCTTGTCCCTTCTGGGCTATCCCGATTACGCTCAATCGAATCATACATTAACTTTTAATGTAATAGATAGTATACCAAGGCTATACCCAACCAAGGAATGCACTTTTTGTTGAAAAATAAAGCTGTGAAAATTTGGCCAATTTTGGTCAAAAATGCATTAAGTTAGTATGCCGATTTGCTTTTTTTACTTGAAAGTGTAATGGTTAAATTTTCCAATTTGAATGTGATAGAAAGCATACTAATGCTGAAAAAAATGGAGGAATTACATTTTATTGGAAAATGTAGCTATGAAAATTTGGCCAATTTTGGCCAAAAACGGCATAGGTTTTGCAGAATTGCTTTTTGGGCTGTGAAAATTTCAACGTTACATTTCCCATTTTTAATCTCATATATAGCATACTAAGGCTAAATACAATGGAGGAATTAACTTTTTGTTGAAAAATAAAGCTGTGAAAATGTAGCTTATTTTGGTTAAAAACGGCATGTTAGTATGCCGATTTGCTTTGAAAATTTCATCGTGAAATTTCCCAATTTTAATGTAATTTTTAGCATGCTATTGCTAAACAAAATGGAGGAATTCACTTTTTCTTGGAAAATGTAGCGAATTATGGCCAAAACCGGAATATGTTCGTATGCCGATTTTCTTTTTAGGACGTGAAAATGTCATCGTGAAATATACAACTTTGATAGTCCTTGCGCAGTCAGGCACACCCTTAGAACCGCCCTACAACAGCCACAGCATTTGTAAATTCTAAGGGGCTGCTTATGCGTTGGGAGATCGGTACACAGCTGCACTGCTTGTTTGTGCGAACTTTCATGCAGAAACGGTTGGTGGCAGAGGTCCATGGCCGCCGCCTCTTGCATTTTGTAGAGCGGATAACACTTT
Source organism: Petromyzon marinus (assembly GCF_048934315.1). NCBI lineage: Eukaryota > Metazoa > Chordata > Hyperoartia > Petromyzontiformes > Petromyzontidae > Petromyzon > Petromyzon marinus. The sequence goes on from NC_133717.1 coordinate 3,956,797, forward strand.
TGACAATTAAACATCACTATTTCTGGCCGGGCATGATTAGCGGATGTTTGCGCATGGACTGCCTCGTGTGCCGAGTGGGTGCCCATACAGTCGATTACAGTTTCACGTGTCAATGAGCTGGTAGCTCTAGATATATTAGGACCCTTTCCTCATACTGACAGGGGTCACATTTTTGCTCGCCAGGGTCAAATATTTCACACGTTGGCCGATGGCGTCGGCTCTTGTAGATCAAACCACTCAGTCGGTGGCGGAGGCTTTTAGGCTGGGATACGTAATGGAAAAGGGTACCCTGGAAAAACTTCTGACGGATCAGGGTATAATTTTTTAAATCAAAATTTCTGAAGAAACTTTGCGACATTTTGGGCACAATTAAATTATGCACTTCTCCATACTAGCCGCAAACCGATGGTATGGTGGAACGATTGAACAGCACCATCACTTTCATGTCATGTCAAGATGTGAACGAAAAACAGACTGGGATTTACACACAGGAGGAGTCCTTGCGGCATACCAACTGGCTCACGTTTCGATGGGATATTCTGTTTTATTTAATGTACGGCCACCATATGGCACGCCAGCTTTTTGACCTCCCAGCTGGGGTTGCCAAGTGGCCGATGCTTGTGCGGCGTTCCATACAACAGTGGGAAACAGAGAGGCGGCCCAGGCTTCGTCGGCCTCTACCCATTATTTGAATGAACGTGCGAGGCAGAAAGTTGTCATGCACTCCCCCTTCAAAGTGGGATATAGCTCTTGGCTCCACTGCCCACAGGTTCCCTTGGGGACGTCACCCAAACTGCACAGCCCGTGGTAAGGCCCCTGCAAAAATTGTTGAGGTTCGCAGACCTCAACGTGTGCGTATTCAGTAAGGACGCCGGCAGTGGTATGTACACCCCGCCTGTCTGAAGCCGGACCTGTCAAGCCCTGCCAGGGAAGAGCCGCCACTCCACTATATGCCCCATCAGATATGACGCGTCCATCTCCCTACCTTCACCAGTTCACTCGCCTCCACCACGACTGCCGAGGTCAGGGAGGGTGACTTGCCGTGACGAGTTCCCTTCAAGATCGATGCCTTCCTTCCCCAGGACCGTCCGTGAGGGGTGGGGTGGGGGATCAGCATCCGGCAGGGTCACAGCTGCGCGACGTTGTCACCCGGGCACTGGCTCGGGCCATGCTCTCAAGGTGATATAGATCAGCGGTCCCCAACCTTTTTGGCACCAGGGACCGGTTTGGTGAAAGACAATTTTTTCACGGACCGGGGGGGGGGGGGGGGTGGTTCATCATTGGGTATTTCCCCTTTTTCAAAGAAGCTCTTCAGCGACGTTTGTTTTTTTTACTCATTTTGGCAACTAGGGTTAGCTTGTGGGCTTTACCAAAACTGTGACTGAGACACGTGCGCAGTGCGGGAGAGGCGCGGACGGAAGTGGTGAATAATAAAATAATGGGGGCAGGCCACGTGCGGACTCACCGCCCTCACCTCCTCCTGCTGCTGTGCGGCCCGGTTCCTAACAGGCCACGGATCGGCCCGTCGCCCAGGGGTTGGTGACCCCTGATATCGATGATCACCTTGCACTGCACCACGAGACCGCGGAACTTTGCGCCTTTTCACAGCAACTGTTGTTCTTTCAGTTGTTATTGTTGCCGTCTCGGCGATGGCAGTTACTGTTATTGTATGCGTCCGTGCTGTTGTGGTCAGGTATTCTATGCATGACTGCATATGCATGCTGTGCACTGGTTCAGATTGTATTGGCTTCCGTCACTCCGAGTAGCATGGTCGGCGTCTGAGGGACGAGTTATGTACACCGCAAGATTGCGTCCACCATGATAATGAACTCCGGGATTCATCCCCCTCCATCGGGGTGGGTGCTGGCGACTCTTTACGGGAGTTGCGCGGTCACTTGGGAGTCCCACAGCTCGACCTATCGGACCAGTGGGGAAGGGTGCTGAAGAGTATGGCGATGCATTATGTATATACACAGACACAGGACATCGGTTGAGCTCACGTTGGTTTTGTTTATTGACCAACAGGCGTGACGTTTTTTTATTTCCCTTCGCATCGCGGCCACCCCCCTCGATCCGTGGGGCTCGCCACGGTTTATGAGAAGTTGGGGAGGGCTTTTGAATTTGCGGAGGGAGGGGGGGCGTGTTTGATGTGGAAATGCGGCCCCAGAAGGCAGTGGCGTCTTCCAGAGACGGCGGGGAAGACGCAGCAGCGACAGGAGAAGGAAATCCCCAGAAGGGGGGCGAGGCCAGCGGAACGAGTCGTCGGGGCCCTTTTCGGTGGGAAGTGGAGTGTGAGAGCGACAATAATGTCATATACCTGCTCTCTGGCTGGACATCTTCACTACATGTGTATCGCGCATGCGCATTGTTCATGCACATTATATATGTTGATTACTCTATGAATAAGCCAACTGGTAATGGATACTCATCGTAATATATATGCATACATTAACCCCCCCATTAACCCCTCCTCCTCTGGTCTTCGCACCTGATTGGCTCATAAGTGACTTCACATGTATCCCTCTAAATTTTGATTTACAGCTTTCGTGACTGCAGGGATTCATATTCTTGGTTCTTTCGGTAAAGTCACGTAGAAGGGAAACAATAAAATAATAAAAATATAAAACGTCGTGAGAATTTTATTGTCTGATATTTTTATTATTTTATTGTTTGCCTTCTACGTGACTTCACCAAAAGAACCAAGAATATGTATCCCTCTATTTAAGACAGAAACAGGATTTGTACATAACTGGCTGCCGCCTGATGATGCTGGTTGTAATTATAGGAGCAACTGTGTGCTCGCATTGTAGATATTGCGGGTTTACTCTCCAACACACCGGTGTGTTGAACGAGCAAAGTGGCATGATTTGTTTACGTGACAAACCTTACTAACTGGCCGTCGATATTGTTATTAAGTGAGACGCGTAACCCCCGTCTGTAGGACTGCTGCTCCAGGATTGTATTCCCGTGAATGCAAAACATTTGGACGAGTTTGTCCCTCCAGAAGGTGCCCGTGGAGGCGTCCACCACAGCGATGGAGGAATGACGACATCAGCTGTTGTGTGCAACAACCAGACGGATTGATGCATCAAGAAACCGTGACAGGTGGCGGTGGCTTGCGGAGGCCCTTCATCCAGCAGTGGGTCGATCACGCCAGCCGTCTCGCGGCAACTGTAACCGAGAGCGCGTCACCCACATCCCCCCGATCCCCTCCCTACGGTTCCGATCCCCAGATCTCACTCATTGGCTTCAAAACTCTACACTGCCTACTTCTCCCCTCTCACTTTACTCCCCTGCACGCACTTTTCTACCTCTCCCATCTCACTCCACTCCCCTCCACACACTCCTGCCTCTCAAACCACTTCTTTCGTACAGCTGATGTAGATTCAGAGCAGCAACAACAACAATTTTCGCATTCAGGTGGTAAATCCAGATAACCACGTAAGGAGTAGCAGAGTGTATCATCATCGCTGCGATGTCTCCTTCGTATTTGTGGATCGGGCATTCCGTCGTTACATGTTGTTTGGTCTGTTCTAGATGACCACAGTTGCACACTGGAGAGTTAATTTGCCATGGGTGCCTCGGGTATCCGCAAGGTGTTTGTTTGTGAATCCCACTCTACTCTTCTCGAAGCCCCCTCAACTCCATGCACACATCCTCCCCACTCGGGAAGCATTAAGCAGCACAGGAAGCAGGCCATAGTGTCCGCAGGCCCCACATCAGGTCGCGTTTATTGTTTTGACCGCATTGTGTAAACGACTCCTCGCAGCCCTCCCCCCACACCCCCTCCCCCCCCCCCCCTTTACCATGACCTCAGGCGAACGGACAGTGGGGTCAGTGTTGGGTCACGTGATCGATTAAAAAGTCGCTTTGCCGAAACACGACAGGCGAAGATGCCGCTGCTGTTTTTGGGGTTGTCGTTTTGTTAGCGGTCGTTGCGGTTGTGGTAGTGAATGTGGTGGTAGTGAATGTGGTGGTGATTGTGGTGGTGGTGGTGGTTGTGGTTTCGGAGTGAGATGAAGACGGCAGGATCGCTCGCGGTCTGCTATTTACACTCACGGAGCGCACAGGGAAGGAGATTCTGGACTCGGTTTCATTGAGTTTATCTCGAAGAGAACAACAAAAATAATAATACTAAGTGTTTAAAATAAACATCTCTCTCTTACCCCCCCCTCCACACATCCGCCCCCCCCCCCACCAGGACACGGGTCCCAGTGAGATCCGTGTGTTTATGATGCGGGTTTCAAGGATGGGGGGACGATGTTGTTGGGTTGGCGGTTGAGGGGGGTCATCCAAGGTCACGCCACTCTCTACAGCCATCTGAGGACAGACGCACACGCACAAAAATAAGAATCTCCAGGGTAGCCTTTATCGGACCACTGAGGCAAATGCTGTTAGCAAGCAGCGGCTACGTATTCATGTTGAACTTCTTTCGCACCGCACTTTGCCTACCGTGCTAATCAGAGGTGCTGGGGAAGGAAAACAAATTAAAACACAAAAAGCAGTTCTAAATAAATTCGTTTTCAATCTAGTGGCTTCCTATTACCGAAAGAGCATTCCAGAGGGCCGCAGAAGTGCATCTATAAAGGCTGACACGGCAAGCAATGGGGTGGGTGGGTAACACTATGCCCGACCGCCTTTGTCTCCCCAGTGCAGATGTTTACAAGTTGCAACAGGTACCCATATGAGGCCGAGTCGACCTAGGGGAGCCCAAAGACCGGTTCAGATAATCGTTACTGGTGTTGGCCGTGAGCAGGAATCGAACTTGAGTCGCCGGGTTGGTAGCACAGTGCGCTAACCACAGTGCCACTGTGCCCCACAGACACACAACACACACAGACGTACAGCGAGGGAAAAAACGTATTTGATCCCATGCTGATTTTGTACGTTTGCCCACTGACAAAGAAAAGGATCAGTCTAGAATTTTAATGGTAGGATTATTTGAACAGTGAGAGGCAGAATAACAACAAAAATAATCCAGAAAAACGCATGTCCAAAATGTTATAAATTGATTTGCATTTTAATGAGGGAAATAAGTATTTGACCCCCTCTCAATCAAAAAGATTTCTGGCTCCCAGGTGTGTTTTATACAGGTAACGAGCTGAGATTAGGAGCACACTCTTAAAGGGAGTGCTCCTAATCTGAGCTTGTTACCTGTATAAAAGGCACCTGTCCACAGAAGCAATCAATCAGATTCCAAACTCTCCACCATGGCCAAGACCAAAGAGCTCTCCAAGGATGTCAGGGACAAGATTGTAGACCTACACAAGGCTGGAATGGGCTACAAGATCATTGCCAAGCAGCTTGGTGAGAATGTGACAACAGTTGGTGCGATTATTCGCAAATGGAAAAAACACAAGAACGGTCAATCTCCCTCGGCCTGGGGCTCCATGCAAGATCTTACCTCGTGGAGTTGCAATGATCATGAGAACGGTGAGGAATCAGCCCAGAACTACACGGGAGGATCTTGTCAATGATCTCAAGGCAGCTGGGACCATAGTCACCAAGAAAACAATTGGTAACACACTACACCGTGAAGGACTGAAATCCTGCAGCGCCCGCAAGTTCCCCCTTCTCAAGAAAGCACATATACATGCCGATCTGAAGTTTGCCAATTAACATCTGAATGATTCAGAGGACAAGTGGGTGAAAGTGTAGTGGTCAGGTGAGACCAAAATGGAGCTCTCTGGCATCAACTCAACTCGCCGTGTTTGGAGGAGGAATGCTGCCTATGACCCCAAGAACACCATCCCAACCGTCAAACATGGAGGTGGAAACATGCTTTGGGGGTGTTTCTCTGCTAAGGGGACAGGACAACTTCACCGCATCAAAGGGATGATGGACGGGGCTATGTACCGTCAAATCTTGGGTGAGAACCTCCTTCCCTCAGCCAGGGCATTGAAAATGGCTCGTGGATGGGTATTCCAACATGACAATGACCAAAAACACAGGGCCAAGGCAACAAAGGAGTGGCTCAAGAAGAAGCACATTAAGGTCCTGGAGTGGCCTAGCCAGTCTCCAGACCTTAATTCCATAGAAAATCTGTGGAGGGAGCTGAAGGTTCGAGTTGCCAAATGTCAGCCTCGAAACCTTAATGACTTGGAGAAGATCTGCTAAGAGGAGTGGAACAACATCCATCCTGAGATGTGTGCAAACCTGGTGGCCAACTACAAGAAACGTCTGACCTCTGTGATTGCCAACAAGGGTTTTGCCACCAAGTACTAAGTCATGTTTTGCAGAGGGGTCAAATACTTATTTCCCTCATTAAAATGCCAATCAATTTATAACATTTTTGACATGCGTTTTTCTGGATTTTTTTTGTTGTTATTCTGTCTCTCACTGTTCAAATAAACCTACCATTAAAATTATAGACTGATAATTTCTTCGTCAGTGGGCAAACGTACAAAATCAGCAGGGTATCAAATACTTTTTTCCCTCATTGTACACACGCATGAGTTCGCACTCTCGATATGGGCGCAGTGGTGGCAACGTGGTTAACACCATGAGCCCAGTGTCCTGAGTTTGATTCCCGTCCATGGCTAAGATTTGTTGCAACAAGCCTCATTTAAACCGCTCTAGGGTTCTCCACTCCAGCCACGGCCTTCACAGGATGCGTGGTGAAGTATGGTCAAATAACCCCTACGACCAAAGCCCTTGTCCACATAGCACTTAATGATGGTGGCGAGATGTTATCTCCTTTGGCTGGTATGCAGGAGGTCGTGGGTGGGTTCGATCCTGACCCTGACAACGCCTGCATATTTTGAGTTTGCATGTCTCTCTCCCTGTGGTGGTCGCGTGGATTTTTCTCCAGGTTCTCCGTTTTTCCCTCCACATTTAAAATCGACGTGCGTTTAGATTATCTGACTGCTGCTATTACAGATTTCCACGTGGTAAATGCCACTTTGCTGAGCTATCATTAATGGCCAGGTCGCTTCTGAAAAAGAGCTACATCGCTCGGTGGGCCTTACGTGGTAAAATAAAAATCACGCTCCTGGCATCCCCATCTCCCGCCACCACAGCCTTCACCAACCTGCACTAACCAGTGTGGTGAAGTATGGTCAAGTAACCCCCACGCGACCGAAGCCTTCGTCCATCCAGCAGCGGATTGACAAAGCGGCGGTCACCCGAGCCCCCCCACGCCCAGCTGCGCCCCTTACCGAGTGGCGCGTTGCTCGAGTCCCCACGGACATCAGATCTTGAACCCCAGGGCGCGCATGCACTCCTTGTGTGCCTCGATGAGCTCGCCGCACTGAAGCTCCCCCTTCTCTATGATGCTGCAACACAAATACGCATGGACAGACACAGAAACGCAGACACACGGACACAGACACACGCGCAAAGACATGCACACACACACACACACAGAGACATGCACAGAGACATACAGACACACCAAGAAGTAGACACACACACACAGAGACAGTTAATTATCGTCATTAAATGTTTGTACCGTACCTCCAACGCAGCACATCTCGAGACGCTCTGCGGCAGGGGACCCCTGGTGGCAGCTGTCACTGTGCAGCTCAAGGTGACTGCAGTGTCCTCCGGCCGGCCGGCTGGCAATCAGGCGGGCATAAACTAAACTATAAATATTTTTTTTATTTACCAGGTAAGGCGCACTGAGCAATATATCTCGCAGAGGTCGCCGGTTCGATTTCATCTCCCGGCAAGGTGGTTGAAACAAAGGTGGCAGGATTCTTACATCGCCCATTCCCAGCCAGCCAGCCGCCCCCCGCCCCCTCCACCCCCGTATTGTTCACCCTGCCACACAAATGGGTTCGACAGTCCATCGGCAGGCCAGCGTGCGATGGGTTAAGGTGTGGGTACACTTACCTGTAACATAAATTATTTTAACAACCTTCGTAGTCTGCATGGGAAAACGAACGCTCTCAGTGCTCCTAACCCATGCCCCTGTCCCAATGACACGATTCAGCAAAACGGGTCATGAACGCACGCACACACACACACAAACAAACGCCGTTCACCAGTAAGCAGCGGTGACGTCACCACACCACTTGTGCCATGCTAGGGGCCCTGCCCTGGCTCATCACGTGCACACGCACGCACACACGGCGCTGACGTCGCCAGTCTGTGCGAGTTGGGCAGCGAAATCGAATCACACGGTCGCCCGGCTCTCAACAAAGGGGCGGAGATCACGACGCGTTATCGGACAACGGAGCGCACGGCCCACCACCGATCCACTGCTGGACAAGGGCCTCCCCCACTCCGAGCTGATCACGGGGATAGGGGGGCAGGGGGTTCTCCGTCCCATACTTTGCCGCGGTGAAGGTCGGAGGGGGGAGGACTCCGGACCGGACCAGACGTCATTCGACGTAAGCCGCGGCCAGGATCGAACTGGGGTCGCCAGGTTCGAGGCGCCAGGCAAACCGGCACAGCGGGAGAACCCGTGCCCTTGGGCGCCATGTGTCTCACTCCACACCAGGTGCTCTTACAGACCCGACCTCGCCCTTTCGTGGTTGCCGATGTTAATCCCGCACCTCCCCGCCACCCCCACCACCTTCGGTTGGGCACAGGGACGAACTCTGTGAAAGCACGAGACGGGCCGGAACTGTGCCGGCCCAAACCGGTGCATTAGGGTCATGCCGCGGAAAGTCACGGGATGATGGGGCCCCTTCCCGGCGTCGCTTGTCACAACACTTCCTCTAGAAACACAGTCCCCAGAAAAAAAATGGAAAATGGGCGAGTTGGAAACACATTTGGTAGCTTTACCTTTGCTCCCTCATCCACCAAAGAACAGATCCCTCCCCGTATAGCCTTAACAGACTTCATTGAGGCAAACGCTGCTAGCGAACGCGTGTGAAGGCCGGCACGGCACATGACGGGGTAGCAAACGCCACACCCGGCCACCTTCGTCTCCCTAGTGGCGATGAAGGAGTACCTGGTACAAATTGTAAAATGTACCAGGTACTCATTTGAGGCCGAGTCGACCAAGGGGAGGCCCAGGAGCGGTTCAGATCATCGTCACTGGTGTTGGTGACCGTGAGTAGGAATCAAACTCGGGGTCACGGGGTTGTTAATGCAGCGCGCTAACTACTACGCTATCGCTCCCCACATCCAGCATCTACCAGACAGCACGCCCCCACCATTCACAACGCCTCCCCCCCTACACACCCTCCATACCCAGGCACAATGCTGCGTGCAACGAGCGCCAGGATTTCATGCACGACAAAACGCAAGTCATCGCTGCGCGCCCCAACGTGTCGTCAGTTTTATCCAACGTGGCAGCAGCCAGGGGCAACAAGAGGGGGAGCATGAAGACAGCGAGACAGACAGTGGGAGAGAGGTGGAGGCATAGACAGTGGGAGAGGGAGAGTGGAAGAGGAGGGGAACACGGGGAGGTCATCGTTAGATTTCTCACGCAATAGTGGGGGGGGGGGGGGGGGGACAAAGAGCCGCTCCGGACGATGGACGAGATGAACGAATCTGCATCGTTTCACCTGAAAGTCCAGAGTCCCCACTGCATGCCCAGCACCATCACCAACAGCCGTGTCCTATCCACTGCTGGGTCAAGGCTTCTCCACCCTGTTGCCATCCCTCACGGCTCTACGATGTAAAAATCCACCCAGCGCCACTTGGCACACGAGCCGGACCTCATCGTTCCACCTCGGCGGTGCGTTGACGTCCTCTTGGGGTGCGTTTCCAGCCTTTAGCTGCCACTCTGCCGTTAGTCTCGTCCAACGCTCGTCGGTCGACCTAGGCCATGCCATGCGCTGCCCGAGCCTCGCTTGACTTCTCCTGGCGGGCGACGTGAGGTTGCCAAGCTCTCCTCTCAGCCGTGTGCTCCTCTTCCTGTCTCGCAGGGCAATTCCAAGCGTGCGCGCCCAACTCCACGCTTCTTTGAGCGTCCCTTTGGTTTTTGTTCCGATTCAAGATCACTCTCCTAACCTACAAAGCACTGCATGGCTTGGCTCCTTAACTACCCACAAAAACGAACCTCCCTCCAATCCTCAGGCACATACAAAACACTCCGTTGCAAGTAAACGGTGAGACTTGCCCAGCCTAGGATTGTTCACCGGACGCTGGGGGGACGAGGGCCTTCTTGGGCGTAGCGCCAAAAATCTGGAACTCCCCGCATGCCACCGGACATCCGAAACGCGCCGAGTGTCTCTCAATTCAGCGGTCTGTGCAAGACGCATCTACTCGGACTCGTCTTCACATATCATCTCCAATTTGTAATGAAAACTGTCTCTTGACTTCTCGTTGATTTTATTTACCACTTACCTTTCTGATGCTATTCATTGTGCACGGCTGCACTTTATTTTGCGCGCGGTTGCAATTTGCTTTACTCGGTCTGTGTTAGCCGCGGAGGGTGTGACGGTCTCTTTTATCTTTCTTTTCATGTTCCTGTCCCATTCCCATTCTGTTGTAACACACACCGATATCTGCTTTATTGAGAGAGAGATATAGGCACGTAAAATAAAAATCGATCGATCGTTTAGCAATTGTCGTCAACGTCCAAAGTCGCTGGCCGTGGACGCCGATGCCGTACTGCCCCCCCCACCTGCGCTAACCCCCTAACAGTGCTAGCCCCGCGGGCGATTGGCGCGTCGATGTGCACGCTGTGTTTACGTAACACAGCACGCCTGGCGGCGCCCTCACGCGGTCAGATACCAACATGACCCGCATGATAGTCAACGCGTAAGCCCGGGTGGGGATCTCGGGAGTGATTTAATGGTGAGACCCACGGACTCCCAGCAAGGACACACAAACTCCCAGCGAGACCCATAGACTCAAAGACCTCGCTTTCTGCTCTGCCTATGACCGACTGCCTCTCTCTGTTAAATAAATACAGAGGGCGGTGGCGGGACAGTGATGGCGCTCACAAAGAAAAGCCTGGGTTCGATTCCAGACTTGGGTGGCCTTTCTGTGTGAAGTTCGTATGTTCTCCCCCTGTCCTGGGTGGGTTCCCTCAGGGTTCTCCCGTTTCCTCCCATAGCACACACAGCAGCACCAGCAACATCGCCCCCCTTTTGCAAAACCTTGACAGGACCCCCCTGAAAAAGCCTTGAGACTCAGTAGTGTTGTGCCACGCAAAGGCGGTGCCAACACCGGCATGGTAACATCTGCAGACAGAGTACTGTACCAGCCACGCAGCCCACGCGCCCCCCCCCACCCCCACCACAACCACCCACTCCCCAAGCCCCCCACCCCCCGACTAACGATTGCCACATTTTCACCAGAAATGCGCCGATACGGCGGAGATTCAGCAAAGATGCCCAGCGAAGAATGCAGCGGCACTATGCACTTCGCGGTACCGCGTGTGGCACCGCATGTGGCACCGCGTGTGGCACCGCGTGTGGCACCGCGTGTGGCACCGCGTGTGGCACGTGGAGAACCTGCATGACGGCCGACGGAGAGACGAAGTGAGGGGAGGGGGGAGGAGGCGCAGTGGCACCGGCGCGGGGGTCGTGTTCGCCCCCTCGGGAGGTCGGGCCAGCGGCGCAAAGTGCTGATTATTGCTGGCCGCTTGGAGCTTTGGGCTTGCGCTCAGCAATGGTGCTAACCCTCGCTCTCCCCCTCCACTGTATTTACTTTAAGCGATAGCAATGATAATGGCAATGACACCACAGGCAAGTCTCACCAAGTCTCAAGAATTCGCTTTCGGTAGGGTTCTGCCACATTGGGAAGTTTGACCGCGAGTGCCGTTGCGAGCGAGAGTTTGGGCGTCGCGTAGGAGGAGGGCCGTCGGAGGACCCCGGAGAAACCCAGCACCACGCTGCTGTAGACGAGGCGTGCGACACTCAACACCCCCACGCCCTAACCACCACCTCGCTGCAGCCCCGCACCTACAACATCACATCAGGCAAACCTTTGCTTAGCTTCCAAGACCCAGGACCGAATTTACGGTGGGTCGATTTTGGCCTGGGGCCTCGCTGAGGTGGCCGCAAGAGAGAGAGCTCACTGCTCCCTGTTGTTTTTTGCGAGCGCGGCGGTTATTTCGGTTTCATTTGTCGCTTCACGGTGATGGCCGACGCCGCTCCCAATGCGCTGCTCGCTTTGGTGCTTCCATTCAGAGTGTACACACGCGCATACACACACACGCGTATACACACACACGCGTATACAAACACACGTGTACACACACACGTATACAGACACTGGTACAAATAACGACCGCCATTCGCCACTAAGTGCCGGTGATGCCACCACATCAGTGATGCCAGGCTATGTGCACTTTAAGGCCATGTGAAGTGTTGAATGCCCACTGGCAGGAGGTCAAGGGACAGACCCAGGTGCAATGGGTTGACTGACTTAGATGACTGGCCGATGCACCACCTGCACCCCCTACTGTGCCAACTTGCTGTGTTTTAGAAGCCTAGCCCTCCGCTCGCTGTTGTGAGTGTCGCTCCTCTGCCCTCCGTTGCTGCTAGAGGGCGGCTGCCTCCAACTACCAGTAGCGTTGTTCACGAGCCTTCTCCACAGAGGCCGATCTTGACACCGCTGTTGCCAGTCATTGGCAAGTCCACTCAGCTCCACGTCCTCCCGTACCACATCACACCATCTCTTCTCTAGTTCTTGACGTGCCCATTTAGCCACCTCTATCCGGCCGAACAAAAGCTGTTTGGGCATGCGGTGGCTGGGCATGCTGGCTACTGACCCAGCCAATGCAGCCTTGCCTGCTGGAGGAGCTCACCGATGGGACTGTCAGATATTTCAAGGATTTGTGAACTTCTCACACATTCCAGCCTGGTTAAACTCAGGATGGATCTTAGGCAGGCCAGCCCGGATGTTTCTAATTGGCATAAATGTTCCATTAGGGGGGGGGGGGGGTCAACGTTTCGCAAGCTTAGAGAAGGGAAAGCATGACTGTCGCCGAAAAGACACGAAACTTCGTGTGGAGTGGCAGACCAGATAGCTTCCACACGGCGTTACATAGCCATTACGCATACGCGCGCACGTGCATAAACGCATGCACACAAGCGTACAAATGTACACACGTATACGGACACGTACAAAGACAAATATCCCCTGCATAGTCTTCACAGAATGTTGGGGCAAGTGCTTTTAGCAAGCGCCTATAAAGGCCGGTAAAGCACACGAGGGGGTGGGTGGCCAACACCATGCCCAGACGCCTTTGTCTCCCGAGCAGCGGCATTTACACACCGCACAAGGTACTCATTTGAGGCCGAGTCGACCTAGGAGGGGCCCAGGACCAGTTCACAAAATTTTCACTGGTGATGGCCATGAGTGAGAATCGAGCTCAGGTCGCCGGGCTCGCAGCGTAGCACTAACCACTGCGCCAGCGGTGGTTAGTGCAACAGCCGAGAATTTCCACTGAGCAACGGTGGCGTCACCACAGCACTTGTGCCAGGCTAGGTGCACTTTGAGGCCGAGTGAAGTGTGGAATGCCCGCTGCTCTGCCGGAGGTCACGGGACGCAGGTGCTACAAGTTAAACACGCACGCGCGCACACACACGCAGTGAAAACCACCCTCTGGCACCAAGTGCGCGCTGTATGCGCAGCAGCAGCAGAAGCAGCGGCCGCCACCACTCTCTGTGCGCCACTTCGCCATGGCCTATCATCATCGCCAAGATCAGCTGTGATCTATCCGCTGCTGCATACAGGCCCACCCCAAGCCGTCACCATCTTTCACGGTCTCACGCACACGTGCAGGATGAGTGCCCCCCCCCCACCCACGCCACGCTGGTCGTCAGGGTCGTATGTCCGTACTTCACCAGCGAGGGCTACAGAAGGCAGGGAGCGTAGGTGCACTATCCAGGTTCGACCCCTGCTCAGTTTCCGAGACCCGGTGAGTTTGGCGTGCGTCTTGCTCCCCGGAGCGTCATATAGTCCGGAGAATACGGCAAGGGTGCCCTTGACACAAGAGGGCCTCACCAAGCTTCCAAGACTCGTTTTGAGCAGGGTGCCGCCACAACGGGAAGTTTGGCCGTGAGCTCCGCTGCAAGAGTTCCGGGGGTCAAGCCGGAGGAGGAGACCGGAGAAACCACGGAGAAAGCCCAGCGCTATGCTGCGCTATACGAGGAGGTGACACCACCTCCTGGCCACCGCCTCATTGCAGTCCCGCATCTACAACACCTGGCAAGCACCCGGTGCAAGGCAGTCATCCATCCACGTCCTAACCAGGCTCCACTCCTGCTTAGGTTCTGAACAACTCGCCTATGGCCCCTCCAGTGGCTGGAAGGGAGACGTGGAGTTTCCGAGGTGGACAGCACTAACAGGATAGACAACACTATCGAGGACAGCATTAATGCGGGGGACAGCACTAACAAAGGGGGACAGCACTCACCAGATACACAGCACTAACGAGGCGTGCAGCACTAACCGGAGGGTACAAAGGAATATAGATAACTGGCTGCCGAGTTGAATCTCTCGACCCATCAATGGCGGCGACAAGGCTGCTTGCGTAACTCCCCCACCGCCCTCGGTCAAGCCAAACCGTTCCGGTAATCCCAGAGACGTCCGTCGAGAGCATCTTGATGCGATAAGTCGGTGCCAGGGACCATAACTCCATCCCCGTCATATCCTCCTGAGCCCCCCCCGCCTGGGACAAATGGGCCCCCCACAACCTTCCTGTGACCCCTGTCAACCCCCGTCCCCCACCAACCACCCTCCAGCCCCCCCCCCCCCCCCCACTACAAATCGTCAATCGCTGTAAGGGCAGTAATCCGAAGATCGCTTTTTATGTCCCATTTAATCTTTTCCAAACGGAGCCTCCGTCTGTCGCCGGCTCGGAGAGATGCAGCTGGGGGGGGGGGGGGGGGGGGCGCACCTGGTGGCGAATGTGCCCCACGGGCACAGCCTGTATCACGCGAGTGCGCGTGGTTACGTAAACCAAACGGAAATTAATAATGAACTCGAAATGACTACTGCAGTGAGCGCGTATGCCATTGCGTCACATGACGGACACACGGAGAGACAGAGTCAGGCGCACAGACAGTGGCGAATACTCTGAACATTGTTTTATTTTACAAGGTAAGGCCCACTGAGCTATATCGGTCTTTTTCAGAAGCGACCTGGCCACAAATGATAGCTCAACAAAGCTGCTTAGCGCATGGAAATGTATGGCAGCAGCCAAATACTCTAAACGCACGTTGGTGCTAAATGCTAAATGCAATTTCCAAAAATCCAGGCGTCAGGGTCAGGACCGAACCCACGACCTCCTGCATATCAGGCGACGGAGATAACATCTCAATATCAATCCCCCGTTTGTGATGGCTGGTCCCTCAACACGTCAAACGCGGTGGGACCAAACTTCCCATACGCCCCGGTAACCTCAAGAGCGACGCACATTTCATCTCGACACACCTACGAGGGCACCCCCAGTGGCAGCTGTCTCCTTGTGGGCACAAAGTGACGTGGCACATCTGGCCTGCGGACGAGCGTTAGCCCATCATTAGGGGGGGCGATGATTGCTGCCGTGTGTAATCTCTATCGAGTGATTTAAAATAAATCGGCCGGCAAATTCGCCTCCTTCAAATCATACCCCGTTCCTCCACGTAAAAAAGAATTGACGAATACATTTTAACACATCCCATGAGCTACAAAGCCTTCAGGGAGTGCGTGATTTCAGTGACGTCGGTCCGACCCGAGCACAACTCTCAACCGCAAGATGAAGATGATCTAAGGATAGGGGAAGAGGGGAGAGCGACGCGTGAACGCGCTGTCCCGAGTACTGCATCGTCACAGCTGCTGCTGTTGCTATGCACGTAGAAAACGCTCGGCTTTCAAGGTTCGGGAAGCTTCCTCCTCCTCAACAAGAGAAAGCTCCTGGGAAATCCACTCGTTCACGCACTCACCTATTCACTCACCCGCCCATGTGCCACTCTTCCACTCCCTCACCTACCCATGCACCCAAGCATCCACTTACTCACCCACTCACTCCCTCAGTCCTGGGAATATCTACATATTCCCCGTGACAGCATCCTGCCTACCAAACACGAGGACGATACTGGTAACCACCCCAGGACGAGTGGCCAACCTCGTTGTTATCAGGTCATGCTGAGGACGCTAACGATGATGATAATGATGTCTGGCGTGAACGGAGGCCAGGAGACCCGAACCCCACCCCGACCACCACACGATGCAAGGGTGAGCGAGCATGGGGGATGAGAGGTGGAGATGGAGACCGGCTTACCACAGCTCCTTGGCTTGCCTCTTCTCGTCGCAGGCCTTGTGCGCGGGGTCGGACAGGTCGAGCTTCGGGGCCTCCGCCTCGCCGGACGCCGCTGACCCCTCGGACTTTTCTTTAGACATCGTCTCGTCTCGTCGTCTCACGGAGAAAACAGGAAACTCCTGCGGCTATGCAAGCGCCAGACAGATGCAGGACTTTTGCCCGTGTCCGTCTGCCTGTCTATCTGGCTCTCTCGTTGGCTCTCACACACGCTGACTGGCTCCCGCTCTCGTGCAGAGCGCAGAGACTAAATAAATAAACAAATTGGGGCCCGCTAGACGCCGTTGCGTACAGAGGCAGCGTGTTTGCGTAACTGCATGGGGATGGTGGTATCGGACTGGCCGGAGCGATTGGATGAGTTGGTTTGTGGGTGTGTGGGTGAATGAGAGGGTGGGTGGGTGCTTGGTTGGAAGGGGAGAAGTGGTGGGAGGGGGGGGGGAATAAGTGGGTCGGTGGGTTTGATGGTTGGGTGGGTCACTGTGGGTAGGTGGGCCTTTAGGTAAGTGTGTGCATTGGTGGCGGTGTGAGTGAGTGGGTGGAATGGTGAATGGGCAGGTGGGTGGGTGTATTGTTACGTTGGTAGCTGGATAGATAAATAAGTGGGTTGGTTGGTGTGTGGATTGGTGGGTGGTTGAGTGGGTGGGTGAGTGGGAGTGTGGATGAGTGGGTTGGTGAGTGGATTGGTTGATGGGCGAGTGTCACATAACTCCGCTCCCCCGCTTTCGACTGCTCCCACCCCGACTCTCCTCCTCCCTCCAACTTAGGAGGGAGTGGGGGGGCGGGGGGGAGTTGTGGGGGCGCATGTTACGAGTTGCCCGCCTAACTAACCCTGGCTCCAAAATCCACCTCCTCCAGCTCCACACAACAAAGTTTTGTCAATTCACCATCATTGTCATCCATAAATGACACATCCACAATGCCAACTCACCACCCAACATCCCACTCACCTATGCACTCACCGACCTAGCTACCTATGCACTCACCGACCTAGCTACCCACTCACCCACCTACCCAATCACACACCTACCTACCCACTCACCCACCTACCCACTCAACCACCCATCCAGGGGTTGCCTGCATGGTGTAGCAGGGCTGGCAATGTTCCTGGAGTAGAGAGTGATGAAGGCCCCTCCTATCCAATTTTTCCCTCCACCTCCCGGTGCCGGGTCTCCATGTGCAGCTACATCGCCTGCACACTCGATAGCTGCCTCAATTGGGTGCCTGCTATCACATTAAGCAACTTCGCCACTCCCCGACCCCTCACCACAACCCCCCCCACCGTCCATCCGCAGACACCGCTACCCCACCGCACCACCACGTCTGGCCGATGCCACTTGGTGCCAACTTGTTATGAGCGTTTCGGAGCGGTCAGCAACACGTGGTGCACACATGCGGAGCAGACAGCAGTGCACAGCGGTTGACAGCAGCACATGCTCAACTAAATTATTTTAAATTTGACCAGGTAAGACCCACTGTGCTATATAGCTCTTTTTCAAAAGTGACCTGGCCACAAATGACAGCTCAACAAAGTGGCTTATCACGTCGAAATGTTGATTCTAAATGTGTAGGGAAAAAGCAGAGAACCCAGGAGGATGCACGCGATCACATGGAGAGAGAACATGCAACTCCAAATATACAGGTGTTAGGGTCAGGATCGAACCCACGACCTCCTGTATACTTGACGGGGTAGTTAACATTCTTGGTTCTATTTCTTAGTTTTTTCGGTAAAGTCACGTTGAAGGGAAACAACAAAATAATAAAATATATATAAACAATAAAAAATTCTCACAACGTCGTGAGAATTTTTTTATTGTTTTATATATATTTTATTATTTTGTTGTTTCCCTTCAACGTGACTTTACCGAAAAAACTAAGAATATGAATTACTGCAGTCACGAAAGCTTTAAATCAAAATTCTTGGTTCTTTCGGTAAAGTCACGTAGAAGGGAAACAATAAAATACTAAAAATATAAAAAAACAATAAAACTTCTAGTTAACATCAGTTAACATCAAGTTAGTTAACATCAAGCCAGTCCGCCGAGAGAGCCTCAGCGACCAGAGTTAGATTCCCGCTCACGGCCTACGCTAGTGGCGATAATCTGAACAAAGTCCGGGCCTCCAGTAGGTCGACACAGCCTCAAATGAGTAACCGGTGCTGTGTGAACATTTCCACTGGCGAGACAAAGGCGGTTGGGAGTGGTGCTTGGCGACCTACACCATCGTGAGCAGTCGGCCTTCATGGGTGCTCGCTATAGAGCACTTTCCCTAACAGTCAGTTAAGGTTATACGGGGATATTTGTATGCATGTTGAATGTCTTTCGCACCGTAAATAGCCAACCGTGCTAATCGGAGGTGCGGGGAAAGGACAACAAACTAAATACAAAAAAAATCTGTTCTAAATAAATTAGTTTTTAATTTAGAAATCTAGATTTAAAAGTGCATAGCTCCAATGGCTTCCTATCATTGTCTAGTCGTGTGTGTATGCGAGACACACACACTACTACATCACTTTATGGCCACCGGGCACACGTTCTGGGTACTCTTTACTCTCCACAGCGTCTCTCGCAATTCGGAGAGAACACGGCAGCACTGACTGGACCGTTTACTCCCAAGAGCTGTCTTTAATATATATTTTAAACAACCATTACAAGTTAAACGTGCGTGGTTTGTTTTCGCAACGGGAGAAGGGGTCGGGGGCGGGGTAGGGTCGCTTACGAAATCTAAAGCCCTGCTCCCCTCTCTTCGTGACGAACGAAATCTCCCCCACACCCATCCTCACAATGACTTGCAAAACCCCTCTTCTCCTGACTCAAACTCCTCCGCCCCTCCACCCCCACAATGCAAAAAAATATTAAAAACAAGTTTTTCAATGCACACACTTTTATTTGCACTCAAAAGTAGAAAATCTATTATTCTAACCCCAGAATTAATCAAATTTCATGTGCTGAATAAAAGTAGGTGGCTTGCATCAATAAAATTTGAAGTATAGAAATATATATATGAAGCGTCAAAGATTTGAAAGAACATAATGAAACAGGGCAAGTTTTATTTTTTTAAAGAGCTGTATAGCTTTTATCAAAAGCGACCTGGCCACAAATGATAGCTCAACGATGTGGCTAACGTGGAAATTGAAAGGAGGCAAATACTCTAAATGCACGTTGATTCTAAATGTGGAGGGAAAAACCAGAGGACCCGGAGAAAAATCCACGCGACAACGAGGCAAAACATACAAACTCCAAATATACAGCAGGAGTCAAGAGTCGGGATCGAACCCACGACCTCTTGTATACCAGACGAGGTAGTTAACACTACGCCACACCGAGTTGTACTACTATACTAACCGTGCTCTTGGACCATGACTAAATCACCCAGAAGGCGGCGTCGATTCTTTGTCAAGCCTCAGTCGCCAAGCAGATTTCAGCCTGGCTAGCGCTCGGGTGCAATATACGGGCTGCTGGATCACGTGGCGGGCCAGCAGATGGCAGTGGTCAAATCCATTGTCATGCTGTAACCTTTGCGTGTATGAATGTTGAACTTCTTTCGCACTGTACATAGCCAACCGTGGTTTATCATAGGTGCGGGAAACCTTTGTTTCCCCACCCTCACTAGATTGGCTAAGTATGGTCAAGGCTCGTGCCCGACACGGCGTGGGGGAGGGCCTGCATCCAGCAGTGGACTGACAAAGAGGCTGAATGTTATTTTTCTATTACTGTTTAACGTATGATTGAGTTCGCTTGCGCAATATCGCACCAAAGTTGGTTAATTTCATGCAGTTCCCCAGTTTTGTTATTGTTCAAAATGCAATTCAATTGTCGCACGGTGTCTCATTCCGATATTAGGAAGCCACTGGAGCTATACACTTTTGAATCAAGATTGCAAACTAATTTTGCAAGAACTGCTTTTTGTGTTTAGTTTCTTGCCCTTCCCCCACACCTCCGATTAGCATGGTTGGCTATATACGGTGCAAAAGAAGTTCAACACACATACTTACACAATCCCGTGTTGGCACGACCATTTATGATGACAGCCAGGGATAAAATGAACTACTCGGCCCACTTTAAATAGGGCGCAAGGCCCACTTGGCACCTGCTGGGTCAAGTCAAGGCCATGCCGGGAATCTGGGCTGAGCCTACCAAGGCCCCGATCAGGAACATGGGACCAGCCTACTACCCAGTAGCCATAGGAATGTGGCACGAGAATCTGGTAACGCCATAACACAACAAGGTCAAGCCCGGCTGCACCTATCCCCAATTTAGAATTGCCACTTGGGCAATGCCGGTATTTTTGGTGCGCGACTCTGCAGGAGGTAACGTAATCGTAGTTTGAGATGTGAGCAAGGAGGCAGGGGGCCAGGACTAACACCCCCCTTCAAACCCATTGAACAGCTCGAGCGTAAATTCTAATACGTCGACTCTAAAAGAGCAAAACCTCTCTAATTTACTTATTTTTCCCTATTTATCCAGGACAGCCATGTCAAGTTGTAGCACTCGTTTTCAGGAGGGCCCTGGATTTTTATTTATTTATTTTAAGATTGTTTTTCAGCCAATGAATGATTGTTTATACGAGTGCTAGGAAACCGGAACACAGCCAGAGAAAACCCACACGTGCGAGGGGGAAACACTTAATCCCCAGGTGGAAACTGATGGCGATTAGTTCACCTCCTGTCCTACCTTCTCCCTGGTCAACGCCAACGGGAAGGGAGTTTTACAACCTCTGTGTGTGATTCACCAACCCTCCCCTCCACAGCTGGATCACAGGCCAGGTGCACAGCCACCACCACTATCACCACCACCGAACTCAATGAGAGGGCACACTTCTACACAATGACATTAGGAAGCCACTGGGCCTATGCACTTTTAAATCTAGATTTCTAGATTCCAAACTAATTTCTTCAAAACAGTTTTTTGTCTTTAGTTTGTTGTCCTTCCCGTGCGCCTCCGATTAGCACAGTTGGCTACCTACAATGAGAAAGAAGTTCAACATACATTAAAAGATCTCCGTATAACCTTAACCGACTTTTTGGGCAAGTGCTGTATAGTGAGCACCTATGAAGGCCAGCACAGCACACGATGGTGTAGGTGGCCAATCACCACGCCCGACCGCCATTATCTCGCCAGTGGTGATGTTCACACACTGCACTGGTTAGTAATTTTAAGCTGAGTCGACCTAGGGGAGGCCCGGGACCTTGTTAAGATAATCGCCACTGGTGTAGGCCGTGAGCGGGAATTGAACTTTGTTGCCGAGGCTCCCGATGCGGACTGGCTTGATGCTCATCACCTAGCCTGGTATGCAAGAGGTCGTGGGTTCGATCCTAACACTTGTAAATTTGGAGTTTACATGTTCTCTCTCCACGTGGTCTCGTGGATTTTTCTCCGGGGTCCTCCGGTTTTTCCCTCCACATTTAGAATAAACATTTCCACGTTGTTGAGCAAGAATTTGTGGCCTGGTCACTTCTGAAACAGAGCTATATAGCTCAGTGGGCCTTACCTTGTAAAATAAAAAATATTGTTTATAGTTTAGCTTGTGCTGCCGTCATCCATCGCGCATTCATCACATTCCTGCCCGGTCGGAAACCAAAAGAACAAGAGCCATTATTTTCGAATTCGGTAAAACAAACTCAATATGTGAATACGAGACGGTGGTACTTAATAAATAACGTCACGAGGCAGTCCTTGAAGAGCCACAGGTAGCTCTGGAGCCACAGGTTGCTGACCCCCGCCCATGGTAAACTGTACTCCCATGATAAACTGGACTTCCATGGGTAAACTATCGGCCAGGAGTCGGCAACCAAAATAACTGGAAGAGCCATCTTTTGCGAACTCTTCAAAAAAAAAACCTCAATATATCAAGAGCTGCGATGCAGTCCTCAAAGAGCCGCAGGTTGCCGACCCCTGTGCAAGACTAACAGCACGAGCAAACCCGCTCTTTTATACGCATTATTATTACGCTTGTTTACCCAAGAAAACCCGGAGCCTCTAGACTCTTTTTCATGAGGGTCCTGCCAAGTTTTTCTTGCAGTCGGGGGCAATGTTGCTGTTGCAGTGTGTACTCCCAATTCAGTAATTTTTTAGGTGATTTTCAGAATTGGGATGCTTTGGTGATATGAGGAAATTGTTGAACCTGGAGGAAACCCATACGGAACTGGAGGACGGAACGTACAAACTCCACGCACAAAGGCGCCCGAGTCAGGAATCGAACTCAGGTCCTTCTTGCTGTGAGGCACAGGCGTTAACTACTGCTTTACACCATCAGCGGTTTTGCCATTACCATACTAAGTGCATCTAGAGTCGGGCTGAACGGGAAGGTAAGGTCACCCCAAGGTCAAACATGACGTGAAGCCGTGAAGCCACACGATGCTGGGGTGGGGGGTGGGTCACCACTTGGATTCTCACCATCTGCTCACTCACCATCAGCCCCACTCCACAGCCACGCGGACTGTAAACACCACGTGACAAAACGTTGTGGACACAATTAGCCGGTATGCGACCCCATCTCGCTGGACCTTGCTGGTCAAGCAAGGGTGTTTGGGCCCTAGGGCACAGGAACTCAATGGGTAAATGGAGACGCAAGAAGGGCACGGGCACATTGATATGGAAGAGACAGGGGACACTGGGTCACGTGGGGGGGGGGGGGGGTTAGTGACACAGACCACGTGGGGAATGTGTCTCAGTCACATTCCGCCGTGGTGGCGAGATGTTAAATCCCTCGCCCAGTATACAGGAGATTGTGGGTTCGATCCAGACCCTGACGCCTGTATATCTGAAGTTTGCGTGGACTTTACTCTGGGTCTTCCACATTTAGAGTATTTGCCTGCTATATATTTCCACACGAGCCATTTCGTTGAGCTATAAATTGTGCCCAGGTCGCTTCTGAGCTTTACCCGGTGAAATAAACATAGTTTAAATGGTTTATTGAATAGATGGCTGCGTTAGGGGTTAGGGCCGTAGACCCCGCCACACAAGTTGTGCTGCCACATCGTTCGGGTACTGACACATCAGGCACTGCCAGTCACGGCGACGAGACAAGACCACAGAGCAACCAGGTACGGTGTCTCACTGCAGGCCAAGTCGACCTTGCGGAGACCCAGGACCCGTTAAGACCTTCTTTGACGTTGGTTGACTGTGATCGACAATCGAACTCGGGTTGCAGAGTTCACGGCATAGCGCGCCAACCACAGCGCTACCGCTCCCCAACACAGACGCATGTTTTAATCACCCGCCCAGTGATGGCACGATGGGACATCGACAAAAGACGCCAATCGCACACTAAGTGGCGGTGACGTCAGCAGAGCGCTTGTGCCAGGCTAGGTGTACCACGTGGCTGTCGCGTGAAGTGTGAGGAAGGCTCGCTGCTGTTGCCAGGAAGTAACGGGACAGACCCAGGTGCTATCGGTTGCCCGAGATAACTGGCGGTATGTTTTTATTTCACGAGCCAAGGCCCACTGAACCATACAGCTCTCTTTCATGAGCGACCCTCACCAAAAATTGTAACTCGACAAAGTAGCTTGTCACGTGGACATTTACAGCAGTCGAATGCTCTCAGAAACGGCAAAGCGTAGACAAGAAGGCGGACACCAACGGCTGTGAAGGGGAGAGACCCCATCCAGAAACGATATCCGACACCAATTCCTCACCACGCGTCCCGAGTCTTCTTCGTCTCCGGGCATGCGCAGCACGGCTTGAGGGGCTTCTTCTCCGCGCTCTCGGCCCCGCAGCTCCCTCCGGCTCCCCCTGCTCCTACCGCTGCTGCCTGAACGGTGCCGGCGCTGCTGGACATGGTCGCTCACGCTCAACGCGGTGAAGAGAAGACTCAAGAGCGCAACCGGGAACCACGTGCGGCGCCACACTCACATTACCTAGAACGCATTAGCCAAGCACCGCCCATCAACGTGTCCCATTGGCTACGAGGCAAGCCGCAACCGTCGGTTTTGGCCAATCGGGTTCGTCGTAACCGCAGCGCCGCGTTTATTCGCGATAGGAAATGTAAACCCGCCTTCCTGCAATGTTATTGACGCTTCCGGATGGCGGCCCGACGTCACCCGCAGGGGACATTGGAGACGGTCGCCATCTTGCTAAGGGAAGCAAATCTCCCAACGTCACTCAAGCAGTGGTGCTTTGATTGTGTGGCTACTTTTGACTTAAAACTTTCGTGACTGCAGGAATTCACATTCTTTGATTCTTTCATTAAAGTCACGCTGATAGAAAAAAAATAAGTGAATAAAAATAAAATAATAATATCAACAACAAAAAAACTAGTTGTTTATTTTATTTTTTTATTTTATTCACTTTATTATTTTTAAAATAATTTTTCTACCTACGTGACTTTACCGAAAAACAAACAAATAATGTGTGCATCCCACTGGGATTTTTGCACACAGCGTTGGTGTACGGTGCTATTTCATGAATATTTTGATGTTTTTTTCCTGGATTTTCTGTTTGCACATGCGCAAAGTCACTTTAAGATGTTTTTCTTGTTCATGTATTTGTTTGTTGTGGTTGCATCCGATTCAAGAGCCGAATGGCTCACAGGGCTATACTAAAATAAATGAAACTATGAAACTAACTTCTGTTTTACCCCCCCTTGTTAAGTTTTGTTTGAACCGATAACCCCCTTGGCCTGACCCAACATTGTTCTGAGAAATAAAAGCATGCAAAAATGAAAAGCAATGTTTAATCAATTGTCCATGTTGTGAGGTATCCTAACTAGCTAGTAAGTGTAAGAAAATAAGAAAAATTAAACGGACGCTGCTGTGTGCATGACGTAATGTGTTCGCACTCGATGGTTAACTCTAAGAAACCGCATTGTTTACGATCAATGAGTATCGAACGGTCTTTTAAACCGTTTATAGATTACCATATGGATTTAAAATGGATCGCAGTTATTTTATCTTGGCAGGTTCATACATGATTTTTCACCCACGACTCTCGTGTATGATAAAACTTCACATTAATGAAATGACCTCGCGTGTTTTTTGGGCCTTGCCTCGCAGGTTGAGAACCACTGCCTAGGTCGCATTAGCGAAGCCCCGCGCATCGCCGCGTTCTGTTAGCTAAAATTCAGTTACAACCTTTGATCTTGGCCAATCGGTTGTCGCGAAAAACGCCTCGTTTGTTCGTGTTAAGGAAAATATAAATCCGCATATCTCAATGTTTCTGCAACGGGCGCCATATTGGCCAGGGTAATTTGGATACGTTGCCATCTTGCTAAGGGGTAGCTGTCCCATCTGTCTCTGTATTCAGAATCAAGTGATACTGCAGGATAAATCCGATAAGCTATGAAGCTCTTTTTCACAGATGTCTCGTAGGGGTGGTCAGAAAGTTACAACAATAAACAAAAAGTATTTTTTGCTGTTATAAAATTCTGACCACCCCTACGAGACAACTGTGAAAAAGAGCTTCATAGCTTATCGGATTTCTCCAGGATAAATATTCTGCTTCTGAATGACGGCGGCTGCTGCTGCAGCGGTGGATTGGGGAGACAAAGGCGGCCGGGCGCAGTCCTGGACACACCACTCTCTCATAGATGTACCATGTTTCCCTTCAAAGGTGCTTGCTAACAGTACTTGCCCAGCAGTTTAAGGTCTACACGAGGGATCTTTGGTTTTGTTTTAGATGTGTAAAGAAGTTCCTGAGCAGGTTCAATTATCTAGACGACTTACTTTACAGTAACGTATTTACAAGGTGAGAGTACAACTAACACGTTCACAAGGCTATGACTATCTGCAGCCCTGGTGGTTCCCATTAGATTAATCTCGAACGGTCTTTCTTGATGGTTTCCACCATGTAGATCTCGAAAGTCTTTCTTGATGGTTTCCACCATGTAAATCTCGAACAGTTTGCCCGATGATTGCCACAATGTCAATCTCCAACAGTCGGCCCCGATGTTGTCCACAGTCGTCCTTTAGTCCCCGAGCCAGCGCCTTGATCGCGGGCCTCGCTCCACCTTATATACCCGCTCGACCGCGCCCTGGTAACATCCAGCTCTACTGATCTGCTCTTTTTCTGCTGGTCCCGCTCTATATGAATTCTGTCTAACGGATTGAGCATTCCCCGTTTCAATATGGTGCTGCATCAAATCCGTACAACCCAAATGATATGGGCCCTTACTGAAAACGTCTTCAAATTCTAGGAGACCTTTAAGGCGGTCTCTTTGACCTTGAGGCAACTCAGGGTTCCATTGAGTGATTTCTTCTGCCCAGGGATACCTTATCCCATCCTTCTCTTCCTGTATCCCCGCTACTACTGCATCTTCATGAATCTCCATCGCTGGGGATATCTGCGCAATTACCATCCCTTCTCGCAGTGTAATTGCCCGTTCTGAAATATTTAAAACTTGTGTAGGGGATGTCCGAGCCATCCTCACACAATCACACCACACAGACACAATCTCCGCACTCAACATAGCACAAACCAACCACACGCACGGGAATGCACTAAATGGGGGTCAAGGGTTAAGGGGCACTGGCGTCACACGGACTCGGTGCACGAGATGGAGATGTGGATTGGGAAGGAGGGCGGAGATGGAGGGTTTCAAAGGGGCTGCGCGATGCGTGTTCGGGGTTCGCTTTGAGGAACGAGTGTGGCTGTGGTTTGAAGAATAAAGAAGTGCTTAACCATTCTCTGACTCCTCTTCATCTGGTGGCAGCGGTGGGATGTCTCGCCTCAGCCGACGCAAGATCCCAAAGGGGGAGACTCAGCCAGAAGACGCCCTAGGTGCCCGGGACGAGAATTGCTCTGAAACGGAACCGCTGAGTCGGGATTTATCCCCCGGCTCAACGGCGGGATCCGAGGCAGTTGCTCGCCCTGTGTAGGCACCTTCCTCCACCAACCCGGCAGTGCAGACCCAGCGCCGCCACCGCCGCCTGCCGCAGATCATCCTCTAGGGATCGGAGGATGGATCAGCTGCTGGAGGCAGTAACCGCGCTGCTTCACCGGCTGAGTCTTGATGTCGCATCGCCTCCCCAGCGAGGGGACGGGAGCCACGGTCAGCCTTCCAGACCCGGCACTCCGCAGCAGCTATCAGGGGATGGAGCAGCACCAGCGACGCCGCCAACTGTGCGTCCCGCGCGGGACCCGGGAGAAAACACTGGCCTGTCCTCCCGATATCTGCCAACAGCAGCGGCAACCGGGGGACATGAACGACTGGAGCGCAGCGGAGAGCAGCTGGCCGTGCAAGTGGCAATGGCACAAGGCGGGAGCGAGATTCAGCCTAAAACTCGGCCCAAAACTCGGCCGAGGCAGCCCGCAGAGGGAGGACCAGGATTGAGCCACCAGCTGGGCACGATACAGAAGTTCGCATCCAGATCGGGAGAATGGCGCGCTTTCGTCCGCCGGTTCGAGACGGCCGCCTGGGCACTGAAGTGGACGGAGGAACAAGCCATGACAATACTGCCCACTGTGTTGGACGACCCCGCACTGGCAGTATTCGACCGGATTCCGCCTGTAAAAAGAGGATCCTTGCAGGGCGTCTACATGAGATGGCGGAGGTGTTCGACCCTCCATCCGGGGCACGCCAGAAGATTAAAAACCGCCAGCGGGAAGCGACCAAATCGCTCCTGGTCCTCCGTACAGAATTGTTGACGCTGGCAGAAGCCACGTAATTCCGTTCTGATGGAGGAGGCTTCGTAGCTGCTCTACCATCAGCGAGCCCCGGGCAGCCTCGTCCATCCTTGGGAATGCCACAACTGCAAGCGCTAACAAGGCACTTCTATAAGCCATCGGTGGCTCGGTCTCTCCCGTTCTCTGAGCCGAACATCACTGCCTTGCGCTGGACAGAGGGCATAAATCTCGGCCATCCCTTCACAAGCTTGTTGTAGTGTAGCGCGTTGATTTTCTGGGATCGTAAAGAAGGCCGTTAGCGCTCTGTCATCCAACACCGTAGGCAGCGCTCGTAGCGCTTCTTTGTCACTCCATTGGCTGACTGATGGCTGCTTCAAATGTTTTGATGAATGCCGTCCTCCTTCAAGGTGGTCGAGGTCTGCAGCGCAGTTTCCAGTTACGGTATAGCCGATTGATCGGTTCCCACATGCTGCTCAATGAGGGGAAGCGGCGGCTGCTGCCCTTAGGTGTTTTCTCATCTCCGCATGGTCAATGGCAGCGGTGGCTCCAGCTCCAGCCGCGCAGCACCTGCTTCCCCTCTCTCTTCACCATCATCACCACCAGTCGGTCCACCACTGAGGTAAGGTGGTCCAGTCTGTCCGACAGCTGCCACCAATTTTATTTGTCCGGCCATGCTGGTTCTTGGGTCTTTGGTGGGGCCTCCACCTCCGTCAGGAACTTGGCTGCCAACGAGGTCCGGCTCTCTCTCTCGCCATTTTCCGGGTCTCGAAAACCTGGGGCACTTGGGGTTGGCGGCTCATCTTCATTAAGTGCTCCTCAGTGGGTCTTCCTCCTTAGACTCATTGACGGAATCCCACCGCTGCCACCAGTGTAAAGAAGCACCTTCGCAGGTTCCATTTTCTATACGATTTATTTTACAGTAACGTATTTACAAGGTGAGTGTATGACTAACACGCTCACAAGGCTATGACTATTTGTGGTTCCCACTAGATTAATCTCGAACAGTCCTCCCCCTTATATACCCACTCAGCCACGACCTGGTTACTTCCAACACTTTCCCCCGGTAGATTCTTCCCGCAGACTCTACCGTCTTCTACTTCCCTTTTCGAACCTTCTCTCATACAGTACCCATCCACCTGTTTCGACCCATCTCCAATGATCCCCACTATAACCCTTGCCATGTACAGTACCCTACATATGTAATCTAAGAATTGAACTGTGAAAGATCATTCAGGGGAGAGATCTGAGATATAAAGTTGGATCTTGATGGTGCTGCAAGAGTGAGTACAGAGGGTGGTCTTAAGAGCTTGGTATAAAGATACCTCATTGCTGGTAGGCTGTGAGTGGAATTCCCAGCACACACCTCTCCATGATTCTTTGCACACTTTTCCGCTTATGTCCCATACGGCCATGTTTATGATCCGTGTGTCACAGTCAGTAATATTCACCGATTGGATCGTTAAGCTATTCATGAATTGTGTATGACAACAAAACTATCCGACCGAGGAGCAGGTCAAATATTTGCAATTTTTTTTCCTATGGGACTCGTTTTGCCGGGATCAAAATTATTAAAAAACGAGTAGGCTTTACCAGAGACTGATGAGACAAAATCATAAATGAGGCTGTCTCTGGTGTAGGCCAATCAGTTTCAAAGACAATACATACATTACACTGTGTAACACATTTTTTCCTGGGTAGTAAGTGTTATTTCCTAATTACTTATGCCTCAAAAGTACAGAAATGGCTATTATTCCCCACAAACTTTGCTTTTGTGACCAGGACAATTATATTTTGAAATGTACCTATTTCACAGAACATTCCGGATAGATTCACTGCTGAGTAAACTTGGAGTAACTTCTAGAACATTCTAGAACTTTCCAGTAATATAAATAGTAGTATGAATACAGGGGCCTTAAGCCCACCAGTTCAGTTTAGTTCCAGCTGCCTAAGTGGATACATATCTGCATTTTTATGAGATGGCATCAAGAGGCTGCAAGCATCCGGCAGACGCATTTTGATGTCTGCGGCCAATTTATCAAGACAAGAGCGAAAAAGTACTCCGTGGAAGCATCTGCTAAGATGTGTGAGGCCTACAAAGTATATTTCGACATGCCTGTTGGGGATCAAGACAAACCCTGGGCTCCTCATTTCACCTGCGAGCAATGCAAAAAACTCTGGAAGGTAAGATGGACAATTGTTGCTCGGAATTTTATGCTATAAAATTTGTTATAATTTGTAAAATTGTAAAAGTTTGTAATTTTAAAATGTTTTACAATTGTCAATGTTATTGAAAAATTATCTATCATATATGAAAAATGTTGCGAGAATCTCTTACACATTAGTCATGGGTGAAATAAATGTATTTTTGTAGGATGGTACAGAGGGGAAAAGAGAGGCATGAAGTTCGCTAACCCAATAATTTGGCGGGAACCCACTGACCACTCAAGCAACTGCAACTTCATTGGAACCTTCTTTGCCAGTAGCAAAATATGATAATTGTATTTTTACCCTTTTATCTGGCAACAAACTGACACCTTATTTTTTACAAGGAGTCATGTTTACATTGACCACAATACCTGTGGCCGAAATGCAAACAAAACATAACCCCGATAATGTATGCACTGTCCTTGAAATTGATTGGTCCACACCCCGAGACAGCTTTTTTCTAGCCTCGTCTCACATGGTGTTGGACCAAATGACGCCAAAAGGCGCATAACTCATGGTGTAAATGCTTACCCCGAGCTCTCATACTCTGATGGTGCATTGTCTTTGAGTTGTGCGCCTTTTGGCGTCATCTGGTCCAACACCTTGTGGGACGAGGCTCAAAGGAAAGCTGTCTCGGGTGTGGACCAATCAATTTCAAGGACAGTGCCAATACATTATCAGAGTTATGTTTTTTGTTTGCATTCCGACCGCAGGTATTGTGGTCAATGAAAACATGACTCCTTGCAAAAAGGTGTCAATTTGTTGCCAGATAAAAGGGTAAAAAAACAATTATCAACTGCTAATTCTGCATGGTGGACCCTTCCAAAAGTTGGACTGGCAATGATGCACCTGCTATCACGTATCTGGACCTTCCTTCATCCATCGCCCTGGTGCCACACTGCCATGAGCTCCCCATACCCACTCCTCCACAGAGAGAGCGGCCGTCTTTAGAATAGAGCAGCAAGTCAGAGAGCGAGGAAGACGTTGTAGATCAAGATGACAATTTCAGTGGTAGAGCTGAGGATAGAAACTCATACTACCCCAACCAAAAATACCTCAACGACTTGATCAGAGATCTTGGTCTCACCAAGTCCAATGCCGAGCTTTTGACATCTCGGCTCAAGCAGTGGAACTTGTTGGATGAAAGTGTGCAAGTCGCAGATCAGAGGAAGCGTCACCAACATTTTTGCAGCTTCTTCACCCGTCAAGATGGGCTCTGCTTCTGCTACAATGTGACCAGTCTGTTCGAGGCAATCGGAATCGCCTGTAACCAGAATGAGTGGCGCCTCTTCATTGACAGCTCATCCAGGAGCCTCAAAGCCGTGCTGCTCCATAATGGTAACAAGTACCCGTCTCTTCCCCTGGCTCACTCGGTGCACCTCAAAGAGGATTACAACAGCATCAAGACCTTGCTGGACGCCTTGAAGTATGACAAGTACTGCTGGGAGGTCATCGGAGACTTCAAAATGGTGGCATTCCTGATGGGTCTCCAAAGCGGTTTTTACCAATTTTCCCTGCTATCTTTGCCTTTGGGACAGCAGGGACACCAAGGCGCACTACCACAGGCGGGACTGGCAACAGCGGACCAAGTTCTCTGTGGGGGGGGGGGGGGGGAACAACGTCAAGTGAGAGCCACTGGTGGACCCCCGGAAAGTGCTTATTCCACAACTGCACATCAAATTGGGTCTTATGAAACAATTTGTCAGAGCTGTAGATAAGGAGTCGGCAGCCTTCAAGTTCCTTCAAGACTTCTTCCCTAAGCTGCCTGAGGCAAAGGTCAAAGCTGGTGTCTTCGTCGGACCACAGATAAAGAAGATCCTGGAGTGCAATGAATTCCCCAAGAAGCTCGCTCGTAAGGAGAAAGTGGCTTGGGACAGCTTTGTCGCAGTGGTTCGTGGCTTCCTGGGCAATCACAAGGTCGAAAACTACCTGGAGTTGGTTGAGACTCTGGTGAAGAACTACGGCACAATGGGCTGTATGATGTCTCTCAAAGTCCATATCCTTGATGCTCATCTTGATAAATGCAAGGAGAACATGGGAGCGTACTCGGAGGAGCAGGGCGAGCACTTCCACCAGGATATACTGAGACTTTGAACGCCGCTACCAAGGACTGTATAACGATAATATGATGGGAGACTACATTTGGAGGTTGATTCGTGAAAGTGATTTACAATATAATCGTAAATCTCGAAAAACGACTCACTTATAAATCTTTTGTAGTCATTTTTGTATTACTTTAGTATAAATACATGTTAATTTTGATTCATATATTTTTTTCACTTTATGTGAACGAAAAGACACAAATTCGCCCGTTTTCTCATTGAAAATATGTAAATTTCAAAATATCACTGTCCTGGTAACAAAAAATTAAAGTTTGTGGGGAATAATAGCAGTTTTCTATACTTTTTAGGCATAAACAATTACGAACTAACACTTATTACCCAGGAACAAAAATTGTATTACATAGTGTTATCAAAGTTTGTTTGCATGATTTACCCCAAGCATGTGTGGTTAATTCAGACTCGATGCCTTGAAACATTTGGTGTTTGAACATCTTAACATCTATATATTGCCAGAGAGGCGAAAACGGATTCCTTTTTTTGATTTAAAGCTTTCGTGACTGCAGTAATTCATATTCTTAGCTCTTTCGGTAAAGTCACGTTGAAGGGAAACAATAAAATAATACAATATATATAAAAAACAATAAAACGTGACTTTACTGAAAGAGCTAAGAATATGATTCCTTTTTCTTAATTTGTTTGTTGTCAGGAGCTCTAGAGAGCCCTTCTTGCCAATTGTTTGGCCATTCCTCCGCGCCATAGCCAGATGTTCTGGAAGAGGAAGCAGAAATCCGCAACTTACCCCACGACACGCGACCCGCCGATCGACTTAACTGCACCCTTGTTTCAACCTGCACGCCAGTGTGCCAACAACTACACCACCGCCGCATGCATGCACAGTATGTATGTTGAATTTATTTAGCACCGTACGTAGCCAACCGTGCTAATCGGAGCAGCTTCCGCATGGGTAAATAGGGACATTGTTTTTTTTACGCTGGCTTGATGGATGAATTGATGCACGGACACCTTGTGTACCAGTACCCCTAAAGGCACACGGAGATCTTTTTCAGACTTCTGTCTGTGGTCCCGGTCAGGACAGCAGGCACCAGAAGACAAACTTACCTGCTTAAAACTCGGCCCTGGGCTCATTACCCAGACGGAGTTGACAGGGCCATTGATGAGTGTGTGTGTGTGAACAGCCTCGCATACGACGCACACACACGCATGGGCACACGGCGATAAGCGCCGGGACAAGTCCCAACGTTCACGTGGACTGCCGCCAAGAGACGCGGTGCTTTGTGAGCCAATAGCGCCTGGAGCCAAGCGGGACAGTGATATTCTTTGGTGACGACGTGTGGCACTGTGAGGGAGTGGTGGCGCAGCCAACATGGCTAACATCGGTGGCAAGTGACGTCTAACCTGATCCTTGTTCCAGTTTGTCGGCGAACAATACGAGGAGGTGGAAGAGGAGGCCCAGTGTTTCAAGGGAGGCAGGTGGCGGGAAGCAGAACACGTTCCTGTGGAGGGAGCTGGTAGGAACGTTGGGTTGCTCGGTCAATGGCCAGGGTCAACGGCGGCACGTGGTGTATTTCGCAAATATGCCCAACTGTGAGGGCGGGCACAAGCCGGCGTGAGTAGGTTAAACGTTGAGTTTTATAAGGGCACCACGGGGTGACCAGCCCCTCCCCACCCAGCCCCAGCCTCCCCACCCAGCCCCTCCCCACCCTCCCCACCCAGCCCCTCCCCACCCTCCCCTCCCCACCCAGCTCCTCCCTCCCCACCCAGCCTCTCCCCTCTCCACCCTGCCCCACCCCTCCCATTTTAGGATGCACGACGGACGGACGGACACAATAATCCCCTGTGGGCTGGTGTAACCAGGAGGTTTTTACCAGTAAAAGTCTCTTCTCCAACGGGCGCCACGGTGGCGAGATGTTAATGTTATCGCTTGGCATACAGGAGGTCGTGGGTTCGATCACGATCCTAATGCCTGATGTATGCTTAGGGTTTGCGTGTCTATCTCTCCGTTGTCACGTGGATTTTTCTTCTGGTCCTCCGTGTTTTCCGTCCACATTGGCTCCTATACATTTCCACGTGATAAGCCACTTCGTTTGGCTGACATTTGTGGCCAGGTCGCTTCTGAAAAAGAGCTGCATCGCTCGGTGGGCCTTACGTGGTAAAATACAAATCACGCTCCTGGGATCCCCATCTCCCGCCATCGCAGCCTTCACCAACCTGCACTAACCAGTGTGGTGAAGTATGGTCAAATAACCCCCACGCGACCGAAGCCTTCGTCCGTCCAGCAGCGGATTGACGAAGCGGCGGTCGCCCGAGCCCCCCACGACCACCTGTGCCCCTCACCGAGTGGCGCGCTGCTCGAGTCCCCGCGGACGCCAGATCTTGAACCCCAGCGAGGCGAATTTGCCGGCCGATTTATTTTAAATCACTCGATAGAGATTACACACGGCAGCAATCATCGCCCCCCCCCCCCCCTAATGATGGGCTAACGCTCGTCCGCAGACCAGATGTGCCACGTCACTTTGTGCCCACAAGGAGACAGCTGCCACTGGGGGTGCCCTCGTAGGTGTGTCGAGATGAAATGTGCGTCGCTCTTGAGGTTACCGTGATCGTTGGTCCCACCGCGTTTGACGTGTTGAGGGACCAGCCATCACAAACGGGGGATTGATATTGAGATGTTATCTCCGTCGCCTGATATGCAGGAGGTCGTGGGTTCGGTCC
Source organism: Petromyzon marinus (assembly GCF_048934315.1). NCBI lineage: Eukaryota > Metazoa > Chordata > Hyperoartia > Petromyzontiformes > Petromyzontidae > Petromyzon > Petromyzon marinus. The sequence continues at coordinate 3,991,509 of NC_133717.1, forward strand.
TGACCCTGACGCCTGTATTTTTGGAATTTGCATTTAGCATTCAGAACCAACGTGCCTTTAGAGTATTTGGCTGCTGCTATACATTTCCATGCGCTAAGCAGCTTTGTTGAGCTATCATTTGTGGCCACGTCGCTTCTGAAAAAGACCTATATAGCTCAGTGGGCCTTACCTTGTTCTTAGCTCTTTCGGTAAAGTCACGTTGAAGGGAAACAATAAAATAATAAAATATATTTTATTATTAATCTTAGTTTTTTCGGTAAAGTCACGTTGAAGAGAAACAACAAAATAATAAAATATATATAACATTGTAATGTAATACGTTACATTGCAATGGTATACGTCGTGATAATTTTTAATTGTTTTATATATATTTTATTATTTTGTTGTTTCTCTTCAACGTGACTTTACCGAAAAAACTAAGAATATGAATTACTGCAGTCACGAAAGCTTTAAATCAAAATTTAAAAATATATTTTATTGTTTCCCTTCAACGTGACTTATAATAATAAAATATTTTATTATTTTATTGTTTCCCTTCAACGTGACTTTATCGAAAGAGCTAAGAATATGAATTACTGCAGTCACGAAAGCTTTAAATCAAAATGAAACATAGTGTAGTTCAGTGACGTGCGGTGAGGTCAATGGCTGGGGAGGCACTGGCTAGTGTCAGAGCCAGATTCACACACTGAGGGAGGCGTGGCCTCACGGAGGGGGCGTGGTCTCACTGAGGGGGGCGTGTTAGACACGTCTCCCTTAGTGAGGCAGATGTGATAGATGCCTCCCCTGGTGCTTTTTCATTGCAGTTTCATGACGAGACCAGCGAGCCTAAATATATTTATACACATACGTGAAATAAGTTACCTGGAGTATGGAAGGCGAGGACATGAAATGAAGGGGTCTACAAACATTACATTGGTGACATACCGAGATAGTTACAAGCACACGCTTATTGCCCACGCTCCATCCAGTGTCTGAGGGGTTGCGCAATCAGAGGGGAGGCAGAGCTCGCCGCTGCCTCACCTCTCGTCTCTTCCTGCATTTGCAGCGGAGCTCCGCAAATTTGGCGATTTTAGCTATGAAAATTATTGGAATCGTACAGAAATTACATTTATAACACAGATCAGTGGGAAAAATATTAATATTTATTTTATTATTCTTTTTTTTTTACTTTTCGTAACAGATATTTTTATTGGAGTGTGACAGATGAGGTTCTGCCTCCCCTGACCGCACGTCCCTGGTGTAGTTTATCCATTTCAAGTGGCCACACACACACACAAACGGTGTTGTTATTGCCGATTGTGTTGAGTTTCTAAGTCGTGAGCGTGCGCCACTGGCAACGCGGTAGTTGCCAGTGGTGGCTGCCGCCTAGTGGTGACGCCGCGTGACGACACAGGGCGACAGTTGGGCAGGGGGCTCAGAGCTGAGCACGAGCGGCGAGAGGCGTCGTGCAGGGTGCCTCGTGGACAAACGGCGTCTCGATTGTACGCTGCGCTTCTTTCGCGCCGTACGTAGCCAACCGTGCTCATCGGAGGTGCGCGTGAAAGGGACAAAAAAAAACGTGACGCAAAAAATCAGTTCTAAAGAAGGGAATTTGCAATCAAAGATGATTTGAAACCGCATGGCTACAGTGGCTTCCTAATTTCGGAAGGAAGAGCGTTCCAGACGGCCGCAGAAGTGCATCTAAAAGCGCGCGATGGAGTGACCGACTTTGTTCGATAATCAGCCAAAGGGGCCGTCCATAAATGACGTCACGCGAAATTGGACGATTTTTGACCCCACATAAAATGACGTCACAAAGCTCTGCCCCCCCCCCAAAAAAAATATAAAACATGCTTCAAATTGCTTTAAACTATTGTCATTGTAGTGCGTATTTATTTTTAAAAAAGTCTATTTAATTAAGTAGAACGTGTTGTCTATATTTATTTAAAGTTGCGCATTTTGATGTTACGTCACATTTCTCAAACACCCCCCCCCCCCTCCCTCGTTACACATCGTCACAAATGTCTGACCCCCCCCCCCCCCCCTACAGGTGCGTGACGTCATTTATGGACGGCCCCAAAGCCGCCGCTTGCGAGGATGACCGCATCAGGCACGCATGTCACTGGAGGCTACTGTGTTGAAATTAGATCGGCCCCGAATCGCCAATCGAGGGAAGTGACCTCTTCGGGGCTGATCTCTGGCAGGTGGCGATGTCACGGCCGGGTACTTGAAAGCGCAGAGTCGGCTGATGCAGCAGAGCGCACCACCTGATGGAGCTCGCAGCGGTTTGAGAGAAATGTTGTCGCTGGACGTTTCGAAGCCATCAGCGAGAAGCAGGGGGAGGAGGGTGGGGAAGGGTTTGGGGGAGCTTTATCGGCCAGGAACTGATCGATACGTTAGCACGTGTGTAAATAATAATAATAATATTACGTGTCAGCGTGACAATGTAGTTGTGTGGTGGAGGATATATGACAAGAATTTGGCATACAACCCCCACGTGTCTAACCCGCACCAGATATGCAATATATTACATTTCAATGTAATGTATACCATTGCCATGTAACGTATTACATTACAATGTAATGTATAGCAATGTACTGGCATGCGTTCTTGGTAATAGGAACTATTGGCAGGAACGTGAACATCTGTAGAAAATAACCAATACAGAGTACACTAATACTACAGGTTGGATATGCGTCGTGCTGTATAATGCATCTGTAGATACATACCACATTGCTATGCGTGTATATATGTGAAATAAAGGTCATATAGATTTGAAGCTTTCGTGACTGCAGGAATCCATACCCTCTGGTTCTTTCGGTAAAGTCACGTAGGTAGGAAAAAAATAATAAACGAAAACATGACGTTTCGATCGCAACACAAATGCACGTGCTGCGACCGAAACGTCGTGTTTTCGTTTATTACTTTTTATATCTACGTGACTTTACCGAAAGAACCAGAGAGTATTAAGGTCATATACTCTTTAAAGACAACACTTGTTGTTGATATGTCTAGAAGTTTTGATTTAAAGCTTTCGTGACTGCAGGGATTCATATTCTTGGTTCTTTCAAATTTTCTTGTTGTGGTTTTCACGCCTGATGATGATTGCTTGTGTTGCAGTCGAAACGTCGTGAGAATTTTATTGTTTTATATTTTTATTATTTTATTGTTTCCCTTCTACGTGACTTTACCGAAAGAACCAAGAATATCTGTAAGTGTTGATGTTTTGTGTGAGATAGATTGCTTTGGTTGGATGCAGCGAAGTTTATTGTTGTACGGTACTAGACTCACCCACGTCTATGCTCCCCTCCACCTACCCACAGCGACTAGCGTGGTGAAGTATGGTCAAATAATCTCCCACGACCCGCGCGCTGTGGGGAAACCCTCATCCAGCAGTATGAGTGACAAAAACGGGCCTGGAAAATAAACAAGAAAAGAAACCACGTCTGCAAGGATTCATCTTCTTTGGTTCTTTCGGTAAAGTCACGTAGAATGAGAATAAAATAATAAAATAAAACAATAATAATAAAATTAAAGCTCCAATGAGCTCTGTCGTCCCGACAGTTTTTTGTTCCTTCACCTGAAGAAGGCCGCTTGTGTTGTGGCCGAAACGTCGTGAGAATTTTATTGTTTTATTATTTTATTCTCATTCTACGTGACTTTACCGAAAGAATCAAAGAAGATAAACCACGTCGTTTAAAACGGGCGGCCCTGTGGAGCCGTACCGAGAGAGGTTGCCAAGCGAAACGAGATGATTTTAAAGCCATAAACTACGTTTTTATTTTACCAGGTAAGGCCCACTGAGCTTTATAGCTCTTTTTCAGAAGCGACCTGGCCACAAATGATTGCCCTATAAATATAAGGCAGCCAATGCGGAGAGAAAACACGGAGGGCACCCAAATAAAAATCCACGCGACCACGTGGGGAGAAATGCAAACTCCAAATATACAGCAGGCGTCAGGGTCGGAATAGAATCAGAAACCTCCTGTATACGAGGAATCGAATCACAAACCTCCTGTATACGAGGCGAGTTAGCTAATATCTCTCCACCGCAACACCATTTTTTTAGTGAGCATTGCCTATTTATCGATCTGGAAGGCAATCAGGATTGAGGCTGGATGAGCTTTTATTTGTATATTTTTAAAGTTATTTGTTGTATTGTTTGTTGTTGTAACGTTCTGATCCGTCCCTACAGAATTCCTGAAGTGTAAATAAAGACTCGGATTCTGAGCCTGGATGGAGCTGCTGCCTGAAAGTGTGGCCACAACGCGCTGTGACAGGTATTACAGGCTGGAGGCTCCCCACTCCCGGCACAGGGGGTCCCAAGCGCAGGGATGGCGGGGGGGGGTAGCGGAAACGGGCAGGGGGTTTGAAACGCCGGACCAAGTCACAAAAGCATCACTTAGGGGTCCTCCGGGACAGCATTCCTGAAACCACTGATACTCTCCCAGCCAAATTGGGACAATATGTTACATTGAGGACAATTTGGTTGATTTAGAGGGGCTTAAAATGTTGTGCGGGGGGTGGGGGGAGGCGTTTGGGGCAGGGGCGGGGAGGTCCCTTGTCCCGGTGGTTGATTGGTGATTGGGGGGGGGGGGGTGTTCTGGTCTCTGCTGTTTTCCGGCGAGCGATTAAAACATTCCGTGACGTCCCGAGCCTGAGATTTGAGTAACTAC